>NC_053392.1:434213657-434546657 GCF_905171765.1 Bufo bufo | reverse complement strand
TGATATTTTTATAGAGCCGGTCGATACGGACGCGGCGATACCTAATATGTATACTTCTTTTTTATTTATGTAAGTTTTACACAATAACAGCTTTTTTAAAACAAAAAAAAATGATGTTTTAGTGTCTCCATATTCTGAGAGCCATAGTTTTTTTATTTTTTGGGCGATTGTTTTAGATAGGGGCTCATTTTTTGCGGGATGAGGTGACGGTTAGATTGGTACTATTTTGGTGGGCAAACGCCTTTTTGATCACTTGCTGTTGTACTTTTTGTGATGTAAGGTGGCAAAAAAATTGTTTATTTAGCACAGTTTTAATTTTTTATTTTTTACAGTGTTCATCTGAGGGGTTAGGTCATGTGATATTTTTATAGAGCCGGTCGATACGGACACGGCGATACCTAAAATGTATACCGTACTTTTTTTTTTCCCCTATTTTTTTTAACTTTATTTGGGGAAAATTACATTTTTGTTTATTTTTACTTGAAACTTAAATTTTTTGGGGGGAAAAACTTTATTTTTTCCACTTTTTTTTTGTCCCACTTTGGGACTTGAACTTTTGTGGGTCTAATCCCCTTTACAATGCATTCCAATACTTCTGTATTGGAATGCATTGGCTGTATGAGTAATACAGTGAGTATTACTCATACAGCTTCCTGCCTGTGAGATCCAGGGGGCTGGATCTCACAGGCTCGTCACCGGAAGGCAGAGCTGATGCCTAAGGAAGGCATCGCGCTGCCTTCCATGCCATCGGGTCCCCCCTACAGCCGTATGGGTACCCGATGGCACCACCCGCCGCTGCCGCAACCGCAGGTAAACGCCGCAAACCGCAGGTCTGAATTGACTTGCGGTTTGCTGCGATCACCGATGCGGGGAGGTCACATGACCCCCCCCCCCCCCCCCCGGCGTTGTGACAGGATGCCCGCTGAATGATTTCAGCGGACATCCTGTTCCGATTAACCCCCGCCGTGCCGCTATGTAGTTTGAAAGTTAGGACGTACCGGTACGTCCTGGGTCCTTAAGGACTCGGCAAACATGGCATACCGGTACGTTCTAAGTCCTTAAGGGGTTAAACATAATGGAGCAAGGATTCCTCAAGGATAAAACTGTAAGAAGCTGTGTACTGGGGTCGTACACAATATGATACCTCTTGGCGCAAAACCACAACCGCGAATGACGTCTTATAAAAAGGTTTTTATTTTTGATCAGGTGACAATGCGTTTCGTAGTAGGAGTACTCCTTTTTCAAGTCTAAAAGATATATAGTATGACATATAAGAGTGCAAAGGGATAAAATAAATAAAATAAAACAAATAGACTTGTATAATTCATAAGACAGGTGCGAGGGAGATAGACAATATAATGATAGTATAAATGTATAGGACATTGTCAAAATGTTCTGATATAATCTAACTGGGTATCCATATAGTAATTAGAATTTTCTTTGCCATTAAGGAAATATTAAAAATAATAATAATAATATTAATAATAATGACAATGATAACAGTAATGGCTAATAATAATGATAGTAGCAATAATAAATAGCAATAACACAGACGAGATCAATTATGGTTAAGATGATGTGAAGATAGATATATATATATATATATATATATATATATATATATATATATATATATATAGAGAGAGAGACATTCGCTTCAGCTGCCCCCGTCAATAGCCACGCCCCCCGCTCCCCCGCATCCTCCAGTCAGCAGCCCGCGATCAGCCACGTCCCCAACTGCCCGGCTCACACACATGGGAAGCCGCGCCACATACAGCAGCCCGATCGAAAGGTATTGCAATGATTTCCTTTTCCTCTTCAGTTCTTCATAGCCTCTGATCGCAAGACCAACAATAATTCTCAACCTAGCTCCCTATTTCTTATTTTAAAAAAATCTACCTTTCTCGTGCATGGCATTGGGGGACACAGCACCATGGGTATATGCCCAGCTGCCACTAGGAGGCTGACACTAGAAACAAAAAAAGTGTTAGCTCCTCCCAGGTGGGCTATACCCCTCTGCCAGAGCCGAGAGAGATCAGTCTAGTTTTAGTGTCCGTAGGAGGCAGACATGACCTGCTATTTCTTTTTCGCAGGTCATCCTGCAAATTTTATTTTTTTTTTTCCTTTTTTCTCTCTTGCAGGTTTCGACCTGCTGCAGGGGTGGCTCCATCGTGTTCCACTTTAGTTGCCCCCCTGCGGGCGCGTACTCAGGTACCTGGCAGCCACCCAGTCCCCACTTAAAACTGCTTCCGCAGTGGAATTCCGGTGGACCCATGGTTTCCATGTTGAGTCTGCCGAGGGGGTGGTTATTGCTGCGCCTGAAGACGTCGGAAGGTAAGTTGGATCCTGGATCCATTGCAGGGACCCTGTACCCCTTCCCCCCCCCCTTCCCCCACCTCTTCCATGTGCCTCCGGCACTTCTCCTTACCTCCTGGGGGCGATGTTGGAGCCAGGGCTCCTGCTTCAGGCCCATGCTTTTTTCCTGGCTACGGCCCCTTTAATTCTATTGCGCTCCTAACATACGGCGCGATCCGCAGGCGATAGGGGAGACTTTACCTTCTATTGTAGGGAGTGCTTCTCTTCTAGCATCTCAAGGCATCACTCCGGTTTCCCTTGTTACTTTCAATCTTCTGCCTGTTCCATGCGGCGCTCTCTACCCCCGCCCTGCTGTGCCTCCGGACGCTGCCACAATCGCGGGCGTCCCTTTTTTTCTGGCAGTAACTTCCCAAATCTAGGCCCCGGTCTTTCGGCCGTCTAGGCCGCGGGTCACATGGGGCGGAGCTTACTCTCCGCCCTCCTCAGGCTTCCCGGGCCTTTCTTTTGTCTCCCTCCCCTTTGTGGGTGGCGCCCTGGGAGGCGCTTTGTTTCCTCCAATCCCGTTCCAGCGTGGGCTTCTGAAGAGGGGAGTTCTTTCTCTGCCGGCTCCTTCCTTCTCTCTGAGGTGATTCCGGTCGCCATCTTGCTGCAAGCTGCTGTGCTTTCGCTCATCCTGCTTTCGGCTCCTGCTGTCTGGGACACAGCACCATTGGGTCCAGTAGGCAGCCTTTGCTGGCTGACTTCTTTTTTCCTTATAGGCTCCCCCTGCCATCATGTCTTCCTCTGGTCGGGACCCCACTCCCCCTGCCGCCATTTCAACCCATTATGCCTGCTCCCGGTGTAGTAAGAAGTTTCCATGCGGTCAGTCTAACTCCCTCTGCGCTCAGTGCCTCAACCCCAGGGCCGCCCAGCCCCCCCCTGCGGGTCCCTCTGTGTCGGTTCTTCCGGAATGGGCTGCTACTCTGTCCCAAGCCATAGGAAACCTGGCCAACCTATCCCAATCCCTGGCGCAGTCCCTGGACAGATTGCGGCCACCTCTAGCAGGGACTTCCCCGCTGGGGACGTCCGTTCTCGTTCTGGCACGAGATCCCGCAAGCGACCTCGTACGGTCTCGGCCGGATCCCACTCCTCCTCAGCTACCCCGGATCACTCCCCGGTTAGGTCTGAGTCGGGCGAGATCTCCTCTTCAGCCGCTTCCGCCGCCCCTGGGGACTCCTCCGCTTCTGATTCTGAATCTAAGCGGTGCTCGGCGATGTCTGCGGCCATACAGGATCTTATCAGAGCCATCCGGGATGTGCTCCATATACAGGACGACCCTTCATCCTCCTCCCAGGAGTCTGTGTCCTTCCGCCGTTCTAGACGGTCCACTGTGGTGTTCACGAATCACAAGGATCTTGATGCACTTCTAACTAAGGAGTGGCTTCACCCTGATCGGCGCCTTCACCTTACCAAGGGGCCTACCAGGGGGATATAGAACATAGGGGGAGACTCCAACATTTTGGGTTCTGTTGAATAATCATGACAGGGGACTGACAGAGAACTGACTAACTGGGTCCACCCCATCCACAGAACCGACGTGGATGATATTGCCTGTACTGGATGGAGTCTGAATCAGGCATAAGTATTCTCAAATATACCCCCACTATTGATTTATCTATATATGTGTAGAGCGTTGATCTCCAGTGTGCGTGCTTGCGAACTGACATTTCAGCCGGCATATATCTTGGAGCACTGTTCCTGTGTGACCCGGTTTTGTACCGGTATTCATTGAGTCACTAATTAAATATTGTATAGACTCACTATATAACTACACCTCCTGATGATCCCACAGTATCTACGTGGGTGAAACGCGTCGAGGTGACAGAGGTGTATGACTATATCGTCATCCCTGATTAAGTGTATTTTTGTGTCTGTCTGTACTATGTTCTGTGTCTCTTTTTTGTTTCTTTTTCCCATCCAGTCCACCTTTATAGCTGGTAATTTAATATCCATATCTCATACCTGGTTTGAACTGTCTGCCATCTCTGCGACACCCCTTTAGGGTACAGTTAGGGGTAGCAGTATAGGTACGCGGACAGGGGGCCTCCACCATCAGGAGCCCTCCCTGGGCTGAGGTTTATAGGATAGGGGTAGATTTAGGGATATAATTTCCCATACCCCAGGTATATTTTCTTTTCTGGATGTGGCTATTGGTCAATTTTTTCTTGTGTGTACACCTACTAGTAATTATCTAGTGGACCCTTATGGGATCCTTTTAACGCATACCAATAAAGTACTTGTATTTTTAAGGGGTTTTTGTTTCAACGCTGGATATTCTTTCACCTTACCAAGGCCTCGGATGTCCCTTATCCCTTTTCTGAGGAATCCGTCAACCTCTGGACGGTTCCTTCCCAGGTAGACCCTCAGGTTGCTCGCCTTGTGAAAGCTACTACCCTTCCTCTGGCTGACTCGGCTTCCTTGTCGGATCCCGCTGACAAACGGGTCGACTCTTTGGCCAAGTCTGTTTTTGTGGCAGCAGGTGCCGCCATCCGTCCTGCGTTTGCTGCCTCTTGGGTGGCCAAGGCCTGCGCTATCTGGGCAAAACAGCTTGTTCGGGCCTTACCTCCAGACTCGGCCCAGGGGGAGCTGGCAGCGCTTGCTTCTCAAATTTACCAGGCATCCAAGTTCCTTTGCGATGCCTCTATGGAGTCGGCCCGCTGCTCCAGTCGTGCGGCTGCTAACTCTGTGGCCATCCGCCGCACCATCTGGCTTCGCTCTTGGGCGGCGGATTCCGCCTCCAAGAAGGCGTTAATTTCCCTTCCTTTCCTCGGTGGGAAGCTTTTCGGTAAGCGTTTGGAGGAGCTCATCTCTGAGGCCACTGGTGGCAAGAGCTCTCTTCTTCCCCAGAATCAGCCTCGCCGCCATCGTTTTCCTGGTTCTTCCTCTCGTGCGCAGCCCTTTCATTCCTTTCGAGCCCCTCCCACCCGATCTGACAAGAAGTCCACCAGGCCTTCCTTTAAGGCCAAGCCCTCCTGGCATGCCAAGCCCAAACCTGCTCACCCCCAGTCCACGAAACCACCTTCCGCATGACTCGGCCCCGGTCGAGGTGGGGGGGCGCATGCTCGCCTTTCAGGATATCTGGCAAGCAAGTGTGGAGGACGCTTGGGTTCTGGAGGTGGTCTCCTCCGGATACAAGATCGAATTTTCCGGTCTTCTGTCGGGACGGTTCTTCCTGACGTCGCCCCCCAAGTCCCCCGTCAGAGCAGATTAATTTTTTCAGGCCATTCGTTCCCTTCGCGCTCTCCGGGTCATTGTTCCGATTCCGGAATCGGAACGCTTTCTGGGATTCTACTCCAATCTGTTTACGGTTCCCAAGAAGGACGGTTCGCTCCGTCCAATTCTGGACCTGAAGGCGCTCAATCATTTCATCCACGTCCGTCACTTCCGCATGGAATCCCTCCGTTCGGTGATCGCCTCCTTGGAAGCGGACGAGTTCCTTTCGTCCATCGACATTCAGGACGCCTATCTACACGTCCCCATTCCCCTCTCCCATCAAAAGTTCCTTCGCTTCGTGGTAGGTTCTCTTCATTTTCAATTCGTCGCCCTGCCCTTCGGCCTGGCCTCTGCCCCGAGGGTTTTCACCAAGGTCCTAGCGCCTCTCGTGGCCCTTCTCCGTGCCAGGGAGGTCGCACTTGTGCCTTACCTGGACGACCTTCTGATTCGGGCTCTGTCATTGGAGGACAACCTGTCCAGCCTACATATCACCCTCTCGACTCTTTCCCAATTCGGGTGGCTCATCAACCACTCCAAGTCCTCTCTTGTCCCATGTCGGAGGATGCCCTTCCTGGGCATGATCTTCGACACTCGCCTCGGGCGGGTGTTTCTTCCCCCAGAGAAAATTGCCTCTCTTCAGGCAGGGGTGACTCGTCTCCGCGTCTCGTCCTCTCTGACCATCAGGACGTGCATGCGCGTCCTGGGGAGGATGGAGGCCATTCCCTATTCCCAATTCCACTCCCGGGACCTTCAGCTGTTCATCCTATGCAGGTGGGACAAGTCCCTGGCAGGGCTCGATCACCAAATCCGTCTCCCTCCCGAGCTTCGCCAGGATCTCTCCTGGTGGCTGGATCCTCGGACGGTGTCCCTGGGCCGGTCCTTCCTTCCCCCCAGTTGGCGAGTGATCACCACGGATGCCAGCCTCTCGGGTTGGGGGGCGGTCTTCGAGTCCCTCACTGTACAGGGTCTTTGGTCTACTCAGGAGTCCTCCCTGCAGATCAATGTTCTCGAACTCCGAGCGATTTTCCTAGCTCTGTCTCACTGGACCCCACGTCTCCGCGGTCTCCCGATCCGGGTTCAGACAGACAACTCCACCGCCGTGGCCTATCTGAACCACCAGGGGGGCACCAGGAGCGTGATGGCCTACAGGAGGCCTCTCGTATCCTGCGGTGGGCGGAGAAGCACGTTCCTGTCCTCTCCGCCGTGCACATCCCTGGGGTCGACAATTGGGCGGCAGACTTCCTCAGTCGTCAGCTCGTCGACCCTGGCGAATGGTCTCTTCACCCAGAAGTGTTCCTACAGCTTTGTCACCGTTGGGGGACTCCGGACGTGGATCTCTTCGCGTCACGCCTCAACTGCAGGCTCCCGTGCTATGTAGCGCGGTCCAGGGACCCTCAGGCTCTCGCGGTCGACGCCCTAGTTCTGCCTTGGTCTCAGTTCAGCCTTCTCTATCTTTTTCCCCCCATTCCTCTTCTGCCCCGAGTGCTCAAGCGCCTCAAGGCAGCCCGAGTTCCAGCAATCCTGGTGGCTCCGGATTGGCCCCGCAGGGCGTGGTACGCAGATCTGGTGTTTCTGCTCGCCGATGTTCCGTGGCGACTTCCTCTGCGTCACGATCTCCTACCCCAGAGCCCTCTGTTCCACCCGAGTTTACTCCAGCTTCCTTTGACGGCGTGGCTGTTGAGACCGTGAAGTCCCGCGGCCATTCGGACTCGGTCATCCAGACGATGCTGCACGCTCGTAAGCCCCAGTCGGCCCGCATTTACTACCGGACCTGGAGAGCTTATTTTGCCTTGTGCGAATCCGGCGTTTCCGCCCTCTCAGTTTCTCCATCCCTAACATCCTGGCCTTCCTTCAGGCCGGCTTTGAGAAGGGCCTTCGCTTGGCTTCTCTCAGGGGCAGATTTCCGCCCTCTCGGTCCTCTTCCAACGTCCTGAGGCCTCGCGGGCTCAGGTTAGGACTTTTATCCAGGGTGTTGCTCACCGAACCCCTCCCTTTCGCTTTCCGGTGGAGCCGTGGGACCTGAATCTCGTTCTCAGTGCTCTTCAGTCTTCGCCCTTCGAGCCTTTGAGAGAGATCTCTCTGTCGTTTGTCTCGTATAAGGTGGCCTTCCTTGTGGCCGTCACCTCCATCCGCCGGGTCTCTGAACTTGCGGCGCTTTCTTGCCGTTCGCCTTTCCTGGTGTTCCATCAGGACAAGGTGGTTTTGCGCCCAGTTCCCTCCTTTCTTCCGAAGGTGGTCTCCTCTTTTCATATTAATGAGGAAATTGTCCTTCCTTCCTTCTGCCCTAATCCTTCTCACCCTAGGGAGAAATCTCTACATTGCTTAGATGTGGTTCGTGCTCTTCGCCTGTATCTTCGCCTCACGGAACTCTTCCATCGTTCGGACTCTCTTTTTGTGGTCCCTGAGGGCCCTCGTAAGGGGTTGCCTGCTTTCAAGGCCACCATTTCCCGCTGGGTTCGGTCGGCCGTAAAGGAGGCCTATGTTGCGAAGGGCCGTGCTCCCCCTTCCAGGTTGACCGCGCATTCTACTAGGGCAGTTGGGGCTTCCTGGGCGGTGCGTCATCAGGCATCTGCTTCCCAGGTCTGCCGGGCCGCCACCTGGGCGTCAGTTCACACTTTCTCTAAGTTCTACCATATTCATTCCCTGGCTTCTGCCGACGCCAGTCTGGGGCGCAAGGTTCTGCAAGCAGCTGTGCTTTAGACTTCGGCATGGCGCTTTTTTCTTCCCTCCCTCTGAGACTGCTTTTGGACGTCCCATGGTGCTGTGTCCCCCAATGCCATGCATGAGAAAAATAGATTTTTTGTACTCACCGTAAAATCCTTTTCTCGTAGTAGGCATTGGGGGACACAGATCCCACCCTCGATTTCTTCTTGTTTGAGGTCCCGGCGTTGTCGGGTTTCCCCAGTTGAAGACTTGTTGGCTCTGTTTCTTTTTTTTTCCTTTTGGTTCTGGTCTGCTGTTCCTACTGCTCTTGTACCGACTGATCTCTCTCTGCTCTGGCAGAGGGGTATAGCCCACCTGGGAGGAGCCAACACTTTTTTTGTTTCTAGTGTCAGCCTCCTAGTGGCAGCTGGGCATATACCCATGGTGCTGTGTCCCCCAATGCCTACTATGAGAAAAGGATTTTACGGTGAGTACAAAAAAACAATTTTTTAAGTTCGTCATCCCTAACCATCCATTCTCCATTTGACCTATAGCATCTTTATGGGTCGCGCTAACTGCATGTGCCCGGTTCCAAAGGTAACTACCCCCTCCTCACCCATGCCTCTTAATAATAATAATAATAATAATAATATTATTATTATTATTAATTCTACTCAATATTAGCCACTCTCATTATTTAATTATTTAACTATCTACACACCCAATGAATGATGTTTCTCTATATATATATATATATATATATATCTTCACATCATCTTAATCATAATTGATCTCGTCTGCGTTATTGTGATTATTGCTATTTATTATTGCTATTATTGCCATTATTGCTACTATCATTATTATTACCATTACTGTTATCATCGTCATTATTATTATTGTTATTGTTATAATCCTGTTTGATACTGGATCCTGACCTTTTTTAATCAGTGTTACTATTAGTCTAATCATGATTTCCCTGTTCCTCAAATTTTATCATCCCCCTTGAGATTGGGGTCCAGTTTTGTATCAAGGCCACCAATTTTAACATTATTTTTAACATCATTATTATTACCATTATATTTATAATGTTTATAATATTATTATTACTATTATTAATATTTCCTTAAAGGGAATCTGTCACCTGCTTTTAGCATTTTAAGCTATCACCATCGCTATGTTCACTAAAGTACCTTATTTCCAGCAGTCTTCTTTTTACTTGATTTCGTTTTGTCCTTTTGATATAAAAGCGCTTTTTCTGATATGCTAATGAGGGTCCAAGGTGCCCAGGGGGGCGTTTTTTTCCCTCTCCGATGCCGCCCCCCTGCAGTGCCCAAGAACGCCTCCTGATTCTGAAATAACCTCCCACAGCCCGGCAAACGGTTCTGCCCCCTCCCCACGTCATAGTCTACCTTCTAGAAATGCCCAGTCCTTCTTCCTGTCGGCGAGTTTTATGGCCTGCGCGAGTTTTCTGGGCTGTGGGAGGTTATTTCAGAATCAGGAGGCGTTCTTGGGCACTGCAGGGGGGCGTCACTGGGCACCAGAGAGGGGAAAAAACGCCCCTCTGGGCACCTTGGACCCTCATTAGCATATCAGAAAAAGCGCTTTTATATCAAAAGGACAAAACGAAATCAAGTAAAAAGAAGACTGGAAATAAGGTACTTTAGTGAACATAGCGATGGTGACAGCTTAAAATGCTAAAAGTAGGTGACAGATTCCCTTTAATGGCGAAGAAAATTTTAATTACTATATGGGTACCCTGTTACATTATATCAGAACATTTTGACATTGTCCTCTACATTTATGTTATTATTATATTGTCTATCGCCCTCGCACCTTTCCTCTGAATTATACAAGTCTTTTTGTTTTATTTTATTTATTTTATCCCTTTGCACTGTTATATGTCATACTATATATCTTTTAGACTTGAAAAAGGAGTACTCCTACTCCGAAACACGTTGTCACCTGATCAAAAATAAAACCCGTCTTTTGAGACGTCATTCGCGGTTGTGGTTTTGCGCCATATCATAATGTGTACGTCCCCAGTACACAGCTTCTTACAGTATTCCATATCACTCCTTTGGAGAACTGGAAACTCCAAGGACTGAGAAGTACCGGCAGCACCAACCCCACCGCCTTTGTGAGTGTTGTACTGACGCATGCACAACACCAGAGGGTGAGTATAACAATTGACACAGCGTACCCTCTAGATCTGGTACCTGAAACTTACTACCCTATGAGCGCCTTCTTTCCTGCTTCTTTTGCCAAATTTGCTCAAGGATAAAACGAACACCTGGGTTGCACCACTACCTTTCAAAACACAGAGACGCCATATTCCCAACAACAGGGATCAGGCCTTTAAACTTCTGTTCACTCAAATGCAACTTTCAGAAAAGACCAGAGATGATGGAACATTTTTTCTTATTCATGAACAAGATATTGGAGAACAGTTATGCAGAAGCAGCTCCACCCCTAAAGGAAAAGGAAGAATGCTGGTACCTAGCAATCTTTGGCGTTTACCACCCTAAGAAGCCAGGACAAATCCGAGTAGTATTTGACTTCAGTTCACAATATGAGGGAGTCTCTATCAATGATGTTCTTTTGACAGGACCAGACTTCAACAACACACTTCTCTGTGTCCTCATCAGATTCCGCAAAGAATCCATTGCTGTAGTTGCTGACATACAACAAATGTTCTATTGTTTCCTAGTTAAAGAAGAGCACAGTAACTTCTTAAGATTCTTTTAGTTCAAGGACAATGACCCTACCCAAGACATCAAAGAATATTGCATGAATGTGCATGTTTTTGGCAACAGCCCATCTCCTGCAGTCGCTATTTATGGACTAAGACTTTCTGCCCAAGAAGGTGAAAAAGACTATGGAGAGGACGTTAAGAAGTTTGTTGAAAGAGACTTTTATGTAGATGACGGCTTAAAGTCGCTGCCCTCACCAGAGACTGCAATCAGTCTACTCAAAAGGACTCAAAGTATGCTTTCCTGTTCAAACCTCAGACTGTATAAGATAGCTTCAAACAGCAAGGTTGTTATGGAGGCCTTGCGTACTTAAGATCATGCCAGTGATTTGAAAGATCTAGACTTGGCCACAGACCCGATACCCATGAAGCACAGCCTAGGGCTCAGCTGGGACCTCAAGTCTGACACCTTTACCTTTCAGGTCGACCAAGAACAAAAACCCTTCACACAACGTGGATAAAAGGCTGAGGGGGGATAAAAATGGGTGTTTGGGAACAGGTAATTGTCAGCCATTTTGGGGATCCACATCGTTTGGAGTGACTGCCCATATCTTTAGCTGTCCCCACAGCCGGAATATAACTACTGCATCTCAGTAAGCCAATATTCAGTATTTTATCCCTTTTATTTTATCTGTTTTACTGCATTGTTATTGTATGTATATTTTTATCTTTTATCTGACGCTTTCTTTTGGTCTTATAGAACTTGCTCTTTCGGAGGGGATAACTAGTAGTGTTTCAGAGGATTTTAGGTCCCATATAGATAACTTGTGTTACGGTGTTAAATTTGGGTTGAGAGAATATGTGAGTATAGGCCCCTATTGCCTTATAGTATAGGTGGTGGCAGCTACTGTGATAGAAAATATTGGGGTGTTAGAATCTAGGGGAGTAAGTTAGCATAATTCCATCTTCTAGAATAGGTGGGTGGGAATTTCTGTGGTAACTTGATGAGCTCACTAGTATACTTCACCCCAGTGACGCGACTCGAGAGTAGGGATCGTGACAGATTGGTGGCAAGCGGTGGGATAGTTTTCTTGTTTTTACACTGTTAAAGATGTTACGTGTTTGGTTTAATAAGTTAACCCTTACACTTAAGGGCTGGAGTATCCTTGGGAAGGATACAACAGTTCACAAGGAAGGACTCAGTCCATACTAATTGTCAGTTAACATACATACGTGCAGAACAGAACCCCCCCTTCTCTTGTTTTCTTTTATGCCTTTTATTTGAGAAAACCGCTGCTAGGATGGCAGATGTGTATAGGAACAGGACCAAAGCTGATCTGCTGGTCCTCTGTGCGGAGAGACGGCTGGACTGTCACGGATGATGTTGCAGATAGCTGGAAGTTATGGATAAACATCCGACTGGCTTGATCCCAAACTAAGGAGCATAAAGGTGACACCTATAAAACCCTAAGAGCTCACCCTGACAGCTAAGCACATACAAGGGTCTCAGAGGTAGACGATTGCATGCCCTCGTACCTAGACTGTGTGACACCTGAAAACCCTATAATAGTGAGGGGACACGACCACTGGCTAGAATCAAGCCAGCAAGGAAACACAATACATGAAAGGACTTATCTGAACAAGCAGTAACAGAAGACTCCAGCAGTGAACACTTCAATCCAGGAAGTAGTATAAACCACAAAGTGAGGCAGTATGGGAGGGAATATAAAGGGAGGCAATTAGTGTAAATAGATGACAGCTGGGAGAAGGAAAGGAGATGACAAAGTGAAACCAAAACAAAGAACATCATGCAAGAGGTACAGAAGAACGTCTGCCAGACCTTCTCAGAGAGCTGGCGGTGACATGGACACAACAAACAAGACCAAAGCGGAGCTGATACAAGCATTGATGGCATTTGAAAAACAGTCCCATCGGTCTGTGGAACCAGAGCAGGGACCTTCAGCCTCTGAGGAACAGACAGAAGATCCTATTCAGGAACTGGCTGGGCAGGACAGTACCAGTGCTCAAAGCGGTATGGGATTTTCTCTTCCTCTAATTCTCCAGCAGATTGGTGCCTGTGTGTCACCGCCAGACATCTGAGAAGCTCTGACAGACGTACTTCAGAACCTCCTGCTTGAGGTTCTTTTGTTTTGCTTTCGTTTTGTCATCTCGTTTCCCTCTCTCAGCTGTCATCTAGTTGCACTGATTGCATCCCTTTAAATCCCCTCCCATGCTGCATCACTTTGCGGTTTATACAACTTCCTGGAGTGTGTGCATGCTGGATGCTACAACTGATGCTTCTACAGATAAGTCTGTTCATTTATCTATGTTTTCCTGTTTGCTTGATCATAGGTGACCCTGACTCCCTCCGTATTAAGTGTAGGGAGCCGGTGGTCGTGTCCCCTCACTATTATAGGGTGTTCAGGTTTCATACAGTCGAGGAACGAGGGTATGCAATTATCTACCATAGAGATTCTTGGCATAGGCTGAGCAGTAAGGGAGAGAGCTAGGGCTGTTGCAGGGTTACCCTTTGATTCCTTAGTTTTGGATCAAGTCACTCGGATCTTTATTTGTGTCTTCTAGTTTTCTGTAACACCTTCCGTGACATTATAAACCGCCAAAACCGTCTCATGGATCCGGTTTCACTTTTGACTGAACACATGCAGGGTCTTTCATTGGAGGTAGCAGATCTCCGTAAAACTGTGTCTCAGTTTCAGGTGACCGGTTCAGCTTGCGTTCATGGAGTTTGTTCTGAGCCTAAGATCTCGCTCCCGGATACATTCTCCGGGGGTAGTAAGAATTTTGTTCGGTTTAGAGAGGCTTGCAAACTCCATTTTCGCCTACTTCCCCATTCCTCTGGTGATGAGGAGCAGAGGGTGGGGATCATCATCTCGCTGCTCAGGGATAACGCTCAGTCTTGGGCCTTTTCGCAGCCGGTGGGGGCACGGCCCCTCCGTTCAGTGGATGAATTTTTTTTAGCACTGGGTCAGATATATGATGATCCGGATCGTATTGCTCTGGCTGAGTCTAGACTACGTCTTTTATGCCAGGGTAAACATTCCGCAGAGATATACTGTTCAGAATTTCGGAGATGGGCAGCTGATACTGGTTGGAATGATGCTGCACTCCGAAGTCAATTTTGCCATGGTCTTTCAGAGGGATTGAAAGATGCATTTGCCTTTCATGAGAGACCTACCTCCTTGGACTCTGCCATGTCTCTGGCCGTTCGTATTGACAGGCGTCTTAGAGAGAGAGGAGAGATCACTCCTTCCTGTCATACTCACTCCAAGGACAGTGCGGCGGTTTCTTTCAGTGCGCAGGTCTCAGTCTCTCTCAATCCCCTCTGAGCAGGAGCCCATGTAGCTGGATTTGCTTGCCTCTGACAATAGAAGATTCAGCTCTCAGAGGATGGTTTGTTTCTGTTGTGGAGGTATAAATCATTTGGCAAATGTTTGTCCCTCTAGGAGATTCAGGCACTTTTTTGAGAGTAATAAAGAAACAAAAAGAAAAAAATCCTCTAAAAACGTTCCATCTGTTACTATTGGCAAGGTTGATGCGGAAATTGAAGGTTTTCCGTTTGCTTGTAGTTCCCGTTATGTCCTACCTGCCAGGGTGGCGCTAGAGAGCAAGAACATTTTTTGTGAGATTTTTGTAGATAGTGGAGCAGCTGTCAATCTCATTGATAATCAATTTGCTATAACACATGGTTTCCAGGTATGCACTTTGGGAAAGGATATACCTGTTTTTGCTATTGATGCCGCTCCACTTTCTCAGAAATCGTTAAAGGGCATAGTTCACAATATCCGTTTAATTGTGAGTGATACTCATGTTGAGGATGTATCATGTTTCGTCCTAAGCGGGTTGCCTACTCCTCTGGTGTTGGGGCTACCCTGGCTCACTAAACATAACCCCACCATTGATTGGCAAGAGAGGCAAATAAATGGTTGGAGTAACTTTTGCAGAGAGAATTGCCTCACGACATCTGTTTCAGAGGTTTCTACTAAGACTGTACCATCTTTTCTCTCTGAATTTTTGGATGTGCTTTCTGAGAGTGGTGTTCAGGAGCTGCCCCCTCACAGGGAGTACGATTGCCCTATTAATCTCATCCCAGGCGCCAAGCTGCCTAAATCTCGTTTATACAATCTCTCCCAACCTGAAAGGGTCGCTATGCGTGCTTATATCTCTGAGAGCCTGAGAAAGGGACACATACGACCCTCGAAGTCACCTGTTGCCGCTGGTTTTTTCTTTGTTAAGAAAAAAGATGGTTCTTTAAGACCATGTCTGGATTTCAGGGAGCTGAACAGTATCACAATTCGTGACCCTTATCCGCTTCCTCTGATCCCGGACCTGTTTAACCAGATTGTTGGGGCTAAAGTTTTTTCCAAGTTGGATCTAAGAGGGGCATACAACCTGGTCAGGGTCAGAGAAGGAGACGAATGGAAGACGGCCTTCAATACCCCTGAGGGCCATTTTGAGAATTTGGTTATGCCTTTTGGTTTGATGAATGCTCCAGCCGTCTTTCAGCATTTTGTGAACAGCATTTTTTATCATTTAATGGGGAAATTTGTACTAGTGTATCTAGATGACATTTTGATTTTTTCTCCTGATTTCAAAACTCATAAGGACCACCTACGTCAGGTCTTGCTCATCCTGCGGGAGAATAAATTGTACGCTAAACTGGAGAAATGTGTGTTTGCGGTTCCAGAAGTTCAATTTATGGGGTTTCTTCTCTCCGCTTCTGGTTTTCGCATGGACCCCGAGAAGGTCAGCGCTGTGCTTGAGTGGGAGCTTCCTGAGAATCAGAAGGCGCTGATGCGTTTTTTGGGTTTTGCCAATTATTACAGGAAGTTTATTTTGAATTATTCCTCTGTTGTTAAACCACTCACTGATATGACTAGAAAGGGGGTAGATGTTTCCTCCTGGTCGGTAGAGGTGCGTAAGGCCTTTTCTAGTATCAAGGAGAGTTTTGCTTCCGCTCCCACCTTGGTACAACCTGATATCTCTCTGCCCTTCATAGTTGAGGTGGACGCTTTTGAGGTGGGTGTGGGTGCGGTCTTGTCTCAGGGTCCCTCTCCTGCCAAATGGCGACCGTGTGCCTTTTTCTCGAAGAAACTCTCCTCCGCAGAGAGAAATTACGATGTGGGAGATAGGGAGTTGTTGGCCATCAAGTTAGCTTTTGAGGAATGGCGCCATTGGCTAGAGAGAGCCAGAAACCCTATTACCGTGTTTGCCGACCATAAGAATCTGGCCTACTTGGAGTCAGCCAAGCGTCTGAATCCGAGACAGGCCAGATGGTCTTTGTTCTTTTCAAGGTTTAATTTTGTTGTCACGTTCCGCCCTGGGGTTAAGAATGTGAAGGCGGATGCCCTGTCACGTTGTTTTCCGGGAGGTGGGAATTTTGAAGACCCGGGTCCCATTTTGGCTGAAGGTGTGGTGGTCTCTGCTCTTTATCCTGAATTGGAGGCAGAGGTTCAGGCAGCCCAGGCAGAGGCTCCTGATCTTTCTCCTCCTGGGAGGTTGTTTGTGCCTCTCGCTTTAAGACACAAGGTTTTTAAGGAGCACCACGATACTGTCCTTGCTGGGCACCCGGGGGGTAGAGCCACAGTGGATCTCATCGCTCGGAGATTCTGGTGGCCGGCGCTTCGTAAGTCGGTTGCGGGTTTTGTGGCAGCCTGCGAGACCTGCGCTCGTGCCAAAGTCCCTCATTCACGGCCATCAGGTCCTCTCCTCCCGTTACCCATTCCTTCCCGTCCTTGGACAAATCTGTCAATGGACTTCATTACGGACCTACCTCGTTCCTCGGGGAAGACTGTGATTCTGGTGGTGGTGGACCGTTTTAGCAAAATGGCGCATTTCATTTATTTTCCTGGGTTGCCCAATGCTAAGACGCTGGCGCAGGCATTTATTGATCACATTGTCAAATTGCATGATATTCCTTCAGACATAGTCTCTGATAGGGGCACGCAATTTGTTTCCAGATTCTGGAAGGCTTTCTGTTCACGCTTGGGGGTTCGGTTGTCATTCTCTTCTGCTTTCCACCCACAGTCGAATGGCCAGACGGAGCGCCTCAATCAGAATCTGGAGACATATCTGCGCTGTTTTGTGGCGGAGAATCAGGAGGATTGGTGTTCTTTTCTCTCCCTTGCTGAGTTTGCTTTAAATAACCGTCGTCAGGAGTCCTCTGATAGGTCACCATTTTTTGGTGCATATGGGTTTCATTCGCAGTTTGGGACATTCTCTGGAGAGGGGTTTTCTGGTTTACCTGATGAGGAGAGATTCTCCTCGTCTTTGTCATCTATTTGGCAAAAGATTCAGGATAATCTAAAGAGCATGAGTGAGAGATATAAGCATGTGGCGGATAAGAGACGTGTGCCTGGTCCGGACCTGAATGTTGGTGATCTGGTGTGGTTGTCTACTAAGAATATCAAATTGAAGGTTCCCTCCTGGAAGTTGGGTCCTAAGTTTATTGGGCCTTACAAAATCTTGTCCGTCATCAATCCTGTTGCCTACCGTCTTGATCTTCTTCAGACTTGGAAGATCCATAATGTTTTTCATAAGTCCCTATTCAAACCTTATGTCCAACCCATTGTACCCTCCTCTTTGCCTCCTCCTCCGATTGTGGTTGATGGTAATCTTGAATTTCAGGTCTCTAGGATTGTGTATTCTCGTGTTGTCCGCGGTTCTCTCCAGTACCTCGTTCATTGGGAGGGTTATGGTCCTGAGGAGAGGATGTGGGTCCCAGTGACGGACATTAAGGCCACTCGTCTCATCAGGGCTTTCCATAGGTCCCATCCTGAGAAGGTGGGCTCTGAGTGTCCGGAGTCCACTCGTAGAAGGAGGGGTACTGTCACCGCCAGACATCTGAGAAGCTCTGACAGACGTACTTCAGAACCTCCTGCTTGAGGTTCTTTTGTTTTGCTTTCCTTTTGTCATCTCGTTTCCCTCTCTCAGCTGTCATCTAGTTGCACTGATTGCATCCCTTTAAATCCCCTCCCATGCTGCATCACTTTGCGGTTTATACAACTTCCTGGAGTGTGTGCATGCTGGATGCTACAACTGATGCTTCTACAGATAAGTCTGTTCATTTATCTATGTTTTCCTGTTTGCTTGATCATAGGTGACCCTGACTCCCTCCGTATTAAGTGTAGGGAGCCGGTGGTCGTGTCCCCTCACTATTATAGGGTGTTCAGGTTTCATATAGTCGAGGAACGAGGGTATGCAATTATCTACTATAGAGATTCTTGCATAGGCTGAGCAGTAAGGGAGAGAGCTAGGGCTGTTGCAGGGTTACCCTTTAGTTCCTTAGTTTTGGATCAAGTCACTCGGATCTTCATTTGTGTCTTCTAGTTTTCTGTAACACCTTCCGTGACACTGTGATCCTAATCTGAGTGCGCAGCTGTGGTTGCAAGACTGCCAAGCAGAGCCAGAAGCTGCAGAACGCAAGGCAGAGCGTGAGTACCAGCTAAGGTTGACACAAATGCAGCTACAAAGTGCTTCATCGTCACCCCAGGGTGAGTCCACGGACACTGTATCCCTTAAACCTCGTCTAGATCGATTCCCTGTCATGGAGCAAGACAGTGATCTGGATGTTTTCCTCAAAAGTTTTGAAAAGGTCTGCAGGCAATTCCAGCTACCCCCTGCAGAATGGGCTAAGTATCTGACTCCAGGACTAAGAGGCAAAGCACTGGAGGTTTTTTCAGCATTGCCCACGACTATGGATCAAGATTATGAGGCTATTAAAAAGGCCTTAATCCAACGGTTTAACCTCACCCCAGAGGTATACCAAAAACAGTTTAGGACTTTGCAGCGCACAGGTACTGACAGCTACTCAGACCTGGCTGTTGGACTAAGGAACCATTTCAGGCAGTGGACCCAGGGATGGGGTGTTACCACTTTGGAAGACCTGGAGGATCTGATGCTTCTGGACCAGTTCCTCCACACCTGTTCTATGGAAGTGAAGCAGTTTATTCTGGAACTGGAGCCCAGGACCCTGGATAAAGCTGCCCGGTTTGCGGATGTATATGCTGCCAGTCGAGTGCCAGAGGCACGGAAGCCTGCTGTGCCAGGTTAGAAGGGGGGAAAAACCCATGTTAACACCTTTACCCCTACTCGCAGATCCCCAGGAGTTACCCCTGCCCAAGTCCCCAGGCCTGCTGTGGATAACCGCAGGTGTTTTGTGTGCAACCAAGTCGGGCATATCAACACTGCTTGCACAGAAAAGAGGAAAACCACCCTTTTTCCCAAACCATCTATTTCATCCCCAGCAGTTTTGTTTGTGGGTGGGAAACAGAGGGCCTCTTGTGACAATTTACAAGCGGTTACTGTGGGCAACACAGTCACCATGGGACTGAGGGACACTGGTGCCGAGATGACCCTCGTGCACCCAGAGCTTGTCAACTCAGAAGACCTCATCCCCGGAAGAACTCTAACCGTCTCTGGAGTTGGAGGTCTAACCCCTGCTTTACCCATGGCCTGAGTTTACCTGGATTGGGGGGCGGGAAGAGGGATGATGGAAGTGGGCGTGACAGATAAGATTCCCACTAATGTGCTACTAGGAACTGATCTGGGACGTTTAGTCTCCAGGTATATTCCCTCAGACATTGAGGAGGACGCCGGCGGGCGTGCAGCCCTATGTCAGTTGGCACCAGTCGCATATGGTGATATTGAGACCGTGCCTACTACATGTGATAACTCTGTGTTTACCAATGTGCTAGAATTGCATAATGATGCTGTGCCTAGTGATTACCTGAACGAAGTAACCAATGCATCGGGTGAAGTTTGCATAACTAACAATAATGTAGAAGGTGATACATGTCCCCTGGGGCCCAGGAGAGATCTGCCTTCATCACTTCTTTTGGGCTCTATGAGTTCAAGGTAATGCCCTTTGGCAGAAAGAATGCCCCTGCCACATTCCAGCGCTTGGTGAATCAGCTGTTGGCGAAGTTTGAAGGGTTTGCCGTTGCTTACCTGGATGACATCGCTGTGTTCAGTCAGACCTGGGAGGATCACTTGACCCACCTGTCACAGGTGCTCAAGCGAATCCAGGATCCAGGACTGACCATCAAGCCTGGAAAGTGCCAGATAGGTATGTCTGAGGTGCAGTACCTTAGGCACCAGGTAGGTGGAGGGACGCTTAAAGCAGAGCCAGGGAAAGTAGATGCCATCTCCAATTGGCCTACCCCTAAGACAAAAAAGCAGGTTATGTCTATCTTAGGGACAGCTGGGTACTATAGGAAATTTGTCCTCAACTATAGCACCCTAGCAAAACCTTTGACAGACCTCACAAAGAAGAAGCTACCACAAATAGTTAACTGGACTGCAGACTGCGAGAGGTCTCTGTCAGCGTTGAAATCTGCTCTTGCTAGCTCTCCAGTCTTGCAGAGCCCAAATTTTACCCGCAAGTTTGTGGTTAAGAATGATGCTAGTTCCTATGGCCCTAGGCGCAGTGCTCAGCCAAGTGAATCCTGAAGGGGATGAGCACCCTATAATGTATTTGAGCAGAAAGCTCCTACCAAGGGAAGTGGCCTATGCCACTATAGAGAAAGAATGTCTGGCCATTGTATGGGCTTTACAGAAATTGCAGCTATATCTTTATGGGCGGAAGTTTACCGTGGTGACCGATCACAACCCCCTCAGTTGGTTACATCGAGTGGCAGGTGACAATGGAAAACTGCTGAAATTGAGTCTGGCCTTCCAACACTATGACTTTACTATCCGGAACAAGAAGGGCAGTGAGCATGGTAACGCAGATCGGTTATCGCGTCAGGGAGAGGCGGCTGAGCATGGCTTGCAATATTGATTGCTAAATCAATGATCCCATGCCATGTCTTGAAGGGGGAGGTGTAACGAAATCCGAGGAAATAGACAGACAGATAGATACAGGACAGACCAAAAGTTTGGACACACCTTCTCATTCAAAGAGTTTTCTTTATTTTCATGACTATGAAGGCATCAAAACTATGAATTAACACATGTGGAATTATATACATAACAAACAAGTGTGAAACAACTGAAAATATGTCATATTCTAGGTTCTTCAAAGTAGCCACCTTTTGCTTTGATTACTGCTTTGCATACTCTTGGCATTCTCTTGATGAGCTTCAAGAGGTAGTCCCCTGAAATGGTTTTCACTTCACAGGTGTGCCCTGTCCAGATTAATTTATGCACAGTTAGTATGCTTTATAATGTATAATTCTCTGTTCATTGTGTAACTGCACCATCTAGTGGCCGTTTATATAAACTGCAGCTCTTCACACTAGAAGTTTGACCCACTTCAGCTTCAATTACTTGTAGCCTATGAACTCTAGTGACCTCATCAGCCCTGCACATTGCAGTCATTCACAGCCACTATTACAGAGGTATCCACACGGTCTGGTAGTGTCCTGATCCATCCTCTACATCTAAGCTTACGGTAGCATCGCTGGTATGTGTCACATGGTTTGCATCTGTATGCATGTTGTATTATATGTATTGTCATATGTCATACTGCATTCGTAAGTGCATTATTTTTCTGTTCCTCAGTTTTACCTGATATACAGGTGAAACTCGAAAAATTAGAATATCGTGCAAAGTTCATTTATTTTAGTAATGCAGCTTAGGCTACTTTCACACTTGCGGCAGTGTCGTCGGAACTGCCCGCCAGATCCGCCGATCTGCATGTGACTAAAAGCATTTGTGAGACGCATCCGGATGCAGATCCGTCTCACAAATGCATTGCAAGAACGGATCCGTCTATCCGCATGACAAGCGGAGAGACGGATCCGTCTTGTATCTTTTTTCACATTTTTACCGGAAGGACGCGCATGCGCAGACCGGAAGGACGGATCCGGCATTCCGGTATTTTGAATGCCTGATCCGGCACTAATACATTTCTATGGGGAAACAGGCCGGATCCGGCATTCCGGCAAGTCTTCAGTTTTTTTTGTCGGAGATAAAACCGTAGCATGCTACGATTTTATCTTTTGCCTGATCAGTCAAAATGACTGAACTGAAGACATCCTAATGCATCCTGAACGGATTACTCTCCATTCAGAATGCATGGGGATATGCCTGATCAGTTCTTTTCCGGTATAGAGCCCCTGTGACGGAACTCTATGCCGGAAAAGAAAAACGCTAGTGTGAAAGTACCCTTAAAAGGTGAAACTAATATATGAGATAGACTCATTACATGCAAATCAAGATATTTCAAGCCTTTATTTGTTATAATTTGGATGATTATGGCTTACAGCTTATGAAACCCCAAAGTCACAATTTTGAGGTACCCTTTGCTCAGGGGGTATGGATTAATTAGCTGACTAGAGTGTGACAATTCTAATTTTAAGCTGCATTAATGCAATTCCTTTTAATTTGCATTACTGAAATAAATGGAGTTTCACCTGTATATCCTTGCAATAAAGACGAAGTTGGACGTTACTCCATTGTCAATTTATTGCTGGGAAAGGTTTAGCTGTCTGTCAAGCTACGTACACCACTCAAATTTCTTAAATCATCGTGTTATCTTGAAACAAAAGCCATTGAAAAGCAATTGAAGTTATTTTCTTAGTTTAGATAACACAACTCAGAAAGCATAAGTGGTAACTCTACTACATCGGTACCTTCACACATAAGGAGGACAGAACAGAGATTATACTATGATATGAGGAGCTGCGCTCTGTGATAAATAGAAGGATTTCTGATTAAAAGCAGAGTAAATCCTGACAGGAGTCCTAGGCTAGATGGTGAGAGTCCTGATGAATATGCCCACACGGAAATTGACAACTCTCCTTGTACTGTATCAGTACGTGCACACTGAAGGCTGTAATCATCCTGGGTGGGGTCAGGACTACTCTCTTCTAGGAGTCCTGTCAGGATTAGGCTACTTTCACATCTGCGTTTTCCTTTCCAGTTTTGAGATTCGGCAGAGGATCGCAAAACCAGAGGAAAACACTTCAGTTTTGTCCACATTCATTGTCAGTGGTGACAAAACTGAACTAACTGGAATAGAGTACACCAGAATGTGTTCCGTTCGAGTTTGTTGCGTTCCTATGTTGGACACAAAACCACTGCAAACAGCATTTTTGTGTGCTGCATTGGAAACTGCACATGCCAGATTCCCTTAAAGCACAACACACACAGTGAAATAGTATATAATTCGCTGAAATCACTATATTATGCTTACAAGAACATTGTAAAAATGTGAATATATAAAAAATAGATAAGGTTTTGCCAGCAGGTGCCTAACTTGGGTGGACAAAAAACATCTATTTAGTTCAATGTATTATCTTGCAGTGTTGATTCAGAAGAACAGAAAACCACCCAGGTGGCAGAAGCCGATTTTCCTCCTGTTAGGGAAGTTGATGGCGTATAAGTAACTCCATTTTGTTTTATTCAGCAACGTGTATTACGATTGCATCAGGCCAGTGCACTATTCTAAGATTTCCATTCTGCCTTTCTCCCTCTGTAATATTGAGACCAGTTTAGAAAAGGCCCATACATACATTTGTTTAACCAGCCTTACTTCACAAGGTCATTCTCATGTTTATACCTGAATGATTAACTGTTGCTACTATGAACCATCTATTTCTGTAAATGCAGAGCTCGTGTGTATTCAGGCCATACGATAAGACTAATGCTAACATATGAGTGGATGTAATGGGAGGTCAATCCTCCCCTATATTAAGTGTTGGCAAGCAATGAATAAACAGAATGGATCAGAGAAAGACACGTGTTTTTGGTCTCCATCTAATTCATTCTCCCGGTACCGGATAGGGCTTAATTCAAAGCTGATCACCGAAATCTTGTGGGACACATTTAGGCAAAGGGTCTATTTTGCCTAACAGCTTGGGGGCTCGGTCCGTGATTGGGAGGGTCCTCTTCAGGTCTACAGTGAAAGACATCAATTCTTGTCCTCCTCTTGGACCTGGAGCACTGACCAAAATCTCATTCAAGTAAGTCGAACCATCTATTTATGATTTCGGTGGATTGCGGTGTCTGGGGCACACGCAAATGTTGATTATAAGAGGCTCTGGGAGTCCATATCGTGAGATATAAAAAATGCACTAGGAATATGAATAATCTGTTCCGGGAACAGAAGGTACAAGCTTGAATTAACTCCTATATATATATAGTATAAGTATTTTAGAAGTAATAAGATTATCTGTTTGTGTGAGATACTGACCGGGTGGTAAGTGTACGGTCGCATCCCACTGTTATTATCAAATTGATGTATTTTGGGTTAAACTACTGTTAATGTGTAAAATTGTTTGTGTTGTGGAGGACTGCAAGACGCCCCATTTTTTTCGGCTAAGATCTGCGATCTGTTGACCCGGAAAATTTGAACGCAAGTGGCGGTCCGAAACAACAATAGTCGATAGGGGTCCAAAGAGTATAGAGAGACATTAAGATACGAATCAGCTGATCAGTTGACAGGTCTTGTCGGCGCTATTTCAGTGCAGTACAGCCAGTCCTGACAGTGATTGTCTCACTTATTCTTTGAACTATAAATACTAACATGGGAGGACAAGGGTCTCAAACTAAATTCCCTAAACCAGAACCAGGAGAAACTTGTAAAGTCTATGTAGCCCGTGTTAGTCCAACAAACTATTACCTGATTAACCCGTGGGTAGATAATCTAGCAGGCTGGACTGAGGTAATGGATGCTGCAGATCCATTCCCCAGGGACGGTGATAATAGTATTTATCATATGGATATGGTCAAAGGACTATGTCTAGGTGATAAAACAGCCTGGCCGCATTTCGATGCCGATCCTTCCTGGGACATTGAGTACATGTCCAGGGGTGGTGAACAATGGCTGGAAATAGCCCCCCACTGGTATGATGCAGGTAATAGCAAGAAGAATAAGAATCTAAAAAGTCCCAAAAATGATAGGACTCTACATGAAATAGAACAGGAGGTAGGTACAAAGAAGAGAAGTCAGAAATCCCCTCCACCTTATAATAAATCCACCCCCACGGCACCTCTGTACCCAGTTCTGACTCAGATTGAGGAAGATGCTGTAACAGCGGTTATACCATTAAAACTAGAAGAAAAATACTGACCCCCCATGCCAACATTTGGAAACATAGTAGAGCGCAGTCTAAATACTGGCACACCGCATACTAGTTATACTACACGCAGTACAAGTAGAATAAAAGATGAAACAGAAAAGGAAGAATCAAAAGAAGGAGTCCAAGTAATTGCTCCCTTTCTGACAGTAGGACAACACTTAGTAAAAAAGCCCATAGAAATAGAGGATCTCAACAAAATTATAAAGTATTGTCCCAAACCTTCCATAGCCCCACTGGGGACTATTACATACCTAAAAAAGGCCTGTAGAGGGTGCAACTATACACAGGAAGATTTAAGGCTTATCCTGGATGGTATTATTGGAACACACACAACATGGGATTGGGACAAAGTCAAATCCATATCTATGATTGCACAACGCGGTGATGCTCCAGATTATATATGTAATACAGAAGAGGGGCAGAAAAGGATATGGGCAGAAATTGAGAACCATATGAATGAGGTATTCAAACAAAAATCTTCATTGCCCGTAGCAGTAGCCTGCAAACAGAAATCTGTTGAATCGGTCACTGAATTCTGGAAAAGATTCATTGATCGCTGGAAGACTGAGGCGGGGCTACCTGTGCGTGACAATGACAGTTTGATTATCTCCACATTTGTAAACAATCTATCAGATAAATTAATCCTAAAATGGTAAAAGTCCAGCTCACCTGCATATGCCGTTTAGAAGGTGCACGGAAGGGATGAGACCCCGAATGACAAACTTGAAGTAAAAGAAAATCCAGCACCTCGTATCTTTGCTTGACGGTGTTTATTCCACAATCCTTATTGTGGAATAAACACCGTCAAGCAAAGATACGAGGTGCTGGATTTTCTTTTACTTCAAATTAATCCTAACTGTGAAACAAAATGTGTCCTCTTGGACTTCAGATACAACTGATGAGTTTGAGAAACATCTCTTTGAAAAAGAAGCAGCAGGATGCTTTGAGATAAGGAAAGCAACATCCCCCACACACGCATATACTAGCAGAGGCAGGGGGAGGAGGGGTGGGAATAACAGCAGACCCTACAATGGAAAACATGACTCATTGCCAAATAATTGTTGTTATAACTGTGGAAAAGAAGGACATTGGGTACGTCAATGCCGTGCACCAAAAAGGGGTGGGAGAGGTCAAGATTACAACACACAGAAACCTGACACTCAGTCACAAAACAACCAACCAAGTCAGATAAACCACAGACAAGGTCCACAGAGTCAGCCCAGATTCCTATTAGATTGGCACCAGCAAAACTCATACTGAGGATGCCCGGAGGGACAAGCCCCAACTTTCACACAGGTCACAACACATTGGAAGGACACACCAGTAATTCTACTTAGAGTAGGAGGAAGAAAAGTGGGATTTTTAATAGATAGTGGAGCTACTTCTAGTGTGTTAAACAACTCAATGTACAAAGGGCCTTTAAGGAAGTGTGCGCCCTCTATGGGAATAAATGGGGTACTGACGAGGACATACAGAACAGATTCCTTACCAGTAGAAACCATTGATAGGGAATACATTACAGATCATGCTTTTAGCATCATACCTGAATGTCCTGTGAGTCTTCTGGGAATCACTGTTGAGAACAGTGTATACTCTGATGCTTTGCCCATAATAACCCCCACACCTCTGATCCTTACAAACTTACAAGATCACTCAGAATTAGAGGATATAGACCCATCATTATGGGCAAAGGGGGACTATGACACAGGATTCATTGACTGCACACCATACAAAGCAACCATCAAAGAGGGCAGTACACCTGTATATCAGAAACAATACCCACTGTCAAAAGAGAAACTTGATGGACTTAGGCCAATGATAAAGGAATTCCTACAAAAGGGAATCCTGGAAGAGGTGATTTCACCCTACAGCATGCCCGTGAATCCAGTGACAAAGGCAGATGGTACTACCCGCTTTGTGCAGGATTTAAGGGCAATAAATAATATCATTGTGCCTATTGCTCCTATTGTCCCAGATGTCACCTCACTTCTTTCTGCAATTCCTGCAGACGCTGTCTATTTCAGTGTGATAGATCTGAAAAATGCTTTCTTTTCTATCCCAGTTGATAAGGCAAACAGACTACTTTTTGCTTTTTCCTTTGATGGACGACAACTGACCTGGTGCAGAATGCCTCAGGGATATGCTGATTCACCTGTAGTGTACAGCATAGTCCTCCAAGCTACGTTAAAACTATGGTACCCCCCCCCCCCCAAGGCTCTGTGTTGCTGCAATATGTTGATGATTTGTTACTGTGTAGCATGTCAGCGGAGGCCAGCATTCAGGATGGTTTATCACTGTTACAATGGTTGTCAGGATGTGGTCACAAAGTGGCACTTAAGAAAATGCAATGGTGTAAAATGCAGGTTGAATATTTGGGCTTTGTCCTCACAAAGGGTGAAAGGAGAATCAGCGCAGAAAGAGTCCAGTCTATTGCGGGTTTGGTCGCCCCGCACACCAGGAAGGAAATGTTATCTTTCCTTGGTATGATAAATTACTGTAGACAATGGATTCCTGATTGCTCTTACTACGACAATGTTTTGAGGCAAGCCACTCTGGATGGAAATCCAGATCTGATTAAATGGTCTTCTGAAATGTACAATGCATTTGATTGTCTGAAATGTTCACTCATGTCGAGTCCAGGGCTGGGCCTCCCTGACTATAATATGCCCTTCCACATGTTTGCACGCCAAAATTGTAAAACCATGGCGGGGGTACTGACACAAGAACACGGAGGCAAGTTGCGTCCTTGTGCGTTTTTCTCAAAGGTTATGCCCACCTCTGTCCAGGGGATGCCGGCATGTCTGCGTTCCTTTGCAGCCTGTGCAATGATGGTAGAATTAGCAACTACATTCACCCTGGGACATTTAACCTTCTTGCACACTACACATGATGTTGTAGGTTTACTCAGAGGTGTACATACACAACACATGTCAGCGCAAAGATTATCTGGATATGAGATCCTGTTGCTCAGCAACCCTTCACTCCAGATTAAATATGCATCCAACATTACAGGACCAGCACCTATTTTGAATGCATTACTAGGGCTGAAAGGAACAGAAGACGCCCTTCCTGACACACATGATTGCTTACAGGTGCTCAATCATGAGATGTCACCTAGGGCTGACTTATCAACTGTTCCCATACCTGATGCACCAGAAGTCTTTGTTGATGGATCATGCTCTCGCCCCACTGATACTATATTCTGTGCAGCATATGCTATTGTTATGCTGCCAGATATAGTCTTAGAAGCAAGCCCAATTCCCATCCAGTCTGCTCAGGCAGCTGAACTCATTGCACTCACAAGGGCTTGCATACTACACACCAATAAACCTGTCACTATTTACACAGACAGCAGATATGCTCATGGTGTAGTATGGGATCATGGAATGATTTGGCAGAGGAGAGGATTCACTGCAGCAGACGGTAAGAGAATCTCACATGCACAGCTAGTCACGGACCTCTTGGCTGCAATCAGATTGCCTTCGGATTTAGCTATAGTACATTGCAGGGCACACACAAATGGAAAAGACAGAATTTCAAGAGGTAATGCATTTGCAGATAGTGTAGCTAAAGACACAGCCAAGAGTAATCCAAATAGAATGAATCATGACAATTGGGAAATGGCAGTCTTACACCCACCCTCACCTGATTTGACACACATGCTAACAGACCTACAAAGGTATGCCACTGAAACAGAGGAGAAGGATTGGTGCTATCCAATCTTGCAGAAAAATCCAAAGTCTGGATTGATCTGCAAGGAGAGGAGGCCTTGCATACCTCAGCATAGTGCATCCATCTTCATTGCACACTTTCACGGTGTAGGACACAACAGCATACAAACTACCCATATGTTGTTGAGCCAAAGTTTTTACATCACTGATAGCAAACAGCTAGTCACAGACTACATACACAGATGTATTACGTGCTTGAGAAACAACCCTAACAACCCACTGAAAATACCTCACCAACACCTTGACTACCCCACTACACCATTCACCCACTTGCAGGTGGATTATACGCATATACCTAAAACAAAAGGGAAACAAGAGTATGCATTAGTGATAGTGGACATGTTCTCAAGGTGGCCAGAAGTCTTTCCTACAAAGGCAGAAGATGCTAAAACTACAGCCAAAATTCTGACTCAGCAAATAATCCCAAGGTGGGGCTGTCCTCTGGTTATTGAATCAGACCAGGGGCCGGCCTTCACCTCAAAACTTAACAAGGAGGTAGCTAGACTGTTACAGGTGGAATGGAAATATCATATTCCGTATCACCCACAAAGCTCAGGCATTGTGGAAAGAATAAACAGGACAGTTAAAGACAAACTCAGGAAGGCCACTGCTGGTACATTTGAAAAATGGAAACAAATCCTACCCATAATACTTGCAGAAATTAGAATGACGCCTAATAAGAAGTTAGGGATGTCACCATTTGAAATTCTGATGGGTAGGCCTTTCCCCACACCATGGGCAAGACGCCCCCTGGTAGTGCAGGAAGGGCACTTGGACCTGATCAGAGAGGAGTATGTTACTAATCTGATCAAAGTCCTCAGTAAAACTGAAGAAAAAGTTGCTTGTAAGTCTCCTTCTCTTTCACAGGAACCAACCCATCCGTTCCGGGTAGGCGACCAGGTGATGATCAAGATCTTAAAGAAGGGAAAGGAACCAGGAAGCTT
Source organism: Bufo bufo (assembly GCF_905171765.1). NCBI lineage: Eukaryota > Metazoa > Chordata > Amphibia > Anura > Bufonidae > Bufo > Bufo bufo. Next base: position 434,517,037 of record NC_053392.1, on the reverse strand, counting down.
CACCTACGGACCACCCACCGAGGTAGTCGCGATCACCAGAACAGCAGTCCTCACTGAACAGTCGCCCACGTGGATCCACGCCACAAGGATTAAGTTGGTGAAGAAAAGAGAGGTACTAACGGGGGCAGACAGCCCTGACCTCCAACGAGGCCCAGAGGTACTAACGGAGGCAGACAACCTTGACCTCGAAGAAGATACAGAAGGGGTACTAACGGAGGCAGACAGCCTTGACCCTCAACGAGATGACGCAGTCGGGAAATTCCTCGAGATGGCTGAGATGCAGTGCCTTAATAATTGCAATTTTGTGTCTCCTACTTACTGTCCCATGGCTGTGGGACAGACAGATATACCTGAAAACAGAATGCAGAGGGGAAGACAATCTGTGGAAGACAAAGGAGAACTTATGGCTGTACCTGGCCAAAACTCTGAACTTAACTGACTTTTGTCTCCGAACCACTTTATCGGCATCTAACATTTTGGAGACATGTCTGGTAGCAGTCCCCACCCCAGTAGCTGTATGGACGGGGCTCCTACGTTCCCAATGGAATGACACTGAATTGCAGGATCATGATGTTAAATATGGATATGTAAATCCTTATCATGCTTGTTATGACTGTCCTACATATGAGACTCTGCAAAGTAATATGATAGAAATAATTACAGGTCTTGTTACAGCAGCAGAAATATGTTATAATTTCACCTGTGATGAGACACTATTGCCTCCCTGCATACAAGCAAAAATGCAGAACAAGACTAAGCCAAATATTTGCGATAGAGATATAGATAGTTGTAAAAAGATAGTATCAGGAAAGAATATGCAATGTAATATTACTAAAACAGTACCATCCCTAGACAAACATGTACCTCTACCAGCAGGATGGGTATTGGCCTGTGGAAATACTAGTCACACATACATACCGGCCAATATTACAGAGGGACCCTGTACAATAGCTAGATTGACATTAGCAATGATACCACTATTCCCAGCAATGCAGACACGACACACGAGAGACACATCCCTACAGTTACCAGAAAATTGTGATTATAATGTGAATCTCCTCTCTAGAGCAGAATATATGAGTTTAGGGATGTCTTTGATAGGAGTACCAGGGTTGGCCATATACAACCACAGGACAATATCAAAACTTGCCTGTTTTATGGTAAAACAGATAAATGTCACTAGTGCAATTCTGCAAGATATGCTGCTGGATATACAATCGTATAAAAAGGCTATCTTGCAGAATAGGGCAACTATTGACTATTTATTGCTTCAACATGGTGTAGGATTCTCAGCTTTCGCAGGGATGTGTTGTTTCAATTTATCAGATCACTCCCGTGGAATAAAAGATAAAATAGGCCAACTAGAAGAGATGATTAAACATATAAAACAAGATGTTGACCAATGTTGGTGGGACTGGCTTTTTGGCTGGATACCTGACTTTGGTCAAGTAAGATATATTGTAGGAGTGGCATTTGCCGTGATCGCTGCAATAGTGGGTCTCTGCTGTTGTCTACAGTGTGTGCCCTCCCTTCTGGCCGTATGTAAAAATGTGGCCGAAAGAGGGGTACACTCAACATTCCTCTATACTCCGGTAGAGGTAGAAGAGGCAAACACAACCTCAACAAAGCCTGAGGATTATACTCCTGAAGGGTATATGGAATATCTAAAGGCTTACAAGCAAACCAAGGAAGAACAGAGAAAGAACCATATAGTATAAGATATATATAAGGTTCTAAAGAGAGGATTGATGGCGTATAAGTAACTCCATTTTGTTTTATTCAGCAACGTGTATTACGATTGCATCAGGCCAGTGCACTATTCTAAGATTTCCATTCTGCCTTTCTCCCTCTGTAATATTGAGAGCAGTTTAGAAAAGGCCCATACATACATTTGTTTAACCAGCCTTACTTCACAAGGTCATTCTCATGTTCATACCTGAATGATTAACTGTTGCTACTATGAACCATCTATTTCTGTAAATGCAGAGCTCGTGTGTATTCAGGCCATACGATAAGACTAATGCTAACATATGATTGGATGTAATGGGAGGTCAATCCTCCCCTATATTAAGTGTTGGCAAGCAATGAATAAACAGAATGGATCAGAGAAAGACACGTGTTTTTGGTCTCCATCTAATTCATTCTCCCGGTACCGGATAGGGCTTAATTCAAAGCTGATCACCGAAATCTTGTGGGACACATTTAGGCAAAGGGTCTATTTTGCATAACAGAAGTCCTTCTGATTCCAAATATGTTAACGAGGATAAAGTCCTGATGAACGACTTATCTCTACTGTGTCTAGTTTATATACGTCCAATATAATTAGTTTCTAGAAAGACTACTAACCCTCTCTTGATTTTCTTTTTTTCAATTAACCACCTAACTGTTTTGCCCCAGTCCAGCTCCAGCAGTGGGAAAAGTAGCTAACTTAAGGGGGGAGGGCTGCTTTAGATGCTGCTATCTCCTGAATGGTAGCAGCTAGAAACATGCAACTGGTCTTGTTTGTAAGCTGACATTTCATACAAGACCAGAATGACAGCTAAAGTCCAAGCAGTAAGAATGTCCTCTTACTTCCACCTAAAAATAATGATGCCTCTAAGTGCCCTGTGGACAGTATAATATCTATTTAGTGCCCCCCACAGACTATGATGCCCCCTTTGTACCCACCTCACCCATAACTGCAGGGTGATCCCTTGGTGCCACCACACAGTATGATGCTCCTTTGGTGCCCCGACAGTGTGGTGCCTTCTTAGTGTCTCACCACACAGTATGATACCCCTAAGTGCCCCCTCACAGTAGGATGATCCCTTAAGTCCCCCCAAACAGAATGAGGCCCCTTAAGTGCCCCTAACATGAAGTGATGCCCCCTTAAGTGGACCCCGTACAGTATAATGCCCTATTAAGTGACCCCACACAGTGTGGACTCTTCAAGTGCTGCCACCAAGAGAGTGAAACCCACTTATGTGGCTCCCACATGCAGTGATGACTGCCACATAGTAAGGCCCCTTATGTTGCTCCCCACACACAGTGATGCCCCCTTATAGTGATGCCCCCCCCCACACACACACAGTGATGCCCCCCATTATACTTGTGGACCCCACGCACATTGATGCCCCCTTAGGTGCCCCCCCACACACACAGTGATGCATCCTTCATAGTTATGCCCCATTTATGCCCCCTTAGGTGACTCCCTCACAATTATGCCCCCCCTTTACACAGTTATGTCCTCTTAGATGCCCCCCCTCAGAGTTATGCCCCACATTTCCCTAACGATCAGAGCAGAGCAGATGTGCTGCGCTGTCTGTGGCTCAGTTCAAATGTCACTATATCACGCCTGCCAGCGCTGAATCACAGATAGCAGAGGAATGGTGATGGCTCCCTGCTTCACAATTGTATTCAACTGTATCTGCATCCTAAGGGCTGTTGCACACGAGCGAGTCCATTGCGGGAGTCACTCTCCGTGTGTGAGCGTGATCCTCCACTCTAGACTTGCAGGAGCACACGGCATTATACTGATTTATAATGCTCAGTGCCTCTGCTTGGCCTTGCTGCTACAGGATCATACTGACAGCCTTATGTCACTATGAACCTGTCATTCATGCATGGACATCGATCATCGCTTTTGGGCAGTAGGTAGTTCAGCGATCTACTGCCCAGAAACAATGATTCTGTATGGGGACGAGCGCTCAAAATAGCAATCCCTCATCCTCATACTGTGAAGGAGTTTGCTGCATGTAAATGCAGCAGTCTCCTTCACCGAACAAGCAGCCTGATAATCAGCTGTAACATCTGGACGTCTATATCCTGCCTTTAGGGTACCAGCATCATTTGTCCATTTTGCTTGAAATAGTTGGAATATTTTCTAGGGGACTAATAATAGATCCAAGCTCCAGAATATTTGTGTGTGTGTGTATAGGGTGGGCTGCCCACAGATTCCAAGCACTCTAGGCTACCTCATCCTTTAAACTGTTGGGCTTGTGCAGCCAAAAATACAGCCACGGGTTAGGTACCACTAATTCTCAGGTGCTGCCTGTTCCAGATTAATTACACAGAAAAGGACCCTATAGTGTGTGTGGGATGTAAAGTATTACACACAACATGAAGCTTTTAGCCAGGGTATCCCCTTAAATCACACTATGTTAAAATGTAACTTTTATTTACATTTTTTAAGAATAAACCCCTTGGATCCACATTTTCTTTGGGGAATAAACAGGGTTTATTTTTTTTAAATATAAACAAGACTGTCATGAAAAATATATAGGAATTGTGGCATTAAAGGGGTTTTGCAAGAATGGCGATGTTTTCGGCAAAACCCACCATTTTGTGGAACCTGCAAAGGGAAGCTTACTTACAGGGGTGCACCTAGCCTTTCTGCTGCTTGAGGCGAAAATTGAAAAAGCAACCCCCCTCCCCCACCCATACCAAATTCTCAACCCTAACCCCTTCCCTCCTAACATTACGTATATTACTAAAGAACATACAGGCTAATACAGCGCCACATACCTCATACATCCAGTGACGTCTCCTTTGATGTAGATGTTCTCTTTCCTCATCTTCTCCTTTCAGACCTTCAGACCAGACACCATTTTTCAGCCATTTCTCGTCTCTGCAGTTTGACAAAAAAAAAATCTTTTCCATCATCCTCCCATCTTCTGGAAAAATCATCCTACCACCCCCAATACTGTGCCACTGTGCTCCCCAATACAATACTGCAGAAATAGATAAACCCCCTGAGAATACTAATACCATGCAGATAGTGCCCTTCAATAATTATTGGCACGCAGTGTTCTAAAATAACTGCGCCCATCAAATAGTGCCCCTGACACTAATAGTGTAAACATAACGACCCCAAAGAATAATTTCGGTAAGCTGATACTGTGCAAAGGTGCCCCCACAGTAATAGTGCTCCCCAAAGTCCCACCAATAGTAATAACTCTCTGCTAGAGCACACATGGTAGTAATAATGCTCCTACAGTGACCCCAACATGTCCTCACTGTGCCCCATAAGTAATAATGCTCCCATAGTGGCCATACTGTTATTTTATCTTGATGATTATATTATTAGTTAAATTTTAGGGGTTTCATGCTCAGTGATACATAGTGCCCATACTAGTAATCATGTTCCCCATAGACCCCAGTAGTAATAAAGCCCACCCTAATGCCCCCCAGTAGTAATAATTATCTTCATAATGTGACAGTACAAGAAATGCTCCCTTATAATGTGTGACCCCTTTTAATGCCCCCAGTTTAGCTAATGTCCCCATAGTGCCCCTATAATGTGCCAGTATAAAATACCCCTATATAGTGCCCAGAGTAAATGCCCCCATAGTGCTCCTCTCTCCCCTTCCTCCTAGTGCCCCCCATAATGTACCAGTATAAAATGCCCCAATATAGTGCCCCAGTAGATGACCCCATAATACTCCTCTCCCCCCTTCCCCATAGTACCCACCAAAATGTGTCCCAGTATACAGGGCCCCCATATATAATACCCCTTCTTTGTTCTCAGTAGATGCCCCCATAGCGCCCCCCAATAATGTGCCAATAATAAGTGCCCCCACAGTGCCCCCCAATAATGTGCCATTAAGAAGTGCCCCGATAGATGCCCCCATAGTGCCCCCCAATAATGTGCCAGTAAGAAGCCCAACCATAGATGCCCCCCCAATAATGTTCCAGTAAGAAGTGCCCCCCATAGATGCCCCCAATCATGTGCCAGTAACAAGTACCCCCCAATCATGTGCCAGTAACAAGTGCCCCCACAGTGCCCCCATAGCGCTCCTCTCCTGTATTGTACCATATAAAAAAATTAATTCACATACTTACCTCCATCAGGCTGGCAGCAATGCGATGCAGGCCTCTTCCAGCCTGTGTCCCGCGCTGTACGGCCCAGGTGGCACGATGACATCATTGCGCCGCCTGCCCTGGCCTCTGATATGCTGCAGGCCTTGTGCCTGCAGTCTATCAGAGGAACAGGGAAGGGAGACACCTCTCCTCTCCCTGCAGCATCCATCTGTATCGCTGTCACGGCGATACAGATGACTATGGAGATGAGCGCTATATGAGATAGACTCATTACATGCAAAGCAAGATATTTCAAGCCTTTATTTGTTATAATTTGGATGATTATGGCTTACATCTTATGAAGCCCCAAAGTCACAATCTCAGATACTCTTTGCTCAGGGGATATGGATTAATTAGCTGACTAGAGTGTGACACTTTGAGCCTAGAAAATTGAACCTTTTCACAATATTCTAATTTTAAGTTGCATTAATGCAATTCCTTTTAAGTTGCATTACTGAAATAAATGAACTTTTGCACGATATTCAAATTTTTCGAGTTTAACCTGTATGTGCAAGGAGAGAAATGAGATGATAAGACTCAGCTCTTGCACGGTCCTTTCCCGGTTTAGATAAGACTACTATGATTGCTTTGTCCATGGAACTAGGTATTTTACCCTCCTCAGTTGCTAGTCTAAACGTGTACATCAAGAAACTCGAGTAGTAAAAATAAATCTCAGTATTTTTTTAGAAATTTCCCTGGGAGGTCATCCAATCCACCCCCAGAGCATTCTCATTAGAAAAGTCCTTCAAGCCCTCTTCCAACTCATCCAGTCTTAACAGTTCTCCTAATGTTTCTCTCTGCATTTAGTCAGGGTAGAGGAAGGAATACCAGCAAGAAAATTCCAAATCTCATCCCTGCTGAGCTGAAGTTTAGAGGTATATAGAACCTTTTAAACCACACAAGAGTGTCTCAGTTAATCTTCATCCCTCAACATCATGAAGACAAGCAATATAAGATGAGCCCTGCTGACAAACCATAATAATCATAAATAAAAAGTGTCCAGTACTCAGTGGCGTAGCGTGGGTCGCCAGCACCCAGGGCAAGCCAAAAATTGCGCCCCCTTCCCCCCTACCCCGGGCACGCCCCTTTTAACAGATACTGTAGTAGATCACTAGCAGTCCTAAGTAACACCACAAATAACAGTGATAACTCTCTGTGTACAGATAATGTAGTAGATTCACCTGCAGTCCTATGTAACACCACAGATACAGTCAGGTTCATAAATATTGGGACATCAACACAATTCTAACATTTTTGGCTCTATACACCACCATAATGGATTTGAAATGAAACTAACCAGATGTGCTTTAACTGCAGACTGTCAGCTTTAATTTGAGGGTATTTACATCCAAATCAGGTGAACGGTGTAGGAATTACAACAGTTTGCATATGTGCCTCCCACTTGTTAAGGGACCAAAAGTAATGGGACAATTGGCTTCTCAGCTGTTCCATGGCCAGGTGTGTGTTAGTCCCTCATTATCCCAATTACAAGGAGCAGATAAAAGGTCCAGAGTTAATTTCAAGTGTGCTATTTGCATTTGGAATCTGTTGATGTCAACTCTCAAGATGAGATCCAAAGAGCTGTCACTATCAGTGAAGCAAGCCATCATTAGGCTGAAAAAACAAAACAAACCCATCAGAGAGATAGCAAAAACATTAGGCGTGGCCAAAACAACTGTTTGGAACATTCTTAAAAAGAAGGAATGCACCGGTGAGCTCAGCAACACCAAAAGACCCGGAAGACCACGGAAAACAACTGTGGTGGATTACCAAAGAATTCTTTCCCTGGTGAAGAAAACACCATTCACAACAGTTGGCCAGATCAAGGACACTATCCAGGAAGTAGGTGTATGTGTGTCAAAGCCAACAATCAAGAGAAGACTTCACCAGAGTGAATACAGAGGGTTCACCACAAGATGCAAACCATTGGTGAGCCTCAAAAACAGGAAGGCCAGATTTGAGTTTGCCAAACGACATCTAAAAAAGCCTTCACAGTTCTGGAACAACGTCCTATGGACAGATGAGACCAAGATCAACTTGTACCAGAGTGATGGGAAGAGAAGAGTATGGAGAAGGAAAGGAACTGTTCATGATCCTAAGCATACCCCCTCATCAGTGAAGCATGGTGGTGGTAGTGTCATGGCGTGGGCATGTATGGCTGCCAATGGAACTGGTTCTCTTGTATTTATTGATGATGTGACTGCTGACAAAAGCAGCAGGATGAATTCTGAAGTGTTTCGGGCAATATTACCTGCTCATATTCAGCCAAATGCTTCAGAACTCATTGGACGGCGCTTCACAGTGCAGATGGACAATGACCCAAAGCATACTGCAAAAGCAACCAAAGAGTTTTTTTAAGGGAAAGAAGTGGAATGTTATGCAATGGCCAAGTAACTCACCTGACCTGAATCCGATTGAGCATGCATTTCACTTGCTGAAGACAAAACTGAAGGGAAAATGCCCCAAGAACAAGCAGGAACTGAAAGTTGCAGTAGAGGCCTGGCAAAGCATCACCAGGGATGAAACCCAGGTCTGTTGATGTCTATGCATTCCAGACTTCAGGCTGTAATTGACTGCAAAGGATTTGCAACCAAGTATTAAAAAGTGAAAGTTTGATTTATGATTATTATTCTGTCCCATTACTTTTGGTCCCTTAACAAGTGGGAGGCACATATGCAAACTGTTGTAATTCCTCCACCGTTCACCTGATTTGGATGTAAATACCCTCAAATAAAAGCTGACAGTCTGCAGTTAAAGCACATCTTGTTCGTTTCATTTCAAATCCATTGTGGTGGTGTATAGAGCCAAAAATGTTAGAATTGTGTTGATGTCCCAATATTTATGGACCTGACTGTAACACAGTGATAACTCACTTAGTACAGATAATGTAATAGATGTTCCCTGCAGTCCTATGTAACACCTCAGATAACACAGTGATAACTCTCTGAGTACAGATAATGTAGTAGTAATGTAATGTGAGCCCCCAGAATTCAGAACACGCACAGTGTGACCTGAAGTCTGGGGCCAGGATGCGGCAGGGTGGGCCATATTCTCAATCTCCTCCCCCAACCCTACCATGAAACAGATATGTGCATGGACATTATTATTACAGTAGAATACCGCACCATACCTGTTACATCCAGTGACGTCTCCTGTGATGTAGACTTTACTCAACGTCTTCATTCAGAGATAAGACCGCCATGATACCTTCTTTCAGCCGCTTCTCGTCTCTGCAGAGTTTCCCAGATAAAAATGTAGGTTCCTCTCTTTACTATCATCCTCTCCTTCAGGATCACTGTCATCCTGCTGCCCCTCAATATTTAATAATAAAGTGGGGGCCATTATATTAATAATAAAGAGGGGGACATTATATTAATAATAAAGAGGGGGACATTATATTAATAATAAAGAGGGAGGCCAATACATTATTATTAATATAATGGCCCCCTCTTTATTATTAATATAAGTAATAATATATTGGCCCCCTCTTTATTATTAATATAATGTCCCCCTCTTTGTTATTAATGTAATGTCCCCCTCTTTGTTATTAATGTAATGGCCGCCTCTCCCCTCTTACTATGATGTCCAGTCAGTGGTCCTCCTTTTTCTGCTCCTCGCCCACCCCCATAGTGCCTTCCCGCGGTCACAAACGCCTCACTGTGCCTTCCCGCGTCATCTCGCGAAGTCACAGTGAGGTAATCGATTCGTGACCGAGTCCTGCGTCGCTCTACTGCCTTATAGGGTTCAGGCCTAGTGGCATGAAGCCTTTGAGGCGTAACGGAGGGGACGGGAGCCATAGGCTCACGTGGCCCTCATTGAAATTTCAGCTGCCTGGCGCCCCCTGCAATTTAGCGCCTGGGGCAACGCCCAAACCCCCCTTCCCCCCACGCTACGCCCCTGACAGTACTTTCACCTTCCTCAAAATACATTTGCTTCTGGAAAAAGAAGTGGCAGTAACTCTTGCCTGTAAAGTTTGAAGGCTTTTAGATTTCTGTTCTTAAGATTATCCCACACTGACAATAAGGAGGCGGTACCCACATTAAATTACATCAATTCCTAAATTTCCCCCTATATTGTACATATCAACTTCAGCAAGCACCTTTGCCAGTCCCGTCTGAGAGCTAGTGTCAGGAGTATTACCACCATGAAATTTATCCATACAGGAATTCAGGTACATGTTAAAGTCTCCAATCATTACTGTGGGGGCCAAAAATGATCCAGCCAAGATTGTCAATACTCTTTTCATAATGTCACCTGGATAAGGTGGAGATATATATAAAGCAACTAAAATGCAGAAATCACTAGAAAAGTAGTGTATAGGATGCAAACATAATGCCCTTCTGGATCCACACTGATTTTATCATATTGAATCACATTCAATAGTAATATTACCTCTTTGCCAAAGGTATCATGCAGCCCATTTAAAAAGAAATCTGTGGTGTTGCGTCGTTCAATCTTCTCCAGCACACTATTCACCTCACCTCAACTATACTCACCTCCACTGAAAAGTGAGTGTCCCAGCACATGTAAGTGGTTGAAGTAAAAACTAACAGTGTGTCCTTTTTTAACTGCAGTTTTTTTTTTACGTTTGTGTGCATGTAACCTTATGTTACATTCACTCAAACAGGAAATGCGGCCGTGTGACGGCCATTTTTAGAACCAATAGAGGGCTATGGAGCTATTCAAATGGGTGTTTATTATTTTTTTTAACGGACAGTAAATAGCGGCCGTCAAAAAATAGGACATATCCTATTTTTGTCAGTTTTCACGGTCAGACGGACCTCATTAAAATCAATGGGCCATTTTTATCGGCTGTTTACACAGGAGTGCACCCGTCTAATGGCGGGTAGAATTATTGCCTTTATTACTACTGAGGGAGCTTTGTTACCACTGGGGGCACTATAGGGGAGGGGCTTATTTCTACTGGAGGTTCTTTGGGGGCATAATTATTATTGGTCACAATATGGAGGGCCTTATACTAATAGAGGCACTCTTTGGGTCATTATCACTATTGGGGCATTGTAGGGGGTACTATTACTAATGATACAAACTGAAAAGAATGGCATGGTATTAAACAGGCAGGAAGTGCTCAAACCCACACGCAGTTGTGCATATATATATACAGGAGAGCAAATCCTGCACTTGTGGCCCGTTGCTGATGACGATCCCCAGCAAAAATGCATACAGTGGAGGATGCCCGCAGCGAACCACAAGTACCACAATAGACATCCTACACAAGATAGCAATTATGTGGATGTGATAATATAACAAAATAATAGCAAAGACAGGTGCACTCTGCGGTCTTACTAAACCCTCAAACTGATTTTAAAATTGAGAGATTAGCCAACATGTCCTACGGTGTAGGACATGTCTGAGCCCGAGCACCGTGCCAAGGTTTCTCAAGTAGCTCGGGACCTAACACTCACCTACCTGTGCCATGTGGGCAATACCAGGAGCCAGTGGGCAAATTACAGGAGTATGAGGCCGACTCACAAACAACTCACCAGTTACCTCCAGCATGTAACCATGCTAGCAATGGGAGGAGGGAGGAGTCTGCGAGTCCCACTCAAGACTGGCTGATATGGCCCAGGCCTCACAGGTGCACCTAAATGTAGCCTGTAGATGGAAAGCAGGCACATTTAAATTGGAGTTTATACACCTCCAGGCATCTCTATATATACAAACTAAAAAGAATGGCGTGGTATTAAACAGGCAGGAACTGCTCAAACCCACATGCAGTTGTGCATATACAGTGGGATGCGAAAGTTTGGGCAACCTTGTTAATCGTCATGATTTTCCTGTATAAATCGTTGGTTGTTACGATAAAAAATGTCAGTTAAATATATCATATAGGAGACACACACAGTGATATTTGAGAAGTGAAATGAAGTTTATTGGATTTACAGAAAGTGTGCTATAATTGTTTAAACAAAATTAGGCAGGTGCATAAATTTGGGCACTGTTGTCATTTTATTGATTCCAAAACCTTTAGAACTAATTATTGGAACTCAAATTGGCTTGGTAAGCTCAGTGACCCCTGACCTACATACACAGGTGAATCCAATTATGAGAACGAGTATTTAAGGGGGTCAATTGTAAGTTTCCCTCTTTTAATTTTCTCTGAAGAGTAGCAACATGGGGGTCTCAAAACAACTTTCAAAAGACCTGAAGACAAAGATTGTTCACCATCATGGTTTAGGGGAAGGATACAAAAAGCGGTCTCAGAGATTTCAGCTGTCTGTTTCCACAGTTAGGAACATATTGAGGAAATGGAAGACCACAGGCTCAGTTCAAGTTAAGGCTCGAAGTGGCAGACCAAGAAAAATATCGGATAGACAGAAGCGACGAATGGTGAGAACAGTCATAGTCAACCCACAGACCAGCACCAAAGACCTACAACATCATCTTGCTGCAGATGGAGTCACTGTGCATCGTTCAACCATTCGGCGCACTTTACACAAGGAGATGCTGTATGCGAGAGTGATGCAGAGGAAGCCTTTTCTCCGCCCACAGCACAAAAAGTGCCGCTTGAGGTGGGCTAAAGCACATTTGGACAAGCCAGCTTCATTTTGGAATAAGGTGCTGTGGACTGATGAAACTAAATTTGAGTTATTTGGCCATAACAAGGGGCGTTATGCATGGAGGAAAAAGAACACAGCATTCCAAGAAAAACACCTGCTACCGACAGTAAAAATATAGTGGTGGTTCCATCATGCTGTGGGGCTGTGTGGCCAGTGCAGGGACTGGGAATCTTGTCAAAGTTGAGGGACGCATGGATTCCACTCAGTATCAGCAGATTCTGGAGACCAATGTCCAGGAATCAGTGACAAAGCTGAAGCTGCGCCGGGGCTGGATCTTTCAACAAGACAACGACCCTAAACTCTGCTCAAAATCCACTAAGGCATTTATGCAGAGGAACAAGTACAACGTTCTGGAATGGCCATCTCAGTCCCCAGACCTGAATATAATTGAAAATCTGTGGTGCGACTTAAAGAGAGCTGTCCATGCTCGGAAGCCATCAAACCTGAATGAACTAAAGATGTTTTGTAAAGAAGAATGGTCCAAAATACCTTCAACCAGAATCCAGACTCTCATGGGAACCTACAGGAAGCGTTTAGAGGCTGTAATTTCTGCAAAAGAAGGATCTACTAAATATTGATTTCATTTCTTTTTTGTGGTGCCCAAATTTATGCACCTGCCTAATTTTGTTCAAACAATTATAGCACACTTTCTGTAAATCCAATACACTTAATTTCACTTCTCAAATATCACTGTGTGTGTCTCCTATATGATATATTTAACTGACATTTTTTATCGTAACAACCAACGATTTATACAGGAAAATCATGACGATTAACAAGGTTGCCCAAACTTTCGCATCCCACTGTATATACAGGGAAGCAAATCCTGCACTTGTGGCCCGTTGCTAATGACGATCCCCAGCAAAAAATGCATACAGTGGAGGATGCCCGCAGCGAACCACAAGTACCACAATAGACATCCTACACAAGATAGCAATTATGTGGATGTGATAATCAATATAACAAAATAACAAAGACAGGTGCACTCTGCGGTCTTACTAAACCAAATAAACTCAAACTAATTTTGAAATTGAGAGATTAGCCAATTTGAGGGTTTAGTAAGACCGCAGAGTGCACCTGTCTTTGTTATTTTACTATTACTAATGAGGCACTCTGGGAGGGTATTACTATTGGTGGGACTTTGAAGCCCACTATTACTATTGGGGGACTATCTTGCACTATTATTTCTTCAGGATAGTATTTGGGGCATTGGGGAGCATAGTGGGCACAGTATTGGTGGCTGCAGGTACAAGATGTGGCTGGTGAAGATGAGGAAAGAGAACGTCTACATCCGAGTAGCGACATCATTGGATGTAAGAGGTATTTAATGCTGAATTTTCCTGGCTTGGGGGGAGGAGTTGGCTTGATAATTTGGCACGAAAAGTAGGAGAGCCTCAGGCAGCAAAAAATGTTGGAACTGGCCGTGCCTGCAGCATCAACAATGTGGGGGTGGAGAGTTAAGTGTAAAGCTGATTGGTGGAGCAGCTGGGGTGTTATACCATATACTGTGTGGGGCTGGGGGTGCTATACTATATAAATGTGAGGGGCTGAGGATGTTATACTATATAGTGTGTGGGGCTGGGGATGCTATACTGTGTAAGGGTGGGGCTGGGAGTGAATACCATATACTGTGTGGGGCTGGGGGTGCTATACTATATATTGTGTGGCGATTGTGGCGAAAAAAGATAGGAAGGTGCTCATAGGGTAATAAGTTCAATAATGAATATATGGAATTAAGACATCAATGGTTGTGCTCACCTTATAGTGTTGTGCATACGTAGGCACAACACTCGTGAGGACAAGGGGTCGGTGCAGCCGGTATCTTCTCAGTCCTCGTAGGTGGAGTGGCCAAGTCTCCAGAGGAATGATATGTATTGCAATAGGAAAAAGATTTTTGTGTGCACTAAAATAGTACACCAATTGATACCTTCTGGCGCAAAGACACGACCTCAGTAGATAAATAAAGGGTCTTTATTGATGAGTGACAACGTGTTTCGGAGTCGGTACACTCCTTTTTCAAGTCTAAGAAATCACAAATTTAGAGGGGAGTTTTTTTTGGTACAGAAGTAAAATAGAATGTATACACATAGTCATTATATTAAAAATAAAAAATAAATGTATACGTAAAAATACGTGCACATATAAAAGTCAAAAGGACAAAAAACACAACACTAAAATGCATGGTTGGGAGAGATTAGAATTGTCTGCTCATTTGAAGATATATCACAAATGAGGACGGAGAAAGAAATAATAGTATAAAGTGCATATAGATATATGTGTATATGAGGGGACATATGAAAACACACATACACACATGACGTGTGCAAACGTATACGTGGCCGCATGTAAAATCACATATAAAATTAGAACCGCTGTTGGTAATATAAAATAAGCTAAAATGCCAAAAGTATAGTAATATATATTACATACTAGTATCGATAGTCATCATAATACAAACAATACCACAAGTATGATAATATATACCCCTATTAATAATCATCATAATATTGATATTAACACCTATAGTGATAATAATGTCGCCATATATTCAAGGATCCACATACTGTCGATTTGAATGTCAAAACCTGGTCAACAGTAGTGGAAAAAATGGCTGATCTATTCGCAAATCCATATCTACTGTATAATGTTGGAAGGGGGCACTGGAAGGCCAATACGAAGGACCATAGTGGATGGAGAATCTCATTAGTTTAGTGCGTATATGTATAAGTGAATGATTTAGTAAACAAATAGATCCAGATTATCGCAATTATAACAGGAAATATATATATATATATATATGTACAGACGTGATGAATGAACATTAAAACTATATATGGCAAATAGGGGAATTTGATAGTTGCATGATCAATACACTTGAATAAGTAAGGATTTATATCAAATTTAGAGACTGGTCCCATACTGGCTCAAGTTTTAGAAGAATAAATAATTAATTAATTAATTAATTCAATTCATGGGGAACATATATCGATAGTGTGGACAAAAATAGAATGAAATAAAGTGGAGTAGAATATTCTATAATGTTGGAGTGGCATAACAGGGATGTGGGCCCAAAGCGATTAACGATGTGGTGACATGAGGCAAAAATTACAAAGTTAACATAAGGAGACCTTGCACGCCTGCTGGAAGGCGCGCTCAGAAGAGCAGGAGGGAGAGGGGCGGAGTCTGGGATTGACAGCTGCTCGGTCCGTCGGAACGGAGCTGTCATTGTGAACAGCGCATGTGCCGAGCGCTGTGTTTAATACTGGCTCCCTGAACAGTGATCGCTCACAGGGAGACTGTCATGCATAGTAATATATGTCCAGCTAAATCAATATCAATATGGTACAGAAGGATCATAAAGTCAAAAAGTGTCCAGCAGTATTGATCCCTTTAAAACATAACTTTTACTTATTCATCTTATATAAAATAATACCACCGTAGTGGTTCACCAGTGAAGATTAGTGAGACAAACGACAAATAACAAACAATAATAGATGCTTCTGGGAGCCTTCCTTAGATATATCAAGTGGTGAGTGAACACAGGGCAGCTAAGGGGAGCAGTAGGTAAATCTAACCTGTCCCTTTCACTCACCCTGTCTATTTCCTCAGCCCAGGGACGTCCCCTGATGGTGGAGACTCCCTGTCCTCGTGCCTGGGCTGACTGCCCTGCGTTTACCCTCCTCTCAAAAAATGTATATAATGAAAAATATTTAACACAGCTCCCCAGAAGCTGACGGGTGATACTCTGTGTCCTAGGTAAAAAAATTACCAACATGGACACCAATAGATAAAACAAGACCAAATGGTATTTGTAAATAGGTGAACAAATATATGTATTGCCTATAGAAATGAGGAACCAGACACTAGGGCATCAAAAGCTGTGTATACCCAGGCTAGTTAATATAACCCCGCACTGAGGCATCAATGCTGTGCATTCCCAGGCTGGTTCATGTAGCCCCTACGCGTTTCCCCTATTCCTAGGTTCATCAGGGGGCATTCACGGTCAAGGGTACAACCGTCATCAAATACAGATATATGAGATATACTTAAGATATAGTGGAGGAAACAGGATCAGAGACGCAGACGATAATGTGCATAGGGCCAAGGGACCAATTGATATGTCCCACCTGTGGAGAATAAAGGCACTATCAGGTTGAGTGCTAGATATAGCATATATTACATACCCTCCTACATCTCAGCACTTACTTCGTGTCCTAGGCAATCAGGAAGCTAAAGGGCCCAACGAGATAAGGGCCAGTACTTTACCCAGAAAGCTGTAAACAAAGAAGTTTTCAAATAATATAAGGCATACTCCATGCCAAGATGTTCATTTGCCAGTGCTAACTATGCGGTCCTTACTTACATTTAGGCTGCGTCCCAGTAGCGTCCTGTTCCTCCTACTACTCACACTCACTCTGGTCTCCCTAAATATCCCCTTACCAGCTGTTCAAATTCGGCGCTGATTGCCATGTCAGGTGAGTCACTACCGGAAGTGAGACGCCACAGTCTGCGTCATTGCCGGTCCGTGAGCCGCATACAGATTCCTTACGGTCCCTATGACGGTACGTCACTTCCTGTGCCTTCTGATACGTCACTTCCTGCGCCGTCATATGGAACGCATGGAACGGCCATATCCGGTCTCGTGAAACGCATAATCGCGTCACATCCGGTTTAGCCGTCCCATTCAGAAGGCATCAGGTGCTATGTCATAGGGGGCGGCCCCATGGATCTAGCTACATCGTAAATAGATATATACACAGCATAGACTTACAGCGGCGATCCAATGTGTGGATATCATGTTCAGAAAGGAGACAGCTAGTAGGGGGCAGGGGGGTTAGGTGTGAGAATGATATGCAAACGTCCATTTCATTAGTTTTCACTAAGGTGTATTGCCTAATCAATAGGTGACACCTAATGCACATAAGATTTTTCACGTGCAGTTTCTGGATACAGAACGTATCCTAATCATTTCATCATGGCTAAAATAAAGTCACTGAGTAGCGCTATTTCTGATCAGAGGGATGAAGGGATAAACATATAGCCACCCCCGCAGGTTACAAAAAACAAGAAAAGGTGAGTCTTTCATTGATCCCAAGTGGTGCCTGGGATTTAAAGCGGTGAATCCAGACGCACTCTTTCTGGAGGATTTTCCGATCCCAGTCCCCACCCCTAGGTGACAGTGGGATGGTTTCTAGGATCGAAAACCTCAGGCAGCTGGGATCACCATCATGGATATCGATCACATGTGATGCGACTGGTGTGATCTTCTTCTTAACCACGTCGTTCACATGTTCACAAATCCGTCGCCTGACCTCTCTGATGGTCTTGCCTATATAATCCATAGGGCAAGGGCACTGGCATATATATACCGCACCCTTGCTCCTACAGTTGTAAAAATCTCTAATTTGATAGGCTTGACCAGTGACTGAGCAGGTAATGGATTTTGCAGTAGAGATAAAGGCACAGGCTTTACAGGAGCCGCATTTGAACATACCGCAAGGCTTGCGGTCCAGCCAGGTCCCCACTCCACTTGGTGTAGTGTAGTGGCTGTGGACAAGGCGGTCTCTTAAACTCCTCCCCCTCCTATATGTAACACTTGGTTGTTTAGTGAGTACACTCTTAAGGTCCGGGTCCATATGTAGGATGGGCCAGTACCTTTTCAAAACTGCCATTACCTCCGTGTTTGCTGAGTCAAACATAGATATCAGGCGTATTGGTTGTTGTCCACTCTGTGCCTTGGGTTTAGGTATGAGGAGCTCGGTACGTTCCCTACCTACGGCATTCTGGAACGCGCCCCCAAGAACCGTCTGAGGGTAGCCCCTCTCCCTAAATCTCGTCTGTAGCTTCTTGGCCTCACTGTAAAACGCTTCACCCTCAGAGCAATTTCTCCGGGTCCTCAGGTATTGGCCCCTCGGTATACCACGTCTCCAAGTAAGGCCAGCAGAACGTATAGCGTCGCCATCTCTGACAACTAGGTGGGAGGAACAACTGACCTGTAGTTCCTTAAACCTTATGCAAATCCTTCTTGAGGAGGAGAAACTGATGTTTGATAAAACATCCGTTGGCCTACAAGAGCAGATTGCACTTGCTCTCACATATAAGGACGATCCCGACTTTGCTAGACGGGAGACCTCCCTTCAAGTGTCCGTTGAGAGATTCCAAACCGTCATAAAAGAAAGAAAGCATAGACAGTTTCTGCGTGACCTCTCTGAGTTTAGAGAAAACAGGGCCTATATCCAACAACCTACCAACACCGTATCTTTGGTGTCCGAGGTGTCCACATCTGAAGTGGACTCCTCTGACACTGAACTGTCGGTTGGTACATATAGAGGTAGAGGTACTACACAGACAGGGAGAAGGGGTAGACGACGATGGCAGAAAGGTGGTGGTGGCGGGAGGGGCCGCCCAGGGGGGGTAAACTACTCCTCTGGTACATCATCTTACTCCTCTGGTCCATCATCCTATCCTGCTGCTGTTTCATCCAATGGTCCTCCGGCACCACATCCCCCATCCTCCTCATCTGCCTCTTTTTTAGAGAAAAGCCAGGTCTCTTACCACTTGCGGGACAGGAACAGGACCGACAGGGCTTGAAGGGAGGGCTGCAGGTTATCAATCTGACGTCGCGGACACTTAGTACACTTGAGCTTGGTGTATTAAGCAAGGGTCTATCTTTTGTTCCAACTACCAATTTCTGCTTGTTTACATGGACAAAGGATTTGAGTCTGTTCATTAGACGTCTTAAATGGCATAAGTTTTTCAGGGAAAATGACAGACAAACTTGTACCAGACTTGGCCTGAGTGAGGGTGACTTGACCTCACTGCATTCCCTATGTGAATTGGGAGAGGAAGGTAGCCGTCGACCAGGACAGGGACCGTACACTAATCTCAAGCCGACTAGCAGGAAGATGCCCCCACCCATGAACTACGAGTGTGTGGACATCTTCATGCAGATGGTAACGAACGATCTTGAGAAGTTGGAAGGGTTATCTCCCCGCCATTTCAATCTGTCTCGAGCAGAGATGTCAGCACTTACTGCCCTTGAAAAAGATAAATCGATTATTATTAAATCATCTGATAAGGGTGGTAACCTAGTTATCCTTGACCATGCAGCTTATCAGACCATGTGTCTAGACCTATTGAAAGACAAGGAGGGTTATAGGGTACTGTTGACGAATCCAACGGATACGTACCGTGATGAATTAAAAATCATCCTGACTGATGCTCTTACGGACAGATTGATTTCGGCGGCTGAGTATGACTTTCTCCTTCCCACCCATTCTACCATAGCCACCTTGTATGGATTACCTAAAGTCCATAAGGGCATTACACCCCTAAAAGGACGTCCCATCGTCTCTGGGGTTGGTTCCCTTACACAGAACTGTGGCATCTACATTGATCGCGTGCTGAGGGAGTTCGTCGTGGCCCTACCCTCGTACACGAGGGACACGATGGACTTCCTCAGCAAGATTGAGGCGATCAATGTGGATCAGGGGTGTATACTGGCCAGTATAGACGTGGAATCCTTGTACAGTTCAATTCCACACAACAAGGGCCTTTTTGCCGCAGACTACTTTCTGAAGACAAGAGATATCCACTGTAGAGCACATAACAACTTCATCCTCAGACTTCTTGAGTTTACTCTGACCCACAACTTCTTCCTTTTCAATTCACGGTTCTACCACCAGCTCAGGGGGACGGCAATGGGGAGCCCTTGTGCCCCCACCTATGCTAACCTCTTCCTGGGCTGGTGGGAGGACACATGCGTGTTTCCAGATGATGTGACTTGGTGGTCTGACAAGATCACCTTCTGGACGCGCTATATAGATGACATCTTTGTGATTTGGAAGGGTGGGTCAGAGGAACTCAGAGAGTTTGTCGGGGCCCTCAATGGCAATGATATTGGTTTGCGGTTTACCTTCGAGTTCGACCCCCATACAATTCCTTTCCTTGATGTACGGATAACCAGGGAGGGTGATAGACTGATTGCAGATATGTACAGAAAGGAAACCGCAACCAACTCTTTGCTACATTGGGAGAGTCATCACCCGACACCTCTTAAACGTGGTATACCGAGGGGCCAATACCTGAGGACCCGGAGAAATTGCTCTGAGGGTGAAGCGTTTTACAGTGAGGCCAAGAAGCTACAGACGAGATTTAGGGAGAGGGGCTACCCTCAGACGGTTCTTGGGGGCGCGTTCCAGAATGCCGTAGGTAGGGAACGTACCGAGCTCCTCATACCTAAACCCAAGGCACAGAGTGGACAACAACCAATACGCCTGATATCTATGTTTGACTCAGCAAACACGGAGGTAATGGCAGTTTTGAAAAGGTACTGGCCCATCCTACATATGGACCCGGACCTTAAGAGTGTACTCACTAAACAACCAAGTGTTACATATAGGAGGGGGAGGAGTTTAAGAGACCGCCTTGTCCACAGCCACTACACTACACCAAGTGGAGTGGGGACCTGGCTGGACCGCAAGCCTTGCGGTATGTTCAAATGCGGCTCCTGTAAAGCCTGTGCCTTTATCTCTACTGCAAAATCCATTACCTGCTCAGTCACTGGTCAAGCCTATCAAATTAGAGATTTTTACAACTGTAGGAGCAAGGGTGCGGTATATATATGCCAGTGCCCTTGCCCTATGGATTATATAGGCAAGACCATCAGAGAGGTCAGGCGACGGATTTGTGAACATGTGAACGACGTGGTTAAGAAGAAGATCACACCAGTCGCATCACATGTGATCGATATCCATGATGGTGATCCCAGCTGCCTGAGGTTTTCGATCCTAGAAACCATCCCACTGTCACCTAGGGGTGGGGACTGGGATCGGAAAATCCTCCAGAAAGAGTGCGTCTGGATTCACCGCTTTAAATCCCAGGCACCACTTGGGATCAATGAAAGACTCACCTTTTCTTGTTTTTTGTAACCTGCGGGGGTGGCTATATGTTTATCCCTTCATCCCTCTGATCAGAAATAGCGCTACTCAGTGACTTTATTTTAGCCATGATGAAATGATTAGGATACGTTCTGTATCCAGAAACTGCACGTGAAAAATCTTATGTGCATTAGGTGTCACCTATTGATTAGGCAATACACCTTAGTGAAAACTAATGAAATGGACGTTTGCATATCATTCTCACACCTAACCCCCCTGCCCCCTACTAGCTGTCTCCTTTCTGAACATGATATCCACACATTGGATCGCCGCTGTAAGTCTATGCTGTGTATATATCTATT
Organism: Bufo bufo; assembly: GCF_905171765.1. Lineage (NCBI taxonomy): Eukaryota > Metazoa > Chordata > Amphibia > Anura > Bufonidae > Bufo > Bufo bufo. The sequence goes on along the minus strand of NC_053392.1, from coordinate 434,495,377 downwards.
TACGATGTAGCTAGATCCATGGGGCCGCCCCCTATGACATAGCACCTGATGCCTTCTGAATGGGACGGCTAAACCGGATGTGACGCGATTATGCGTTTCACGAGACCGGATATGGCCGTTCCATGCGTTCCATATGACGGCGCAGGAAGTGACGTATCAGAAGGCACAGGAAGTGACGTACCGTCATAGGGACCGTAAGGAATCTGTATGCGGCTCACGGACCGGCAATGACGCAGACTGTGGCGTCTCACTTCCGGTAGTGACTCACCTGACATGGCAATCAGCGCCGAATTTGAACAGCTGGTAAGGGGATATTTAGGGAGACCAGAGTGAGTGTGAGTAGTAGGAGGAACAGGACGCTACTGGGACGCAGCCTAAATGTAAGTAAGGACCGCATAGTTAGCACTGGCAAATGAACATCTTGGCATGGAGTATGCCTTATATTATTTGAAAACTTCTTTGTTTACAGCTTTCTGGGTAAAGTACTGGCCCTTATCTCGTTGGGCCCTTTAGCTTCCTGATTGCCTAGGACACGAAGTAAGTGCTGAGATGTAGGAGGGTATGTAATATATGCTATATCTAGCACTCAACCTGATAGTGCCTTTATTCTCCACAGGTGGGACATATCAATTGGTCCCTTGGCCCTATGCACATTATCGTCTGCGTCTCTGATCCTGTTTCCTCCACTATATCTTAAGTATATCTCATATATCTGTATTTGATGACGGTTGTACCCTTGACCGTGAATGCCCCCTGATGAACCTAGGAATAGGGGAAACGCGTAGGGGCTACATGAACCAGCCTGGGAATGCACAGCATTGATGCCTCAGTGCGGGGTTATATTAACTAGCCTGGGTATACACAGCTTTTGATGCCCTAGTGTCTGGTTCCTCATTTCTATAGGCAATACATATATTTGTTCACCTATTTACAAATACCATTTGGTCTTGTTTTATCTATTGGTGTCCATGTTGGTAATTTTTTACCTAGGACACAGAGTATCACCCGTCAGCTTCTGGGGAGCTGTGTTAAATATTTTTCATTATATACATTTTTTGAGAGGAGGGTAAACGCAGGGCAGTCAGCCCAGGCACGAGGACAGGGAGTCTCCACCATCAGGGGACGTCCCTGGGCTGAGGAAATAGACAGGGTGAGTGAAAGGGACAGGTTAGATTTACCTACTGCTCCCCTTAGCTGCCCTGTGTTCACTCACCACTTGATATATCTAAGGAAGGCTCCCAGAAGCATCTATTATTGTTTGTTATTTGTCGTTTGTCTCACTAATCTTCACTGGTGAACCACTACGGTGGTATTATTTTATATAAGATGAATAAGTAAAAGTTATGTTTTAAAGGGATCAATACTGCTGGACACTTTTTGACTTTATGATCCTTCTGTACCATATTGATATTGATTTAGCTGGACATATATTTCTTTGTATACTATGGCCAATTTTTTATCTGGCACGTTATTTACTGAGGCTCTGATTAAAGAAGCGCAGGATATCTTCTCTGACAGAGAGATTCCGGGACTTAACACATCGGCCACCTGTAAACAGGTTTTTTGGGACCTGTATAACAGGTACAAAGAAAACATTAAATCCTGGTGGGAGATACGCTGCCTTGAGAGCTATCTGGAACACAAGATAGTCCCTAAAGGACTTCGTCTCCAAGTAAGGCCAGCAGAACGTATAGCGTCGCCATCTCTGACAACTAGGTGGGAGGAACAACTGACCTGTAGTTCCTTAAACCTTATGCAAATCCTTCTTGAGGAGGAGAAACTGATGTTTGATAAAACATCCGTTGGCCTACAAGAGCAGATTGCACTTGCTCTCACATATAAGGACGATCCCGACTTTGCTAGACGGGAGACCTCCCTTCAAGTGTCCGTTGAGAGATTCCAAACCGTCATAAAAGAAAGAAAGCATAGACAGTTTCTGCGTGACCTCTCTGAGTTTAGAGAAAACAGGGCCTATATCCAACAACCTACCAACACCGTATCTTTGGTGTCCGAGGTGTCCACATCTGAAGTGGACTCCTCTGACACTGAACTGTCGGTTGGTACATATAGAGGTAGAGGTACTACACAGACAGGGAGAAGGGGTAGACGACGATGGCAGAAAGGTGGTGGTGGCGGGAGGGGCCGCCCAGGGGGGGTAAACTACTCCTCTGGTACATCATCTTACTCCTCTGGTCCATCATCCTATCCTGCTGCTGTTTCATCCAATGGTCCTCCGGCACCACATCCCCCATCCTCCTCATCTGCCTCTTTTTTAGAGAAAAGCCAGGTCTCTTACCACTTGCGGGACAGGAACAGGACCGACAGGGCTTGAAGGGAGGGCTGCAGGTTATCAATCTGACGTCGCGGACACTTAGTACACTTGAGCTTGGTGTATTAAGCAAGGGTCTATCTTTTGTTCCAACTACCAATTTCTGCTTGTTTACATGGACAAAGGATTTGAGTCTGTTCATTAGACGTCTTAAATGGCATAAGTTTTTCAGGGAAAATGACAGACAAACTTGTACCAGACTTGGCCTGAGTGAGGGTGACTTGACCTCACTGCATTCCCTATGTGAATTGGGAGAGGAAGGTAGCCGTCGACCAGGACAGGGACCGTACACTAATCTCAAGCCGACTAGCAGGAAGATGCCCCCACCCATGAACTACGAGTGTGTGGACATCTTCATGCAGATGGTAACGAACGATCTTGAGAAGTTGGAAGGGTTATCTCCCCGCCATTTCAATCTGTCTCGAGCAGAGATGTCAGCACTTACTGCCCTTGAAAAAGATAAATCGATTATTATTAAATCATCTGATAAGGGTGGTAACCTAGTTATCCTTGACCATGCAGCTTATCAGACCATGTGTCTAGACCTATTGAAAGACAAGGAGGGTTATAGGGTACTGTTGACGAATCCAACGGATACGTACCGTGATGAATTAAAAATCATCCTGACTGATGCTCTTACGGACAGATTGATTTCGGCGGCTGAGTATGACTTTCTCCTTCCCACCCATTCTACCATAGCCACCTTGTATGGATTACCTAAAGTCCATAAGGGCATTACACCCCTAAAAGGACGTCCCATCGTCTCTGGGGTTGGTTCCCTTACACAGAACTGTGGCATCTACATTGATCGCGTGCTGAGGGAGTTCGTCGTGGCCCTACCCTCGTACACGAGGGACACGATGGACTTCCTCAGCAAGATTGAGGCGATCAATGTGGATCAGGGGTGTATACTGGCCAGTATAGACGTGGAATCCTTGTACAGTTCAATTCCACACAACAAGGGCCTTTTTGCCGCAGACTACTTTCTGAAGACAAGAGATATCCACTGTAGAGCACATAACAACTTCATCCTCAGACTTCTTGAGTTTACTCTGACCCACAACTTCTTCCTTTTCAATTCACGGTTCTACCACCAGCTCAGGGGGACGGCAATGGGGAGCCCTTGTGCCCCCACCTATGCTAACCTCTTCCTGGGCTGGTGGGAGGACACATGCGTGTTTCCAGATGATGTGACTTGGTGGTCTGACAAGATCACCTTCTGGACGCGCTATATAGATGACATCTTTGTGATTTGGAAGGGTGGGTCAGAGGAACTCAGAGAGTTTGTCGGGGCCCTCAATGGCAATGATATTGGTTTGCGGTTTACCTTCGAGTTCGACCCCCATACAATTCCTTTCCTTGATGTACGGATAACCAGGGAGGGTGATAGACTGATTGCAGATATGTACAGAAAGGAAACCGCAACCAACTCTTTGCTACATTGGGAGAGTCATCACCCGACACCTCTTAAACGTGGTATACCGAGGGGCCAATACCTGAGGACCCGGAGAAATTGCTCTGAGGGTGAAGCGTTTTACAGTGAGGCCAAGAAGCTACAGACGAGATTTAGGGAGAGGGGCTACCCTCAGACGGTTCTTGGGGGCGCGTTCCAGAATGCCGTAGGTAGGGAACGTACCGAGCTCCTCATACCTAAACCCAAGGCACAGAGTGGACAACAACCAATACGCCTGATATCTATGTTTGACTCAGCAAACACGGAGGTAATGGCAGTTTTGAAAAGGTACTGGCCCATCCTACATATGGACCCGGACCTTAAGAGTGTACTCACTAAACAACCAAGTGTTACATATAGGAGGGGGAGGAGTTTAAGAGACCGCCTTGTCCACAGCCACTACACTACACCAAGTGGAGTGGGGACCTGGCTGGACCGCAAGCCTTGCGGTATGTTCAAATGCGGCTCCTGTAAAGCCTGTGCCTTTATCTCTACTGCAAAATCCATTACCTGCTCAGTCACTGGTCAAGCCTATCAAATTAGAGATTTTTACAACTGTAGGAGCAAGGGTGCGGTATATATATGCCAGTGCCCTTGCCCTATGGATTATATAGGCAAGACCATCAGAGAGGTCAGGCGACGGATTTGTGAACATGTGAACGACGTGGTTAAGAAGAAGATCACACCAGTCGCATCACATGTGATCGATATCCATGATGGTGATCCCAGCTGCCTGAGGTTTTCGATCCTAGAAACCATCCCACTGTCACCTAGGGGTGGGGACTGGGATCGGAAAATCCTCCAGAAAGAGTGCGTCTGGATTCACCGCTTTAAATCCCAGGCACCACTTGGGATCAATGAAAGACTCACCTTTTCTTGTTTTTTGTAACCTGCGGGGGTGGCTATATGTTTATCCCTTCATCCCTCTGATCAGAAATAGCGCTACTCAGTGACTTTATTTTAGCCATGATGAAATGATTAGGATACGTTCTGTATCCAGAAACTGCACGTGAAAAATCTTATGTGCATTAGGTGTCACCTATTGATTAGGCAATACACCTTAGTGAAAACTAATGAAATGGACGTTTGCATATCATTCTCACACCTAACCCCCCTGCCCCCTACTAGCTGTCTCCTTTCTGAACATGATATCCACACATTGGATCGCCGCTGTAAGTCTATGCTGTGTATATATCTATTTACGATGTAGCTAGATCCATGGGGCCGCCCCCTATGACATAGCACCTGATGCCTTCTGAATGGGACGGCTAAACCGGATGTGACGCGATTATGCGTTTCACGAGACCGGATATGGCCGTTCCATGCGTTCCATATGACGGCGCAGGAAGTGACGTATCAGAAGGCACAGGAAGTGACGTACCGTCATAGGGACCGTAAGGAATCTGTATGCGGCTCACGGACCGGCAATGACGCAGACTGTGGCGTCTCACTTCCGGTAGTGACTCACCTGACATGGCAATCAGCGCCGAATTTGAACAGCTGGTAAGGGGATATTTAGGGAGACCAGAGTGAGTGTGAGTAGTAGGAGGAACAGGACGCTACTGGGACGCAGCCTAAATGTAAGTAAGGACCGCATAGTTAGCACTGGCAAATGAACATCTTGGCATGGAGTATGCCTTATATTATTTGAAAACTTCTTTGTTTACAGCTTTCTGGGTAAAGTACTGGCCCTTATCTCGTTGGGCCCTTTAGCTTCCTGATTGCCTAGGACACGAAGTAAGTGCTGAGATGTAGGAGGGTATGTAATATATGCTATATCTAGCACTCAACCTGATAGTGCCTTTATTCTCCACAGGTGGGACATATCAATTGGTCCCTTGGCCCTATGCACATTATCGTCTGCGTCTCTGATCCTGTTTCCTCCACTATATCTTAAGTATATCTCATATATCTGTATTTGATGACGGTTGTACCCTTGACCGTGAATGCCCCCTGATGAACCTAGGAATAGGGGAAACGCGTAGGGGCTACATGAACCAGCCTGGGAATGCACAGCATTGATGCCTCAGTGCGGGGTTATATTAACTAGCCTGGGTATACACAGCTTTTGATGCCCTAGTGTCTGGTTCCTCATTTCTATAGGCAATACATATATTTGTTCACCTATTTACAAATACCATTTGGTCTTGTTTTATCTATTGGTGTCCATGTTGGTAATTTTTTACCTAGGACACAGAGTATCACCCGTCAGCTTCTGGGGAGCTGTGTTAAATATTTTTCATTATATACATTTTTTGAGAGGAGGGTAAACGCAGGGCAGTCAGCCCAGGCACGAGGACAGGGAGTCTCCACCATCAGGGGACGTCCCTGGGCTGAGGAAATAGACAGGGTGAGTGAAAGGGACAGGTTAGATTTACCTACTGCTCCCCTTAGCTGCCCTGTGTTCACTCACCACTTGATATATCTAAGGAAGGCTCCCAGAAGCATCTATTATTGTTTGTTATTTGTCGTTTGTCTCACTAATCTTCACTGGTGAACCACTACGGTGGTATTATTTTATATAAGATGAATAAGTAAAAGTTATGTTTTAAAGGGATCAATACTCATGCATAGTAATAGCTGGATTGGGGGAAATGAATGGAGGGGAATGAGTGTGGGGGTGAATTGAGACTAAAGGGATGGTTTGATTGCATGGTTGGTAAAAATAGGGCAAATATAAACTAGATGATAGGGGAAAAGAGTGATATAAATGTATACACCCAAAAACTGATGGTGTAAGCACAATTGGAATGGGGGAGCGTTGATGTAGACCTGGTAAAGTGGTGACAGGTGGAAGGAGGGAGGAGGGGAAGAATTAGAAGGAAGAAGGGAAACAACGAAAAGAGACTGGTAAGAGGATGGGCCAGTGAGATGGAACAGGTAGATGGGTTACTGGGCCAATCTGAGTGGTGGGGGGAAGACTATGGTGGCGGGAGGGCTGTGTACTATTGGAGGGAGGGGGGAGGGGGAAGAACCTATGTTAAGGGTGCATCTACAAGAGATGTAAGCAAATTAAATAGATGGCAAGTGGCAGTGGAGACAATTTGATCTAGGAGACATATTGTGTGGTGATGGCAAAAGCCATAGATGGTGTGAAATGCAATGGAGTGGATGGCTGTTATGGAAGTGGGCTGGTGAGGGAAAGGACATAGCCCAGGACCAGTAGTTGGGAGAGAACTGGTCAGAAACAATTGCTCTCCAGTGATTCATTTAGACCATACGGTTCTATGGTTTGCATCTTAAAAATCCAAAACATTTCTTTCCGTCTCAATTTCTGAAATCGGTTAGAGTGGGTAACTGGAATTTGTTCAATCGGAGTTATGGAAAGGTTTGTTGAGTCTTTATTATGGACTTGGAGGAAATGCCTGGATACACCATGTTTGGTGAAACCATTTGTTATGTTCTAGCGGTGTTTGTTGATCCTTTCCCTCAATGTTTGAGTGGTGCGGCCTATGTATTGTAGTCCGCATGTACATTCTAATAGATAAATGACGTACCTCGAGGAGCAATTTAAAAAAGATTTTATCTCAAAATATATTGTGTGGGTCTGGGGGTGGAATACCATATATTGTGTGGGGCTGAGGGAGGTTATACTAAATATAGTGTGGGGCTTGGGGGGTGGTACTATATACTATTTGGTTAATGTAATTAAAAGTATTTTATGTAGATATATTTGTTTTAATTTACTAAACTGTCTGAATGTGACTGTTGGTTCAATACTTCAGAATTTGGGGCCACACTTTTAATTTTGCCCAGAGCCATATTTTATCTAAAACTGTCCCTGAGCACCTCTTGAGAATGAAAGGATGTTCCCCCTAAGCAAACTTGTGTCACGACCATGGTCATGGTCGTGACTCTTTGATCGCATGCAGTTGTCAGCTGTTTCCTTTTGTTGTCAATCACAGGTGAGGGCTCTGTGTATGTTGCCTCATGTGTGGTTGCCGCTGGCAACATGATGTGGTTGGCAGTGTAGCAGCCGGAGCTGGTGGCTAGGCTGCTCGCTGTCATAGCATGCGGTTGTCTCTGGCAACGTGTGGTTGAATGTGTTCACTGTCTATTTTGGTGTGCACGGTATTTAGTTGTGTGTGCATTTTCCTTTAAGTGACACTTTCCTTCTTTGGTATTGGAAGGGTTAATTCCCTTCCTAGTGTGTGAACACTGGGTGTGTCTGTCTCAGGTAGGTGTGGTACTAGTCTTACTTACCTGCCATTGCCATATGCTGTATTTGTTCGCCTTTCCTTTGCAGCCTGGCCAGTGAGACTCCTGTTCATCCGTGTCTAGGAGGAACAGGTTGTCTTACCCTGCTCCTAGTCCAGGGCTACCCTGAGGGCTAGTAGGGACCCTAGGTTCCGGTGTATAAGCCCTCCTACCATCAGGGTTGGCTCATATGGCTAGGAGACAGGGTCAGAATCAGGTATGTGATAGGAGGTGACCTGCTCCCTGATTCCTGTCCTGGCCTAGCAGCTATCCTTTATATTGACATCGCACGGCTGAGGGTTTCCCCCACCTTCAGCCGTGACAGGTGTTTGCTGGAGTCATCCTCCTGGTATTTTTCCACCTGTCCAGTGAGGGCCACCCTTGTGGTCATAAGTTATGTTTAGACATTATTGTTCTTTTGTTATTATATGTCTAGTGGTGTCTTTATGTTTATTACAGCTTATGGTCCTGGGTTCCTGTGTGATGTGTGGTGTGTGCTGTGTCCGTCTATGTTGTTGTGGACAGCAGCACTTGTGCACGGGTTCCAGGCTGTGTGTCGGTGGCAGGTAGGTGTGGTACTAGTTTCACTTACCTGCCATTGCCATATGCTGTATATGTTCCCCTTTCCTGTGTAGCTTGGCCATAGAGACTCCTGTTCCTCCGTGCCTAGAAGGAACAGGTCGTCTTACCCTGCTCCTAGTCCAGGGCCACCCTGAGGGCTAGTAGGGATCTTAGGTTCCGGTTTATGAGCCCTCCTACCATCAGGGTTGGCTCATACGGTTAGGAGTCAGGGTCAGAATTAGGGATGTATTAGGAGGTGACCTGCTCCCTGATCCTGTCATCCTGGCCTAGTAGCTACTCTTATCTTTGACACCGCACGGCTGAGGGTTTTCCCCATCCACAGCCGTGACAACTTGGTGTTAAAGTGGCTTCATTTTAAATAGATGGTCAAATCTCAGGTCATTTTGGGGTGGGCATTATGATTGGAATACAAAAATTTCAGAATTGCTTTGAATTGTGGCCGGTTCATGGCCATATTGTAAATTGGAGTGTAGTGCAAAAACAATTTATTTTTATTTTTTTACAAGGCTCATATTACACACAAGCCCCCAAAATGTCATTCTCACTGCTAAATTTACCACTTGGAACACCATTAAAGGGGTTGGCCACTTTCTGACAAATGTTGACCAATGTGCTTGTAAGATAATTATATGGTACTTACTTACTAATATAACCTTTGTTGAAATACTGCACCATTTTCTATATTTAATAGGATATGCCCCTTTATGGACAGACGTTTTGTCCATAAAATGGCTGCTGATGGAGGGTCATGTGACCAGGCAAATCACCTCCATGTGATGTATCCTCTGTTCAAATACACTCCACCTCTCAACTGTACGTCCACTGTTGAGAGTTTAGTGCAGGGGCAGTGTGTGAGGGTCAAATGACCCTTCATCAGCAGCCATCTTATGGACAAGACTTCTGTGTAGACAGCACAGAACGGTTTCCCAACAAGAAGACATAGCTTATGAAATATAGCAAAGGGCACGGAATATCTACAAAGGCTATAGTAACAAGTGTCTAGCCTGAAGGTGGCCAACCCCTTTACATTTACAAAAACCTCAGAGAAAAAGGTTTTGGAAAAAAAAATTCTGTGAAACCCATAGTGTGAAACTATATAACAGATTAAATGATTGTATGCCCAGGTGCCCTAAATGTAAAAGTAAAAAAAAAAAGTAGTACACATTTACCTCCCTCCTTTACCCTGTTCAGATAAAAATACAGAATTAAAAAATAAACATAATTTGTATTGTTATGGCCAAAAGTGTTTAGACTAATAAAATATAAAAGCAATTTTTTAGACACTTTGCCCCCAGAAAAAAAGTCATATGTACCCCGAAGGTTGCAATAAAAATTACAGCTTCCCCTACAAAAGAAAAAAAATATAAAAAATCACAAACCTGGGCTCTGTAGGGAGAAATATTAGGTAAACCACACCATGATGCTTTGCTGCAGTCGAGTACCACACAGCCATACAAGCTGCAATGGGCTCTAATTAAACTAATTAGGACCACATTTTTTGTCTGTATTGTTAACCCTTTCAGGACCGGGCCATTTCCATTTTCGTTTTTCATAACTTTTTTATTTTTCATTCACTTAGCTGTTTAAGGGTGTGACGAATACCGCACCTCGCAGCCCCGCCTAACGTCAACTATGTCGAGCTCACGTAGCACGGTTTGGTCAATGGTTACCAAGACGTGATGTTACACCCTCCCTATAAGTACGTAAGGTCAGATTGGCACAGTTTACACAGACACCTCCTGTCCACGCAGGCACAGGGAGTGAGAGAGGGTGGTCCACGCTACCTCCGGCTTGACTCCACACTCGCTCACAACCCTGACAAGCTGAGAGAGCCCTTTCACTGCCCCAGTGAAACAGCGCCCTGCCAGTGGGGTAGACAGCCACCAGTTCCTCGTTAAAAATAAGCCCGGTCTCGGAGCTTATTCATGAGGATCAGACAGGATTTATGTCAGGAAAGACTACAACTGACAATATCATGCGATATTTTGTGAACACTCAATTTGAACCTACAAACGAGTGATTGTAACCATAGATGCCTCAAAGGCCTTTGATACTGTAGAATGGCCTTTTTTAATTAGTACGTTGAAGAAAATGGGATTTGGTGAAAATTTTATTTCCTGGGTAAAGCTACTGTATACTAATATCTCTGCAAGGGTGATAGTAAATGGAGAATACTCCGATAATATACATATTGGCAGGGGAGTCAGACAGGGTTGCCCTCTCTCTCCTCTGCTATTTGCTATAGCCATGGAACCGCTTGCCGATATGATCAGGCAAGATAAAGAAATTGTAGGGTTTAAGTTTGGCAGTCATGAGGAAAAAATTGCTCTTTATGCAGATGACATCATGCTGTTTGTAGGTTCACACGGATCACTAACTAAGATTTTTCAAGTTTTTGATCAGTACAGTAAATATTCTGGACTTAGAATAAATTGTTCCAAATCGGCTTGTGTCCCGATTGACCCCCTGAACGATTTTAGACCGGGACCACTGGAAATTAAGAGGACTAATGAACCTGTTAAGTATTTGGGTATTCAAATTACCCCAAACCCTAGGGACTACGTCCAGTTGAACGTGGCCCCAAAAATACAGGAAATCAGGAAAAAATAGAGATATGGAAAAAACTATTTTTTTTCGATGGCAGATTGTATCTCACTGGTGAAGATGTGTTTACTACCCGGCCTAAACTACATTTTGTGTAATACGCCGGTGATAATTCCAAAAAGAGTTTTTAAAATAATAACCAGTTTACTGATGGATTTAATATGGCGAGGGAAAAACCGAGGATAAAGGCACAAATACTGTGCATTCATGAGAAGGACGGTGGATAATCAGTACCGGACTTGGAACTTAATTTCTGGCCATATAAAAAATATGTGGAGCAATACGCAAAGATATAAGAATATGATAGTGGGGATTAACAAAAGATTGAAAAAATTTAACATCTTTCAAATATTGGAAGCAGGTATCCTGCTGCAATAGGAAGATAAAAAGATACCACTATTCGAGTTGATGGCTAAAGTTTGGAAGGAAGCTAGTGTCATGCCTTGCTCAGGCTATGTGCGGAGGTCTGCCAGATTAGCAGCATGTGTGTAGCCTTTTGTTTTTGTTTGGAGTTGAGCTATATCCGCCTCCCTTCAGGTGCACTGGGTGGGGTCGTTGGTTTGAGTTTAAATTACGCCCACTCCCAGTGTCCTGTGCGGGTTATAGCTTCAGTCTGGCTCTGTGAAAAGAAGGAAGGAAGGATTTGCTGTTCCTGCTCAGAAAAGATAAGTTGTTTTTTGTTTTTCTTGTGGTTGGCTGTCTAGGCTGTTAGAGAGAGGCCTGCCTCCTCCAGGTTCTGAGGGAGCAGGCTGCCTCTATCCCCCTTTCACCATCTTAGGGATTTTAGGGAATTTTCAGCCCAGGCACGAGGACACGTTATTCCCACCTTCAGGGTCTGAACGTGGGCATAGAAGTATAGGGAGAGCTGGTAGGGATTTGTCAGGAGGTGACCTTGATCAGCTTCTCGCCTAGACACTTGCCGTGACATTATAACCCGCCAATACTTTGACTGCCATTTCTCAGCTGTTTTGAGATGGAGTCAATTGATGCGCTAGTTGATCGCATGCAGGGATTATCCCTAGAGGTTGCGGATCTGCGTAATTCGGTCATACAGTGTCAGAATGCGCTGGCACCAGGTGCAATAGGAGGAAGTCAAATTTATGGGGAGCCTAAGGTCGCTCTCCCTGATAGATTTGCAGGGGGTGTGGATGACTTTATCCACTTTAAAGAGTCATGCAAGTTGTATTTTCGGCTGCGTCCATGTTCGTCTGGTGATGAGAGTCAGAGGGTAGGGATAATCATTTCCCTGCTTAAAGGGGACGTGCAATCCTGGGCCTTTTCTCTGCCGTCCGGTTCTCTGGCCCTCCGGTCGGTGGAAGAATTTTTTAAAGCCTTGGGATTAATTTATGATGATCCAGATCGGGTCTCGATGGTGGAGTCTAAATTGCGTAATTTATTACAAGGTGAAAATACTGCAGAGGCTTACTGCGCTGAGTTTAGGAGATGGGCTACCGAGTCAGAGTGGAATGACCCCGCGTTACCTAGTCAGTTTTGTCAGGGGTTATCTGAGAGATTGAACGATGCCCTTGCTTTTCATGAGTACCCGGATACATTGGAGAATTCTATGTCTTTGGCAATACGGTTAGATAGACGTATTAGAGAGAGGTGTAAGGTTCCCTCCGTGCAAGGGATCCCTTCTGTGAGTGGTTTCGTCTCACCTGCTCCCCAGGGTGATATGACATGTAACTCTGCGGTAGGGGAGGAACCCATGCAGCTGGGTCAGGTATCTATCCGTTCTGGTAGTAGGAACTTTAGGAGGTTGCATAAACTATGTTATTACTGTGGAAAAAGTTTATTAGGGAATTTTATTTTTTCTTGTCCTTTTGTTAAACCGCATGTTGATGAGAAAGAATCACAAAGAGGTTTACTTAAAGAAAAAAAAACATCCCTGACTCTTTGTAGTGTGAATGGGGTGGTGGAGCAAGCAGGTATGCAAGCTCCCTGTAATACTCATTTTCTCCTTCCAGTTATGGTGGCGCTAGACTCAAGAAAAATTTTGTTGAAGTATTCATTGACTGTGGTGCTGGGGTAAACCTTATTGATTTTCTTTTTCTTCAAAATCTGGGTCTAAGTACTTTCACTTTAGAAAGAGAGATTCCAGTTTTCGCAATTGATTCTTCCCCTCTTTCTCAAAGGAGTCTCACTCATATTGCTCACGGTATTCTGTTAAGGGTGGGTGATTCACATGTTGAGATCATGTCTTGTTTTGTCATGAAGGACTTGCCCGCTCCTATAGTCTTAGGGTTACCGTGGTTGACAAAACATAACCCAATTATAGATTGGCAAGAAAGACAGATCATTGGTTGGAGTGAATTTTGTTCGGACAATTGTCTTGGCACATCTATCTCTGGTGTGTCTACTACGGCCTTACCTCAGTATCTCTCCGATTTTGCGGATGTCTTTTCGGAGGGTGGGGCTCAGGAATTGCCCCCTCTTCGTGACTATGATTGTCCAGTTAATCTCATCCCAGGGGCTAAGTTGCCAAAGTCTCGGCTTTACAATCTTTCTCAACCTGAAAGAGAGGTCATGCGGAAGTATATTGCCGAGAGTTTGGCAAAAGGTCATATTAGGCCATCTAAGTCTCCGGTTGCAGTGGGTTTATTCTTTGTAAAGAAAAAGAATGGATCGCTTAGACCTTGTTTGGATTTCCGGGAATTGAACTGTATTACGGTCCGTGATCCGTATCCCCTTCCTTTGATCTCCGATCTTTTTGATCAGATTGTTGGAGCCAAGGTGTTCTCCAAGTTGGATTTAAGAGGGGCCTACAATCTGATCAGAATCAAGGAAGGGGATGAGTGGAAAACATGCACGAGGGTCAATTCGAGAATCTGGTTATGCCTTTTGGGTTAACTAACGCACCAGCGGTATTTCAGCGATTCGTCAATGACATTTTCCATCATTTTGTGGGGAGGTTCGTGGTAGTTTACTTTGATGACATTCTAATATACTCTCCTGATCTGAAGACCCATCAGGATCACGTGAGACAGGTTTTGTCGATCCTTCGGGAGAATAAATTATATGCCAAATTGGAGAAATGTGTGTTTTCTGTGCAGGAGCTTCCATTTCTGGGTTATCTGCTTTCTGACCCTGGTTTTCGTATGGACCCCGAAAAGGTCCGGGCGGTTCTGGAATGGGACCGACCGGAGAATCAGAAAGCTTTGATGCCGTTTTTGGGGTTTACTAATTATTATACAAAACTTAGCTTGAACTATTCTACCATTGTAAAACCTCTGACCGATATGACTAAGCAGGGCGCCGACGTCTCTGTCTGGTCGGATGAGGCATTGCAGGTCTTTTCGGCTATTAAGGAATGTTTTGCGTCTGCTCCCATTCTGGTGCAGCCCGATGTGTCTCAACCATTCGTGGTGGAGGCTGATGCATCAGAAGTGGGGGTTGGAGCAGTGCTGTCGCAGGGTTAATCTCCTGGCAAATGGGTTCCCTGTGCTTTTTTTTCCAAGATGCTCTCGGTCGCCGAGAGGAATTATGATGTAGGAGATAGGGAATTGCTGGCCATCAAATTGGCCTTTAGGAATGGCGTCACTGGTTGGAGGGGGCGTCTCATCCCGTTACAGTACATACGGATCATAAGAATTTGGCTTATCTACAATCTGCCAAGCGTCTGAATCCTAGACAGGCCAGATGGTCACTGTTCTTTACCAGGTTCAATTTTGTGGTTACTTTTCGCCCGGGGGTTAAAAACGTCAAGGCTGATGCGTTGTCTCGCAGTTTTCCTGGGGGATGTGATTCAGAGGATCCTGCTCCGATTTTGGCTGATGGGGTTGTGGTCTCTGCTCTGTACCCCGAATTGGAGATGGAGGTGTTGGGAGCCCAGGAGGGGGCTCCTGGTTCTTGTCCCCCAGGGAGGTTGTTTGTTCCTGATTGACTGCGATACAAGGTATTCAAGGAACATCACGATACTGTCCTTGCTGGACATCCTGGTGGTAAGTCCACCTTTGATCTTGTGTTCCGGAGGTTCTGGTGGCCCGGGTTACGTAAGAGTGTTGAGGATTACGTAGCAGCTTGTGAAACCTGTGCACGGTCAAAGGTTGCTCACACTCGACCTGCTGGTTCACTGCTTCCTTTGTCTATTCCGTCTCGTCCTTGGACGCACTTGTCTATGGACTTTATTATGGATCTGCCGAGTTCCTCCGGGAAAACAGTAATTTTGGTGGTTGTTGACCGTTTTAGTAAAATGGCTCACTTTGTATCGTTAGCCAGTCTGCCCAATGCCAAGACTCTTGCTCAGATAATATCGTGAAATTGCATGGCATTCCCTCAGATGTGGTTTCTGATAGGGGCACGCAGTTTGTCTCCACGTTTTGGAGGGCGTTCTGCTCTCGGCTTGGCATTCAACTTTCATTCTCTTCGGCTTTTCATCCGCAGTCGAATGGGCAGACAGAGCGTACTAATCAAAACCTGGAGACCTACTTGAGGTGCTTTGTGGCTGAGAATCAGGAGGACTGGTCCTCATTCTTGTCCCTAGCAGAGTTTGCCTTGAATAACCGTAGGCAGGAGTCCACGGGTAAGTCGCTATTTTTTGACGGTTTTCATCCTCAGTTTGGTACCTTTTCTGGGACTGGTTCCTCTGGGATGCCAGAGTGTAATAACCGGCGTCACGCACAGTGAGGAAAAAGGGAAAGCCCTGCCCAAGGGAGAGGGAAAGGTGGTGACCCCTAACTCACCTTGCGGCTGGCACCTGACTGCCCTGACGTCCCTAGACGGGTTCCTCACCCGTGCGGCGATCACGTGCCTAAACCCTGGCTTTCCCTAAAATGAGCCCTAGATAGTGAACGGGCCGGTGGGATCGCTAGTCCGCACCACTGTCACTAAGAGGGAAACACCAGGGAGAGGACAGACAAAACAGACAAACACATACACCCAGGTGGGCGACCACAATAGAAAACAAAGGTCCAACAGGGATCCGGAGGGTAGCGTTCTGGATCAACTACCAGAAAACGCAGCAACACAGCTCCAGAGGGTCAGAATAGATGTCCAGGCAGGAAGCTCTATATCTGGCAACCAGAGAAGTGTGAGAGGGGAATATAAGGAGGTTTGGGAGTGCTGGACAAGGAACAGCTGAGGAGAAGGACCTACGGATCCCTGAGTGAGCCAAAAGGGTTTGCAAAGCAAACCCAGAAAGCTACCATAAGGAAACAGCCCTATCTTACATAGAGCGTGCAGCCAACCGCTGCGACTTCCTGACCCCGGGTATAACGGAGTCAGGCGTGGTTCTTGACACCCTCGTGACAGTACCCCCCTCGTGACAGTACCCCCCTCTCTACGAGGGGCCTCCGGACACTCAGGACCAGGTCTCTCAGGATGAGAGGCATGAAAAACCCGAACTAGCCTGTCGCGTTTACCTCAGACGCAGGAACCCACATTCTTTCCTTGGGACCGTAACCTCTCCAATGCACCAGATATTGAAGAGAGCGGCGGACCCGACGAGAATTAACAATTTTTGATATCTGAAATTCTAGATTACCATCCACGACAACAGGAGGGGGTGGCAGCGGTGACGGTTCTAGAGGTGGAACATATTTTTTGAGTAACGACTTATGAAAAACATTATGGATTTTAAAAGTCTGAGGTAACTCCAGGCGAAAAGCCACGGGGTTGATGATGGCTACAATTTTGTAAGGGCCAATAAACCTAGGACCCAGTTTCCAAGAGGGAACCTTCAATTTAATATTCCTAGGTCCGGACCTGGCGACCGTCTCTTATCAGCCATGCATTTGTATTTACCTCCCATATTTTTCAAGTTAGCTTGCACCTTCTGCCATACCGATGAAAGAGATGACGAAAACCGTTCCTCTTCGGGAACCCCAGAAGACCCCCCCTCCTTGAAAGTACAGAATTGGGGATGAAAACCATATGCACCAAGAAATGGTGACTTGCCAGTGGATTCCTGCCGACGATTATTTATGGCAAACTCAGCTAACGGTAAATATGATGACCACAAAACAGACAAAACATCTTAGATATGTCTCAAGGTTTTGGTTGGTACGCTCAGTCTGTCCATTCGACTGAGGATGGAAAGCTGAGGAAAAGGACAAGTGTACCCCCAAACGGGAACAAAAAGCTTTCCAAAATTTAGAAATAAACTGGGTACCCCGATCCGAAACAACATCGGAGGGGACCCCATGAAGCTTCACGATTTCACTGACGAATACCTGAGCAAGAGTCTTAGCATTAGGTAGTGCAGGTAACGCAATGAAGTGTACCATTTTGCTAAACCTGTCCACTACTACCAAAATAACTGTTTTACCCGCAGACAAAGGTAAGTCAGTGATAAAATCCATTGACAGATGTGTCCACGGTCTATTGGGAATGACGAGTGGTAATAGAGACCCTGCAGGACGTGTATGTGAAACTTTTGCGCGCGCACAGGTAGAACAAGAAGACACAAAATCCAATACATCCTGACGCAACCTTGGCCACCAAAAACGACGAGACAATAGCTCCAAGGTTGCTTTACTACCCGGGTGCCCAGCAAGTGCCGAATTATGATGTTCCTTTAATAATTCGAAACGTAGGTTCAACGGTACAAACAATTTCTCTGAGGGGCAAGAGACCGGGGCGTCCTCATGGGCCTCTAACACCTTCCCCTCCAGAACAGAGTGTACCGCAGAAACAACCACTCCTCTTTGAAGAATGGGCACCGGATCACTCACATTACCCCCTCCAGGGAAACAACGAGCTAGTGCATCAGCCTTGGTATTCTTTGCCCCAGGACGATAGGTAATCACAAAGTTAAACCTGGTAAAAAATAGCGACCACCTAGCCTGTCTAGGGGTGAGACACTTAGCTGATTCGAGGTACAGAAGATTTTTGTGGTCCGTAATCACAGTGACGGGGTGGACTGCCCCCTGTAAAAAGTGATGCCACTCCTCAAACGCAAGTTTAATAGCTAATAGTTCCCTATTGCCAATATCGTAGTTCTTTTCTGCTGCAGATAGTTTTTTAGAAAAGAAAGCACAAGGACGCCATTTGCCAGGAGACGGACCCTGAGACAGCACCGCCCCCACTCCCACCTCTGACGCATCGACTTCAACAATAAAAGGCTGAGAGACATCAGGTTGGACTAGTACAGGTGCTGAGGTAAACCTCTCTTTTAGAGAGGAAAAAGCAACTTTAGCGGCGTCAGACCATTTAGAAACATCAGTCCCCTTCCTAGTCATGTCAGTAAGGGGTTTTACAATAAGTGAATAATTTTTAATGAATTTCCTATAGAAATTCGCGAAGCCCAAGAACCGTTGTAGTGCTTTGAGGTTCTCAGGAAGATCCCAATCTAAAATTGCCTGGACCTTCCCAGGATCCATACGGAAACCTGAAGCAGATAAAAAATAACCTAGGAATTGTATCTCCTGAACGGCGAAGACACATTTTTCAATTTTAGCTTATAATTTATTCGTCCGTAGGACCTGCAGTACTTGTCTGACATGCACCTCATGTGTTCTCAGATCAGACGAATAAATTAAAATATCATCTAGGTATATTACCACAAAACTGCCGATTAGATGACTAAATATGTCATTAACGAAATGTTGAAAGACAGCAGGAGCATTGGTCAGACCGAAAGGCATAACTAGATTTTCATAATGCCCCTCAGGGGTGTTAAAAGCTGTCTTCCACTCATCCCCCTCCTTAATACGAATCAGATTGTAGGCCCCCCTAAGATCAAGTTTGGAGAACCACCTAGCACCCGCAATTTGGTTAAACAGGTCAGGAATGAGAGGAAGAGGGTATGGGTCTCGGATGGTTATCCGATTTAATTCGCGAAAATCTAGGCAAGGACGCAGGCCCCCATCTTTCTTTTTAACGAAGAAAAACCCTGCAGCCACGGGTGAAGAAGAGGGTCTGATGTGTCCCTTAGCCAAGCTCTCGGAGATATAATCTTTCATGGCTTGTCTCTCTGGACCCGACAGATTATATAACCTGGTCTTGGGTAATTTTGCGCCGGGAATAAGGTTAACCGGGCAATCATAAGGACGATGAGGTGGTAACTTCTGACAACCCTTTTCAGAAAAAACATCCTCAAAATCCGAAATAAATGTAGGTAGGGTAGTTATGGAGGCGACTAAGCAATTGCTATTTAAGCAATTTTCTCTGCACTGCTCACTCCACTCCAATATCTCCCTGGCCTGCCAATCCACCACTGGATTGTGCGCTACCAACCAGGGAAGACCCAGCACTACCGGAGTGGGAAGCCCCTCCAGAACATAACATGAAAGCATCTCGTTATGGTGGTCCCCTACCCGAAGGTGTAAATTATGAACAATGTGGGTGAGGTTTCTCTGAGACAGAGGAGCAGAATCAATAGCGAATATGGGAATAGGTCTCTGTAGCGTACAGAGAGACAAACCCATAGTGTGGGCAAAATGGGCATCTATCAAATTTACCCCTGCTCCACTGTCTAGAAAGAAAGAAATAGTTTTCTGTCTTATCACCAAAAACCATAACCGCTGGTAACACAAATTGCGATGTACGTATGGAGGAAACGTATACCCCCCGGCTGACATCCTCCACACAGCCTGGGGTTAGTAGTTTTCCGACGGTCTTTTGTTTCTGAGGAAAGAAGGACAGACATTAATGAAATGACCCCTCTCCCCACAAAAAAAACAAACCCCACGCCTACGGCGAGCCTCAGGAGGACGCACCTGACGAGTAGTTCCTCCTAGCTGCATAGGCTCGTCTAAGTCAGTACAGACTAACTGCTGCTTGGGAGGGGTTACCAATTGCTCCGGTTTTTTCAACCTGTCCCTAAGGCGTCTATCTATTCGGATAGAAAGGGACATAACCGCATCAAGGGAAAAGGGGGTCTCATATAATGCAAGCGCATCCTTAACCCTTTCGGATAACCCAGAGCAGAACTGACTCCTGAGAGCCGGGTCGTTCCATTGGGTATCCGTAGCCCACCTACTGAAGTCAGAGCAATACCCCTCTACCGGCCGCTCTCCTTGTAAGAGTCTCCGTAATCTTGATTCAGCCAGTGCGACTCGGTAAGGGTCGTCATATATGAGACCCAAGGCCCCGAAAAACTCATCCACTGACCGAAGAGCCTGGGAATCAGTAGGTAAAGAGAACGCCCAGGACTGCGGGTCCCCCTGCAGCAGGGAAATAACAACCCCCACCCGCTGTTCTTCATTACCAGAGGAGTAAGGGCGCAGTTTAAAATATAATTTACAGGCCTCACGGAATGTCAAAAACTTGTCCCTTCCCCCAGAAAATCTGTCAGGGAGAGGGACCTTGAGTTCCGCAACAACCTGGCTACCAGTAGCAACCGCTGGGCTTGCGGTCAGTTGTAATTGCTGCTGTTGTTGGAGGACCGACGCCTTCAATCCTGCCACCTCCAAAGACAGGCCATGAAATTGTTTGGACAGAGCAGCAATTTTATCCATACTGGATTCTAAGTAGGTAAAAAAATAATTATTTTATTTTTTTTACCTACACAAAATAAGGGCCAGATATAATGTAATGACCGGCGTCACGCACAGGGAGGAAAAAGGGAAAGCCCTGCCCAAGGGAGAGGGAAAGGTGGTGACCCCTAACTCACCTTGCGGCTGGCACCTGACTGCCCTGACGTCCCTAGACGGGTTCCTCACCCGTGCGGCGATCACGTGCCTAAACCCTGGCTTTCCCTAAAATGAGCCCTAGATAGGGGTGGGATCGCTAGTCCGCACCACTGTCACTAAGAGGGAAACACCAGGGAGAGGCAGACAAAACAGACAAACACATACACCCAGGTGGGCGACCACAATAGAAAACAAAGGTCCAACAGGGATCCGGAGGGTAGCGTTCTGGATCAACTACCAGAGAACGCAGCAACACAGCTCCAGAGGGTCAGAATAGATGTCCAGGCAGGAAGCTCTATATCTGGCAACCAGAGTGTGAGAGGGGAATATAAGGAGGTTTGGGAGTGCTGGACAAGGAACAGCTGAGGAGAAGGACCTACGGATCCCTGAGTGAGCAAAGCAAACCCAGAAAGCTACCATAAGGAAACAGCCCTATCTTACATAGAGCGTGCAGCCAACCGCGGCGACTTCCTGACCCCGGGTATAACGGAGTCAGGCGTGGTTCTTGACACCCTCGTGACACAGAGGAGGAGAGATTTTCTTCCACCTTGTCTTCTATCTGGCGGAGGATCCAAGTGAATTTGGAGAAGATGGGTGAGAGGTATAAGCGAATGGCTGACAAGAGACGTGTGACTGGTCCGGACCTGTGTGTGGGTGATCTGGTGTGGTTGTCTACTAAAAATATTAAACTGAGAGTACCATCTTGGAAACTGGGTCCAAGATTTATTGGACCTTACAAAATATCTGCGGTGGTCAATCCAGTAGCGTTTCGTCTGGATCTTCCGCAGACTTGGAGGATCCATGATGTGTTCCACAAGTCTTTACTGAAGAAATATGTGAAACCGGTGGAACCATCGCCATTACCTCCTCACCCTGTTCTGGTTGATGGAAATTTAGAGTTCGAGATCTCCAGGGTTCTCGACTCAAGAGTTCTTCGGGGTTCCCTTCAGTACCTGGTACACTGGAGGGGATACGGCCTTGAGGAGAGGATGTGGGTTCCGGCTGTGGATGTTAGTGCCAGCCGACTAGTGAGGGCTTTTCACAGATCCCACCCGGATAAAGTTGGGACGGGGTGTCCGGAGGTCACCCGTAGAAGGGGGGGTACTGTCATGCCCTGCTCAGGCTATGTGCGGAGGTCTGCCAGATTAAGCAGCACGTGTGTAGCCTTTTGTTTTTGTTTGGAGTTGAGCTATATCCGCCTCCCTTCAGGTGCACTGGGTGGGGTCGTTGGTTTGAGTTTAAATTACGCCCACTCCCAGTGTCCTGTGCTGGTTATAGCTTCAGTCTGGCTCTGTGAAAGGAAGGAAGGAAGGAAGGATTTGCTGTTGGTTTTTGTTTTTCTTGTGGTTGGCTGTCTAGGCTGTTAGAGAGAGGCCTGCCCCCTCCAGGTTCTGAGGGAGCAGGCTGCCTCTATCCCCCTTTCACCATCTTAGGGATTTTAGGGAATTTTTAGCCCAGGCACGAGGACACGTTATTCCCACCTTCAGGGTCTGAACGTGGGCATAGAAGTATAGGGAGAGCTGGTAGGGATTTGTGAGGAGGTGACCTTGATCCCCAGCTTCTCGCCTAGACACTTGTTTGTTTATTTTCTGTGTATCTGGTAGGGATCGACCGATATTGATTTTTTAGGGCCGATACCGATAATTTGTGAACTTTCAGGCCGATAGCCGATAATTTATACCGATATTCTGGGAATTTTCATTTTTGAGAAAAAAAAATTTCCTACACAAATCTGCTGAAAATTAATATGTTTATTGTTAACGTGTATTTTTTATTGTAAATCTTTTTCATTTATACTTAATATTTTTGTGTTTTTTTTTTTTACTAACTTTTAGCCCCCTTAGAGACTAGAACCCTTGTCCTATTCACCCTGATAGAGCTCTATCAGGGTGAATAGGACATCACACTGTCCCTGCTGCTCTGTGCTCTGTGCACACAGCAGCAGGGAGCTGAACATGGCAGCCAGGGCTTCAATAGCGTCCTGGCTGCCATGGTAACCGATCGGAGCCCCAGGTTTACACAGCTGGGGCTCCGATCGGAGGAGGAGGGGAGAGGGGATCCTGTGGCCACTGCCACCAATGATTAATACTGGGTGGGGGGGCGCACTGCGCCACCAATGTTTTTACTATTGGGATGGGGGTGGGGGGCGCACTGCGCCACCAATGATTAATACTGGGGGGCTTGGGGGGGGGGCGCACTGCGCCACCAATGAAGATAAGTCTTTAATTAATTCATATACAGGAGGCGGGAGCTGGCTGCAGAATCACATAGCCGGCTCCCGACCTCTATGACGAGTAGCTGCGATCCGCGGCACCTAAGGGGTTAACTACCGCAGATCGCAGCTACTTGTCATAGAGTTCGGGAGCCGGCTATGTGATTCTGCAGCCAGCTCCCGCCTCCTGTATATGAATTAATGAAAGACTTATCTTCATTGGTGGCACAGCGGCCACAGCCCCTCCCCTTCTCTTGTACTTCCTCCGCTCACTGGCTGCAGCGGCAGCAGCATCACAGGGGGAGGGAGACACTGCTTCCTTCTCCCCTGTGCTGCTGAGGGAACACGGAGAGCACTGAGAGCAGCGCGTTCTGTGTTCCCAATATGTTATCGGTATATCGGCAAAATAGATGCCGATACCGATAACGTTCAAAATCCTCAATATCGGCCGATAATATCGGTAAAACCGATAATCGGTCGATCCCTAGTATCTGGTATCCTGTCTGCCGTGACAGCTAGAGAACTGTGGCCGCAGAGTGGGCCCCATACCGATACCATACTGTGGGACAACATTTATCTTACAGAACTAAAGCTAATTGAACAGAAAATCTGGTGGAAATATGGAATATATAAACTGGGACAGGTATGGGAAGAGGGACATATAATTCCTTATGAAGATCTTAAAGATAAGTACCGACTGAATAATATAGAATAATTTACTGGCCAAGCATATTCAAAGAAGTGGAAGAGTTTTGTAAGTCTTGCCCGACCTGCCAGATAACTAGCCCCCAGCCACATTTCCGTAGTCCCCTAGTACCTCTCCCGATTATCGAAGTACCGCCCGACCTCAAAAGGGAGTTTATAGTACAGACCGATGCCTCCGAAGTAGGCCTCGGTGCTGTACTGTCTCAGGAAGTCAATGGGGAGGAGCATCCTGTTGTCTTCCTCAGCCGTAAGCTCACCCTAGCCGAGACCCGGTTTAGTACAGTGGAGAGAAAGTGCCTGGCTATCAAGTAGGCACTAGAAGCTCTGCCTATTATGTATTGGGGAGAAAATTCTGCCTAGTGACTGACAACTCCCCTCTCAAGTGGATGAGCCAGGCCAAGGACAGAAATGCCCGGGACACCCGATGGTTTCTCTCCCTATAAAACTTTAAGTTTTTGGTGGAACACAGGGCAGGCCGGTTACAGGGAAACGCGGATGCCCTGTCCTGAGTACACTGTTTAGCGTGTGTTCATCCCCTCAGGGTTGAACAAAGTGGGGGGGGGGGGGGTTTACAGTACAGACCAAAAGTTTGGACACACCTTCTCATTCAAAGAGTTTTCTTTATTTTCATGACTATGAAGGCATCAAAACTATGAATTAACACATGTGGAATTATATACATAACAAACAAGTGTGAAACAACTGAAAATATGTCATATTCTAGGTTCTTCAAAGCAGCCACCTTTTGCTTTGATTACTGCTTTGCACACTCTTGGCATTCTCTTGATGAGCTTCAAGAGGTAGTCCCCTGAAATAGTCTTCCAACAGTCTTGAAGTTCCCAGAGATGCTTAGCACTTGTTGGCCCTTTTACCTTCACTCTGCGGTCCAGCTCACCCCAAACCATCTCGATTGGGTTCAGGTCCGGTGACTGTGGAGGCCAGGTCATCTGGCACAGCACCCCATCACTCTCCTTCATGGTCAAATAGCCCTTACTTTCAAAGTTTTCCCAATTTTTCGGCTGACTGACTGACCTTCATTTCTTAAAGTAATGATGGCCACTCGTTTTTCTTTACTTAGCTGCTTTTTTCTTGCCATAATACAAATTCTAACAGTCTATTCAGTAGGACTATCAGCTGTGTATCCACCTGACTTCTCCTCAACGCAACTGATGGACCCAACCTCATTTATAAGGCAAGAAATCCCACTTATTAAACCTGACAGGGCACACCTGTGAAGTGAAAACCATTTCAGGGGACTACCTCTTGGAGCTCATCAAGAGAATGCCAAGAGTGTGCAAAGCAGTAATCAAAGCAAAAGGTGGCTACTTTGAAGAACCTAGAATATGACATATTTTCAGTTGTTTCACACTTGTTTGTTATGTATATAATTCCACATGTGTTAATTCATAGTTTTGATGCCTTCAGTGTGAATCTACAATTTTCATAGTCATGAAAATAAAGAAAACTCTTTGAATGAGAAGGTGTGTCCAAACTTTTGGTCTGTACTGTATGTGACACAGTGAAAGGTTTGGTCTGGGATAACAGATATTTTCCTCCCTTAATGTGCTGCTGGGCTGATTTATAGCCAGGTATGGTCAAATACCAGACCGGATTTTAAGTGCCGGTCTGGGTTTTGGCAGCATCTGGCTGTCCTTAAATAGACAGCAGGGCTCAGAAGCCATGTCTCTGTGTTGGGATCTGGGAGCCTTGTGTCTGGATGAAGGCTTGCTACCTGTTTGCCGCGAAAATAGGTTGGTGCTGCCATGCTCACGGACTCTTTGAGGGAGAATTGCCGCATGATGCGAATTACCACCAACACCTTCTGCTTGATTATGGCTGCTTGTTTTGGTCCTTGTCTAAAGTGTGAATAAAACACTGAACTGTTTAATCCAAAGAACTTGTTGTTGCCTCTATACTGCGTCCGCTAATTCTGTCTACCAGAGCGAAACCCCACAGTTCCTACTCGGAGATCCCTGTATCTCCCCTTCCTGGCATACTACCCCCAAACGACAACCAAGGACACATCCGCCTTGGTCCCAGGGTCGCATATATGTAACCGGTTTATTCCCGTGATAGATGGGCAATTCATAATCCCTTATGAACTCCCGGTTCCATGATGTCTGATGGATTCTTTTGATGTGTTGACCAACTCAGACCCCCCCCCCCCCCCCCCACCGGCATTCATCCTGCCAGAGAAGTTGAGTTGCCAGTGTGGCTGAATGGGGTGTAAAAGATAAACGCGTGGCCGCACTTTGAAGCAGGGCCCCCCTGTGGAGTTTGATTTCCTCTGCCCACTCCTGGAGCAGATAGCAGGAATTAAATCATAACTCCACATTCCTCACAAAGGGCTTGATTGCTGTGGGACAAGTTGTACTTTCTAATAGCACCATTTACTGTTGCATACAATGCAGTGGAAAGCTTGAAAAAAGTTCCAAATGGTGGAATTGGAGTTTTAAGAATTTTGTTTTTACAGTGTTCCCTATGCTGTCAAACTGACCTGTTCCCTTCATACTATGGGTCAGTACAATTACAGCGATACCACATTCACATTTATATAGTTTTTCTTGTTTTATTACTTAATAAAGAACTTTGGAAAAAATAATTTTTTCTTTGCATCGCCATATTCTGACCCCCATAACATTTTTATATTTACATTTACAGAGCTGTGTGAGTACTCATTTTTTTGTGGGGCAATTCTGTAGTGTCTATGACTTTTTTATCACTTTTAATTAAAAAAATTGGCAATTTAGATTTTTTTCTTTTCCTCTTACGTTCTTCACCATATGGGATAAATATTTTTATATGTTAATAGTACAGACGTTTTAGCATGCAGCGATGCCTATTATGTTTTTTTTCATTGTTTATATTAATATTGGGGAAAAGAGGGTGATTTGAATTTTTCTTTTACATATTTTTAAAAACTTTAAGACTGAGTTTTACATGCCAGTTTTAAGTTCCTCTGTGCTGCTGGAGGTAGCACCAAAGTTATGTAGGGGCACAGGCCCCTTAATGGAGTGGATTTAATAAAATCTCCATGTCAGAAATGTATAAATGAGCTGGGCCTGCCAGCTGTCTGCTTCCCCACCCACAGCACACCCCCTTTCCACACCACTTCTGAATAGTGGCATGGACAGGGAAAAGCCGCAGATTTTGCCACAAAATGCAGTGAGACAATACAGTCCTGATCAAAATTTTAAGACCACTTGAAAAATGGCAAAAAAAATCATATTTTACATTGTTAGATCTTAACAAGGTTCCAAGTAGAGCTTCAACATGCAAGAAATGAAAGTGAGACAAAACATTTTTTAAGCATTCAATTAATTGAAAATAACGATTAAACTGAAACAGGCTGTTTTTCAGCTGATCCAAATTTTAGGACCACATGCCTTTAAAGGGACACTGACAGGCCAAATCAGCATATATAGTTATATATATATGACATTACAGGTCTTATACAGTCTATTAAAAGCATCTAAGTATCCCCCCTGTCCACCTTCTAAATACCGAAATATAAAGTTTTAGAACCTGCCTGTCTCGTCACCAATTTTCTGTCAGGTAGTCACACGTTGTGATGGCAAAGGCAAAAAAAGTTCCCTTTTTGAACGTGGTCGGGTGGTTGAACTGCATAAGCAGGGTCTGTCACAGCGCGCCATCGCTTCTGAGGTGGGACGCAGTAAGACAGTCATTTGGAATTTCTTAAATGATCCTAAGGGTTATGGAACAAAAAAGTCAAGTGGAAGACCCCAAAAAAATTCATCAGCACTGAGCCGGAGGATCCAATTGGCTGTCCGTCAAGACACTGGACGATCCTCAACCCAAATTAAGACCTCGTCTCCTTGAACGCCACATAACTGCTCGTTTGGACTTTGCAAGAGAGCACCAAACATGGGACATTCAAAGGTGGAAGAAAGTTTTATTCTCTGATGAGAAAAAATGTAACCTTGATGGTCCTGATGGTTTCCAACGTTACTGGCATGACAAGCAGATCCCACCTGAGATGTTTTCTACGTGCCAACATGGAGGGGGCGCCATAATGGTCTGGGGTGCTTTTTCCTTCAGTGGGACAATGGAGCTTTAGGAAGTGCAGGGGCGTTAAACGGCCGCTGCCTATGTCCAGATGTTGCAGAGAGCATTCCTCATGACTGAGGGCCCTCGTCTGTGTGGTAACGACTGGGTTTTTCAACAGGACAACGTTACTGTACACAATGCCCGCAGGACGAGGGACTTCTTCCAGGAGAATAACATCACTCTTTTGGCCCATCCTGCGTGTTCCCCTGATCAAATCCAATTGAGAACCTTTGGGGATGGATGGCAAGGGAAGTTTACAAAAATGGACAACAGTTCCAGACAGTAGATGGCCTTCGTGCGGCCGTCTAAACCACTTGGAGAAATGTTCTCACTCACCTCATGGAAGCGCTTGCATCAAGCATGCCGAAACAAATTTTGGAAGTGATAAACAATAACGGCAGATTTCTGTTTTGGGGGGGTTTATTTTTTTTGGGAGGTGTGGTCCTAAACTTTTGATCAGCTGAAAAACAGCCTGTTTCAGTTTATTCATTGTTTTCATTAAATTGAATGCTCAAAAAATGTTTTGTCTCACTCCCATTTCTTCTTGTTGCATGTTGAAGCTCTACTTGGAACCTTGTTAAGATCCAGCCATGCTAAATATGATTTTTTGCCATTTTTCAAGTGGTCTTAAACTTTTGATCAGGACTGTATCTGTGACTTATATACACCACTCTTGTGGTGTATATATACACTGATGAGCAAAAGGGTAACAATATTTTGAATGAGGCACAGACGGCATAAACTCTAAAATGTTACTTTTAATATAAATAGGTAAAAAAAGATAATTAGCCAAATGTAAATGTATAGAGTGGTTAAGACCGGGGGAGGGGTGTGGGGGGTTTATGTATCCCTACAGAAACCCTCTCTACCCCTAAATACAGGGAAACACCCTGATGCGTGTACCCAGCGCTGGAACCTACCCCTGATATCTCCCTACTACACCCTATAATCTCCTGACGCGTTTCCCCCTGTCGGGTTTATCAGGGGACCAAAAATTTATAATAGGGTACAGTAAAACCATTAAAAATGCTGCCAAGATATGCCACAAGTCCTGTGCACAAAACTATACACAGGACGGAATAACAAAACCCACTAAAAGTACTATGATTCACCTTATAGTACACAGGAACTGATGGGGATTACCCCTAAAAATATGTAAAATGGAGTCAATATGTATAGAAGTCCAGACAGGACCACTCACGTATCCAGGTAACAATGTTTTGAACTTTTGACTTTCAGGCTCCATATCTCACCATCCACTACAGCTCAGAACGTGACAATGATCTTGGCTATCTCATACATAAATTGTACTTGCAACTATGATTAGTTATGCAGGTTCTTGTCATGTAACTGCACTGTTACTGTTTTGCTCCTGGTGATGGAAGAATCTTTTTCTTCTTGTATATTACAAATTACAACCTGTTCTCACATTCCCTAATAGCTCAGTGTGTTATTAGGTTGATTCCCAAGCAAAAGGTCACTGGTTCAAATCCAGGATAAGCCATGAAGAAGATTTCCCAAGAAACAGCATCATCCAGCTCATCGATAGCAGTATCTGAGCCAAAAAGATTGCCAAACTGTATAATGCGAGTGCCATGACAGTTGGAAGAATACGAAAAGAAATCCTGGCAAAATATCAGAGTCAACTAGTCAGCTCATCACAAGGTCTATCAGTTCTGGCGCGACAAACAGGAAAGTGGAGGTGGCTCGTATGCTTCATAATAATGAGATCACAGACATGCAAGCACTGTGCGATGAACATTACACAAGCATGGAATGGTGGCCCAAAAAAAGTTGAAGGAGCCTCGACTTCAATATCATCATAAGAAGCGTCAGCTCGAGTTTGCAAAAAAGTAAGAACAGTGGAAAGAAGAAGATTGAAAACAGGTGATTTGGAGAGATGAGACGAAAGTCAATAGACTGAGCTCTCATGGGTGCAAATGGGTCTGGGGGAAACAAGGGTAAAGGGAGCTAACAGATCGATAAATTAAAGGAACTAGCAAGTTCAGTGGAGGAAGCCAAAAGCATTGGATACTTGACCAGGATCGATGGTGGTCTCAATGCTGAGCTATATGTGAGTATCCTACAAAATGAGTTACTTCGTACACTCGAGTACTATGAGTATGAAAAGGATGATTATAGTGTTCCAGCAGGACAAAGACCTGAAGCATATGTTGAGACTGGTGAAGAAATGGTTCAATGACAATGAAGTAGTGGTGCTGGATTGGCCCCCACTGTCCCCAGACCTCAACCCAATAGAACACTTGTGGATAGAGTTGAAGAGACTCTATCGTGTAGAAGAGACCTGGAAACAGATTTCGGTCGAGACATGCTTGAATTTGCTTGAGAGCATGCCCAGAAGGATTCAGGCAGTGTTGAAAGCAAGAGGTGGATTTACAAAATACCAACAAAAAAATCAAAATTTTGAATTTTAGGAGCCAAACAGTAACAATGCAATGCATAACTAATTGTATGCGAAATAGTTGTAAGTCCAATTTATGTAGGATATAGCCAAGATGATTGTCTATAAAATTATAGTAGTCTAATGTTCATAGCTGTAGCGGATGGTGTGATATAGTATGGAGCGTGAAAGTCAAAAGTTCAAAACATTGTTAACCGTTTGCTCGTCATTGTATTAATAAATGCCCCCCCCTTTTTTTCACACTTTTTAAAAGTTCCCCTAAGGAACTTGAACATGTGATCATCACATTGCTCCTGTCACACACTCCAATGCATTAATATTGAAGTCTATGAGAAATTTGCTATGTTGCTATAGCAGCCTGCCACAAGCATGGCTCGAAATGAAAACATCTGTGGCAGGCCTCAGATCTTTTAGAGGAACCAAGTCGGCCACACAGAATGAACGGCTACCCCGATCGCCGCTAGAGGAGCCGTTCCAGCCCCAGGAGTGCAGCACTCTTGGTTTTTCAGCTCTCAGATGCTGTACTCACAGCTGACATTTGCCCCAGGTGTCTGCTGTTTAAAACAGTAGAAACTCGGAGGCTATAGAAACCTCTGCATGTGTAAGCAGGCACCATTTTTAAACCTTATACTTCCACTGTACATATATACGGTGGAGGTGCTGAAGGGGTTAATGGAGGCATGTACTAAAAAGTGTGGTCGTAAGTTTACTTAGTGCCTGCTGCAGCTCATACAGCTGTGCGGTATTCAACTGCAGCACAACTGCACCATGTGGTCATACCCTAAAAATGTTACGGTTGTCAGATGGCGATGCCAAAATGTTTATTTATTCAAAAGTAGTAGAACAAAAAAAGAGCTATATAAATTTTGTATCGTACTGACTGGCAGAATAAGGTAGTTATTAGGGATGAGCGAATCGACTTTGGGTGAAATATCCGAAGTCGATTGGCATAAAACTTTACTTTAATACTGTACAGAGCAAGCGCGCCGTACAGTATTGGATTGTATTGGCTCAGATGAGCCGAAGTTATTACTTTGCGAAGTCTCGTGAGACTTTGGGTAATAACTTTATAAATTAATTTTTACTGTTAAAAACCTTTTCCTTGGAACCGAACCAGAGTTTGGGAAATGTTTTTTTACAGTAGAAATTAATTTCTGAAGTTATTACCCGAAGTCTCACGAGACTTGGCAAAGTAATAACTTCGGCTCATCGGAGCCAATACATTCTAATACTGTACAGAGCGCTCGCTCCGTACAGTATTGAATAAAGTTTTATGCGAATAGACTTCAAATGCTTCATCCAAGTCGATTTGCTCATCCCTATTAGTCCTGTAATTTTTAGCTTGGATAAGTGACATTAACCACTCATGGGTGGGTTTACATCAGCGTTATGTATTCCGTTATGGCTTTCCGTTCTAACATGGTTATAGCGGAAAATAACGGAATTCATAAGATAGAAGTAAAAAAGGGAAGCCTTTAAGAGGCATTCCATTTTGATCTGTCATAATAGAAGTCTATGGAAATCATAATGGCTCCGTCTGGTTCCCGTTATGCAAGACGAAAAACAAAGTCCTGTCGACAGGACATTTTTGTCTGTTCTGCAAAATGGGAACCAGATGGATCCGTTACGATTACCATAGTCTTCTATTATGATGGAAAGCAAAATGGAATGCCTCTTAAAGGTTTCCGCTTTGGCTTCCGTCTTATGGATTCCGTTATTTTCCGTTATAACCATGTTATAACGGAAAGCCATAATGGAATACATAACGCTGCTGTGAACACACCCTTACCAGGATTTTCATCTGGAGGATGTCCATATGATAGTAATGTCATTGGTTGCCAGAAGCAGGTCTGGAAGAACTACAATCTTTACCTTACTTTTACCATATAGTCCAGCAGGGGTGGACTGGAAACTTAATGTGGCCCTGGAAAAATAAAATAAAAGTGGCTGCATGTTATTAAGTACAAAATAAAAGCATAAAATTGCAGAAAGAAGTTGAGAAGAATCCAGCTCCACTTTAAAGGAATATGCGTTTATTCAGCTTGCGGTTAAAAACTCATCCATGAAATACAAAATTTAGCAGTCTTGTCTTGTCTATATGTTTCGGGCTACCAGAGACATTTCCAGCCCTTCTTCATGACACCATGTCATGAAGAAGGGCTGGAAATGTCTCTGGTAGCCCGAAACATATAGACAAGACAAGACTGCTAAATTTTGTATTTCATGGATGAGTTTTTAACCGCAAGCTGAATAAACGCACATTCCTTTAAAGTGGAGCTGGATTCTTCTCAACTTCTTTCTGCATTTGCTGCCCGCACCTGACACGGGCCATCCGTGCTCACAACCAAAGGAAGGGCAGGTGAGAGCTGCTACATTTCTCTTTTCCTAAAAGCATAAAATTGTACACAAAAAATGCAGCAAAATGTTGAATACAGCCTTTTGATAGATATAAGGCTCCATTCACACGTCCGTGGTGTGTTGCGGACCCGCAAATTGCGGATCCCAACACACCCGCCCGGCACCCCTATAGAAATGCCTATTCTTGTCCGCAGCTGCAGACAAGAATAGGACATGTGGGGGATTCAGTCAGCACAACCCTATATGCAGGTGCACATCGCTATGGCGAAATACATATACAAAGAAAAGAACACAACTGCAATAGCACTCTGCAACCAGCACTCTGCCCTGCCTCCATGCTGGATGTTGAATAAGGCATTTGTGTACATTTTGGCCAAAGCGTAATAAGCCACTCACCACGTCAAGATCGCCTCTATGAGGTGAGTGGCTTATTACGCTTTGGCCAAAATGTACACCAATGCCTCATTCAACATCCAGCATGGAGGCAGGGCGGAGTGCTGGTTGCAGAGTGCTATTGCATTTGTGTTCTTTTCTAAGAATAGGACATGTTCTATCTTTTGCGGAGCTGCGGACCCGAAGATCGGGGCCGCGCTCCGTAAATGCGGACAGCATATTGTGTGCTGTCCGCATCCATTCCGTTCCCATAGAAAATGAATAGGTCCGCACCCGTTCCGCAAAATTGCGGAACGGATGCGGACCCATTTGCGGACGTGTGAATGGAGCCTAAGGCCTAGTTCACACGAACGTATGGCTTTTATAGTTTTTCACGGATCCGTTGTTCCATTTTTGAGTTCCGTTGTGTTTCCGTTTCCTTTCCGTTTTTCCGTTCTTCCGTATGCCATGTACATTATACAGTAATTACATAGAAAAAATTGGGCTGGGCATAACATTTTCAATAGATGGTTCAGCAAAAACGGAACGGATACGGAAGACATACGGATGCATTTCCGTATGTGTTCCGTTTTTTCTGTGGACCCATTGACTTGAATGGAGCCACGGAATGTCATTTGCGGGCAATAATAGGACATGTTCTATCTTTCAACGGATCGGAAAAACGGAAACGGAATGCTTACGGAACACATTCCCTTTTTAATGCGGAACCATTGAAATGAATGGTTCCGTATATGGACCGTATACGGAACACAAAAAAACGGCCCGTACACTCGCAAAAAAAAACGATCGTGTGAACTAGGCCTAAGGCCTACTGCACACGACCGTATGGCTTTTTCAGTGTTTTGCGGTCCGTTTTTCACGGACCCGTTGTTCCATTTTTTGTTTCCGTTGTGTTTCCGTTTCTGTTCCGTTTTTTCGTTCCGTTTTTCCATATGGCATATACAGTATACAGTAATTACATAGATAAAATTGGGCTGGGCATAACATTTTCAATAGATGGTTCCGCAAAAAACGGAATGGAAACCGAAGACATACGGATGCATTTCCGTATGTGTTCCGTTTTTTTGAGGACCCATTAACTTGAATGGAGCCACAGAACGTGATTTGCTGGCAATAATAGGACATGTTCTATCTTTAAACGGAACGGAAAAACGGAACCATTTTTTTGCGGAACCATTGAAATGAATGGTTCCGTATACGGACCGTATACGGAACGCAAAAAACGGCCAGTAAACGAGGGGAAAAAACGGTCGTGTGCAGGAGGCCTAAGGCCCCTTTCACACGGGCGAGTATTCCGCGCGGATGCGATGCGTGAGTTGAACGCATTGCACCCGCACTGAATCCTGACCCATTAATTTCTATGGGGATGTGCACACGAGCGGTGATTTTCACGCATCACTTGTGCGTTGCGTGAAAATCGCAGCATGCTCCTCTTTGTGCGTTTTTCACGTAACGCAGGCCCCATAGAAATGAATTGGGTTGCGTGAAAATCGCAAACATCCGCAAGCAAGTGCGGATGCGGTGTGCGATTTTCACGGACGGTTGCTAGGTGATGATCGGGATGGGGACCCGATCATTATTATTTCCCCTTATAACATGGTTATAAGGGAAAATAATAGCATTCTGAATACAGAATGCATAGTACAATAGGGCTGGAGGGGTTAAAAAATTAATTAAAAAAATTCAACTCACCTTAATCCACTTGTTCGCGCAGCCCGGCCAGGGCCGATGCAAGGATTTATGCCAACACAAGCGAAGCTACATTTTGGCGCCCCCCCCCCCTTCACCTCGCAGATCACCTGGCCCTGGTCCTGTCTGGCTTCTCCTCTGTGTGGTCCTGGTATCTTCTCTCTGCTTCAGACAATCGCTGGTTTGAGGACCGTATTTTTCGCCCTACAAGACACATCGGCCCATAAGACGCACCTAGGTTTTAGAGGAGGATAATAAGAAAAAAATATTTTCCATTACACCTCAGGTCAGACTAGCAATCAGACCCCCAATGTTAATCAGACCTCAGATCAGACCCCCAATGCCTCAGATCAGACCCCCATGTCAGCCATTATCCACCCATGTCAGTCATTATCCCCCCATGTCAGCCATCATGCCCCCATGTCAGCCATCATGCCTAATGTCACATTTCTCCCCCGCCATGTCAAATCACCCCCCTTTGTCACATTTCTCCCCCTCAATGTAAAATTTTTCCCCCCTCCAAACCATGTCACATCACCCCCTTCGTGTCACATCATGATCACATCATTACCCCCTATTGTGTCACATTTCAGCCCCCCCCCCCATGGCACATCATCCGACCCATCATGTCACGGTCACCCCCCCCCCATGACTGTTGTGTAATATTTTTTTTAAAACACATTTATGCCATGCGCTCTGGCGCTAGTGCGCTCATCACCTACCCACCTGTCCTGCTGCTACTGCAATCTGGCTGTGTGTGAGTCAGACTCACAGACACAGTCAGCTCCAGTCCCTGCTGCCGCCCGCCGCCACTCGCCAGTCACACCCCCCTGGGCTGAACCCATGACCATGTTGCCGTGCTGCTGGGCCCGTGCCGCTCTGTGAGTGAGGGCCAGGGCCACACGGCGCACGTAAGTGATTTAAAAAAAAAGAAGGTTAATTTTTCCGCCCTCCCCCAGGGTGCGCCCTAAGGCAGCCGCTTGTTCTGCCTTATGGTAGAGCCGGCCCTGAGCCCGGCATCTCTTCTATCTTCATCTGTGAGCAATAGGACCTTTGATGACGTCACTACGCTCATCACATGATCCATGTGATGGACCATGTGATGAACGCAGTGACGTCATCAAAGGTCGTATTGCTCACAGATGAAGACAGAAGAGATGCGGGCTGCGCGTACAAGTGGATTAAGGCGAGTTAAATTTTTATTATTTTTTTTTAACCCCTCCAGCCCTATTGTACTATGCATTCTGTATTCAGAATGATATTATTTTCCCTTATAACCATGTTATAAGGGGAAATAATACAATCTACACTACAACTAACCCAAACCTGAACTTCTGTAAAGAAGTTCGGGTCTGGGTACCACAGTCGGTTTTTTATCACGCACGTGCAAAACACATTGCACCCGCGCGATAAAAACTGAACATCGGAACGCAATCGCAGTCAAAACTGACTGCAATTGCGTTCCTACTCACACGGGTTTGCCGCAATGCATCGGGACGCATCCGGACCTAATCCGGACACGCCCGTGTTAAAGAGGCCTAAAGGAACTATTCCAGGTGTTGGATCATTAGGTAGGGGGTTCAGCTTCTACTAGGAGACTTGTGGTGGGAGTACATGGAGTGGTGATGAAGCATGCATGCTGCCAACTATACAAATCTTTGAAAGGTGGAATTTAGACGGTGAGCACACACAGATACAAAATGATTTGTATTGTTAAAATTTATGTTTCAATTGGGACACTTGGTTATTATGAAACTATTGCAATTCGATCAGAACTGACGTATTCAAATTATTGCTGTATCCCAAGAAAATACATGTAATCATTTCCCAACAAAGAGAAGGTTTTAGCCCCTTCACTACCAGCGCAGGGGAGGGTCTTTTAAATTGGTACTCGCTTTTCGTGCAGTGGTCGCTATAGCGGGTGGGTCTCTGCTGTTTCAAACAGCAGAGGCCCGTGGGTAATGTCTGCGACCAGCAATAATGCCGATCACCGTCATTAAAGCCTTTAGATGCCGTGGTCGAGTGCGACCATGACACCTAAATGGTGAAAAACTAAGAAGTGCGTGTTTACGGGTTAAGACTGGCACCCCCGTGCAGTGATCTGGGATGCCGGTCCCGTTTCCTACATAACGGAAACGGGACGGATCCGTTATGCAGCCCATAGACTTCTATTATGACGGAATGAATAACGGAATGCCTCTAAAGGCATTCCGTCATAGAATTGCGTTATGGTCCGTGGTAACGGAATCCATAACACAATTCACCTTTTACCAACAAATGAAGTGTGAACGAATTTCATAAGCGGAAATTCGCTCATCTCTATTTAAAATTAAAACCGTACTTCGCACATGGCTAGGAGGCAGAAGTGAGCTTGTATGGCTGAGTGTACAGTAACCATAAGCAATTGATATCATCTTCTATTCTGCTGATTATCCAGCAGAGGGAGACAAAGCGCCGCTTCTGACCCCAGCACGCTAGGAGGAGTCGGGAGAAGCAAGTAAAAGTGAACTCCCTCCAGGCTCGGGATGAGTCTTCCTTCTGCAGAGATGTCTGGAATGGGGCAATAGAAGCGATAACGTGGAAGGAGGGCGGCGTGTCTGCTTGGTCCGCTGGGTGACACCTGTGGGATCTGGAGCTGTCACTCAGGGCAGGGTCATCTATAATCCGGAGGCCGGGGCTGGTCGGCTACGTGTATACGATCTCAGGACAGGAAAGTTTCCCGGGATCCAGACTGTCTACAACTGGGATGTGTAGGAAAGTCCGGGTGATGCGGGAGCTCTGGCCGTGAGCGCTGGATGTCTGCGGGAGATGTGGAGCGGTGACTCCTGAAGCCCGAGCTCTCCACCCGCTGCCATGGCGCTGAGTAAAGGGCTGAAGATTCAGGTGAAGCCGGATCCGGCTTGTTACAGCGTCCTGCTGGAGTCCCGCCATAGGGAGGACTGTCTGCTCTTCGAGTCCGGAACCATCGCCGCTCTCAGTAAGTACTGGGCTGGAGGGGGCTGTGGGGGGCTCTGTCCTGCAGGACCCCTGGTCACACACTACTACTCCCCCAGCACAGTGTCCATTCTACTACACTCTCAGTAAGTACTGGGGTGGGGGGGGGGGGGGGGGGGGGCTCTGTCCTGCAGGACCCCTGGTCACACACTACTACTCCCCCAGCACAGTGTCCATTCTACTACACTCTCAGTAAGTACTGGGGTGGGGGGCTCTGTCCTGCAGGACCCCTGGTCACACACTACTACTCCCCCAGCACAGTGTCCATTCTACTACACTCTCAGTAAGTACTGGGGTGGGGGGGGGGGGGGGGGGGCTCTGTCCTGCAGGACCCCTGGTCACACACTACTACTCCCCCAGCACAGTGTCCATTCTACTACACTCTCAGTAAGTACTGGGGTGGGGGGCTCTGTCCTGCAGGACCCCTGGTCACACACTACTACTCCCCCAGCACAGTGTCCATTCTACTACACTCTCAGTAAGTACTGGGGTGGGGGGCTCTGTCCTGCAGGACCCCTGGTCACACACTACTACTCCCCCAGCACAGTGTCCATTCTACTACACTCTCAGTAAGTACTGGGGTGGGGGGGGGCTCTGTCCTGCCGGACCCCTGGTCACACACTACTACTCCCCCAGCACAGTGTCCATTCTACTACACTCTCAGTAACAGTGGCGTCTCTAGCTTTCAAATTTGGGAGGGGGGGGGGGGGCACACTGGGGGCCAGGACAAAAGTAGGGGGCGCAGCTATAACAACGATACATTTACACAAGTACGCTTAGAAATGCTGCGATACTTTACCCAATACCTAAAACCGCAACAGGGAAGAAAAGTCCTGCTGTCTGGTTTAAAAAAAAAAAAAAACAATCACTCAGATTTCAACATGTCCTAGTTGCCTGTGGATGACACTTTTATAGGGAGGGGGATCTGTGGATGACACTGCTATGGGGGGGATCTGTAGATGACACATACCGTATATAGCATCTTATGCTAAATGTGTCATCCACAGATCCACCCCATGACAGTGTCATCCCCATTTCCCCCTCCATAACAGTGTCATCCACAGATCCCCTCCCTATAACAGTGTCATCCACAGATCTTCCTCCCCGCCACTCACAGGAGTGTACATTTGACATTTCAAAACTGTAATCCATATCCTGCAGTAACTTTAACTTTAAATCAGGATTCAGCGGCCGCTCATCTCTGCTAGTACCTTAACCTTACACCACTCAGCTAGCTTCGGTAACAGGGCTAGGCTATAGCCTACAGGCACTGCCTGTTAGTTGTTACCGAGCGAGTGCAGATTTCTGCAGGTCAGAGCATACGGATTACAGTTTAGAAGAAATGTACACTCCTGTGAGCGGTCCAGTGGCGGATCCAGAGCCTGGTCTCGGGAGGGGCACTTCCAGATTATTTTCTGTCTGCCGCCACAGAACAAGGGTGCTTATAGAACAGACTACACAGTGTAGAGGTATACTGTACAGTGGGTGGCACAGGGTAGAGGTATACTGTACAGTGGGTGGCACAGGGTAGAGGTATACTGTACAGTGGGTGGCACAGGGTAGAGGTATACTGTACAGTGGGTGGCACAGGGTAGAGGTATACTGTACAGTGGGTGGCACAGGGTAGAGGTATACTGTACAGTGGGTGGCACAGGGTAGAGGTATACTGTACAGTGGGTGGCACAGGGTAGAGGTATACTGTACAGTGGGTGGCACAGGGTAGAGGTATACTGTACAGTGGGTGGCACAGGGTAGAGGTATACTGTACAGTGGGTGGCACAGGGTAGAGGTATACTGTACAGTGGGTGGCACAGGGTAGAGGTATACTGTACAGTGGGTGGCACAGGGTAGAGGTATACTGTACAGTGGGTGGCACAGGGTAGAGGTATACTGTACAGTGGGTGGCACAGGGTAGAGGTATACTGTACAGTGGGTGGCACAGGGTAGAGGTATACTGTACAGTGGGTGGCACAGGGTAGAGGTATACTGTACAGTGGGTGGCACAGGGTAGAGGTATACTGTACAGTGGGTGGCACAGGGTAGAGGTATACTGTACAGTGGGTGGCACAGGGTAGAGGTATACTGTACAGTGGGTGGCACAGGGTAGAGGTATACTGTACAGTGGGTGGCACAGGGTAGAGGTATACTGTACAGTGGGTGGCACAGGGTAGAGGTATACTGTACAGTGGGTGGCACAGGGTAGAGGTATACTGTACAGTGGGTGGCACAGGGTAGAGGTATACTGTACAGTGGGTGGCACAGGGTAGAGGTATACTGTACAGTGGGTGGCACAGGGTAGAGGTATACTGTACAGTGGGTGGCACAGGGTAGAGGTATACTGTACAGTGGGTGGCACAGGGTAGAGGTATACTGTACAGTGGGTGGCACAGGGTAGAGGTATACTGTACAGTGGGTGGCACAGGGTAGAGGTATACT
Source organism: Bufo bufo (assembly GCF_905171765.1). Classification (NCBI taxonomy): domain Eukaryota; kingdom Metazoa; phylum Chordata; class Amphibia; order Anura; family Bufonidae; genus Bufo; species Bufo bufo. Next base: position 434,455,363 of record NC_053392.1, on the reverse strand, counting down.
GTACAGTGGGTGGCACAGGGTAGAGGTATACTGTACAGTGGGTGGCACAGGGTAGAGGTATACTGTACAGTGGGTGGCACAGGGTAGAGGTATACTGTACAGTGGGTGGCACAGGGTAGAGGTATACTGTACAGTGGGTGGCACAGGGTAGAGGTATACTGTACAGTGGGTGGCACAGGGTAGAGGTATACTGTACAGTGGGTGGCACAGGGTAGAGGTATACTGTACAGTGGGTGGCACAGGGTAGAGGTATACTGTACAGTGGGTGGCACAGGGTAGAGGTATACTGTACAGTGGGTGGCACAGGGTAGAGGTATACTGTACAGTGGGTGGCACAGGGTAGAGGTATACTGTACAGTGGGTGGCACAGGGTAGAGGTATACTGTACAGTGGGTGGCACAGGGTAGAGGTATACTGTACAGTGGGTGGCACAGGGTAGAGGTATACTGTACAGTGGGTGGCACAGGGTAGAGGTATACTGTACAGTGGGTGGCACAGGGTAGAGGTATACTGTACAGTGGGTGGCACAGGGTAGAGGTATACTGTACGGTGGGTGGCACAGGGTAGAGGTATACTGTACGGTGGGTGGCACAGGGTAGAGGTATACTGTACGGTGGGTGGCACAGGGTAGAGGTATACTGTACGGTGGGTGGCACAGGGTAGAGGTATACTGTACGGTGGGTGGCACAGGGTAGAGGTATACTGTACGGTGGGTGGCACAGGGTAGAGGTATACTGTACGGTGGGTGGCACAGGGTAGAGGTATACTGTACGGTGGGTGGCACAGGGTAGAGGTATACTGTACGGTGGGTGGCACAGGGTAGAGGTATACTGTACGGTGGGTGGCACAGGGTAGAGGTATACTGTACGGTGGGTGGCACAGGGTAGAGGTATACTGTACGGTGGGTGGCACAGGGTAGAGGTATACTGTACGGTGGGTGGCACAGGGTAGAGGTATACTGTACGGTGGGTGGCACAGGGTAGAGGTATACTGTACGGTGGGTGGCACAGGGTAGAGGTATACTGTACGGTGGGTGGCACAGGGTAGAGGTATACTGTACGGTGGGTGGCACAGGGTAGAGGTATACTGTACGGTGGGTGGCACAGGGTAGAGGTATACTGTACGGTGGGTGGCACAGGGTAGAGGTATACTGTACGGTGGGTGGCACAGGGTAGAGGTATACTGTACGGTGGGTGGCACAGGGTAGAGGTATACTGTACGGTGGGTGGCACAGGGTAGAGGTATACTGTACGGTGGGTGGCACAGGGTAGAGGTATACTGTACGGTGGGTGGCACAGGGTAGAGGTATACTGTACGGTGGGTGGCACAGGGTAGAGGTATGCTGTACGGTGGGTGGCACAGGGTAGAGGTATGCTGTACGGTGGGTGGCACAGGGTAGAGGTATGCTGTACGGTGGGTGGCACAGGGTAGAGGTATGCTGTACGGTGGGTGGCACAGGGTAGAGGTATGCTGTACGGTGGGTGGCACAGGGTAGAGGTATGCTGTACGGTGGGTGGCACAGATGCGGCCCGCAATGAATATCTTTGCGGCCCGGCGGCAAAGATGCAGCATCGCAGACTGCTATGTATGAGCCGGGGCCCGGTGCAGTATCGCAGACTGCTATGTATGAGCCGGGGCCCGGTGCAGTATCGCAGACTGCTATGTATGAGCCGGGGCCCGGTGCAGTCACTGTACTCTTACACCGGGCCCCGCCGCTCACCAAAGTATTTATAAACGTGAATCCTTATCCTGTTATTAAGTTGAACTAACGCTGCGCTCTCCCATGTTCCCATGTTCCCCTGTATCCCCATAGCACTTACTTAAGCTTCAATAGCAGGCAGAGCGGACGGCAGCAGTAACGTCACTCACTGACGTCGAGTGCCTGCTCCGCCCACTTTATGAATGAAGCAGGCGAAGCAGACGCGCGACGTCAGTGAGTGACGTTACTGGTGCCGTCTGCTCTGCCTGCTATGGAAGCGTGTTCGTAAGTGCTGTGGGGATACATGGGAACATGGGAGAGCGCAGCGTTAGTTTTACTTAATAACAGGATAAGGATTCACGTTTATAAATACTTCGGTGAGCAGAGGGCCGGTGTATTGGGGGACACTGTTATGAGGGGGATCTGTGGATGACATATAACAGTTCCATCCACAGATCCCCCCCTCATAACAGTTCCATCCACAGATCCCCCACCTCATAACAATGCCATCCACAGATATCCCTCCCCATAGCAGTACCATCCACAGATATCCCACCCCATAATGCCATCCACAGATCCCCCCACCCCATAACAATGCCATCCACAGATATCCCACCCCATAGCAGTACCATCCACAGATCCCCCATAACAGTGCCATCCACAGATCCCCCATAACAGTGCCATCCACAGATCCCCCATAACAGTGCCATCCACAGATCCCCCCCATAACAGTGCCATCCACAGATCCCCCCCATAACAGTGCCATCCACAGATCCCCCCCATAACAGTGCCATCCACAGATCCCCCCCATAACAGTGCCATCCACAGATCCCCCCCATAACAGTGCCATCCACAGATCCCCCCCATAACAGTGCCATCCACAGATCCCCCCATAACAGTGCCATCCACAGATCCCCCCCATAACAGTGCCATCCACAGATCCCCCCCATAACAGTGCCATCCACAGATCCCCCCCATAACAGTGCCATCCACAGATCCCCCCCATAACAGTGCCATCCACAGATCCCCCCCATAACAGTGCCATCCACAGATCCCCCCCATAACAGTGCCATCCACAGATCCCCCCCATAACAGTGCCATCCACAGATCCCCCCCATAACAGTGCCATCCACAGATCCCCCCCATAACAGTGCCATCCACAGATCCCCCCCATAACAGTGCCATCCACAGATCCCCCCCATAACAGTGCCATCCACAGATCCCCCCCCATAACAGTGCCATCCACAGATCCCCCCCCATAACAGTGCCATCCACAGATCCCCCCCATAACAGTGCCATCCACAGATCCCCCCCATAACAGTGCCATCCACAGATCCCCCATAATAGTGTCATGCACAGACCACCATTAATTCAAAGCCCACCAAAAGCACATCTTTTGGTTAAAAATATTTTTTTCTTATTTTCCTCCTCAAAAACCTAGGTGCGTCTTATAGTGAAGTTTAATATTTGTGTGTGTGTATATATATATATATATATATATATATATATATATATATATATAGGTCTCACTTGTGTTATTGGGCAACGGGATGTTGGGGGTTAGCAGTCATGAAACAACAATGTTGTTCTATGAAAATGTACGATTTTTTTTTTTTTTTTTTTTTGATGCGGCCCACATAAACTTAAATTTTGTTTTTTTTGGCCCATGTTAGCCTTTGAGTTTGACATGCTTGGTGTAGAGGTATATGTGTATAACATAAACATATTTCACATGAAAACTTACAATTACTTGGCTTGGCCCTTGGGGATCTCGGACGCCACTTCAACACTTTGGCTGGGGGGCTCGGCGGAGCTGATGATGTGTTTTATCCTAATGAGAAAGGTTTCATAATAAGGATTTGGAGAAGGGGCAGAGGGATAGCAGAGCAGGGAGAGGCTGGTGCTGCTACTAGGGGGTCATACCATAGGGGAGTAATAAAGCCCACCATAATGCTCCCCCAGTAGAAATAATTCTCCTTATAATGTGACAATTCAAAAAATACCCCCTTGTAATGCCCCCAGTTGAGCTAATGTCCCCCATAATGTGCCAGTATAAAATACCCCTATATAGTGCCCCCAGTAAATGCCCCCATAGTGCTCCTCTCCCCCCTTCCTCCTAGTGCCCCCCATAATGTACCAGTATAAAATGCCCCAGTAGATGCCCTCAGTGTCCCCCATAATTTGCAAGTATAAAATACCCCTTCTTAGTGCCCCCCGTAGATGACTCCATAGTACTACTCTCCCCCTTCCCCATAGTACCCACCATAATGTGTCCCAGTAAAAAATTCTACTGTACAGAGCCCCCCATATAAAATACCCCTTCTTTGTGGCCTCAGTAGATGCCCCTATAGTGCCCCCAATAGCGTGCCAGTAACAAGTGCCCCCAATAGCGGGCCAGTAACAAGTGCCCCCAATAGCGTGCCAGTAACAAGTGCCCCCAATAGCGTGCCAGTAACAAGTGCCCCCAATAGCGTGCCAGTAACAAGTGCCCCCAATAGCGTGCCAGTAACAAGTGCCCCCAATAGCGTGCCAGTAACAAGTGCCCCCAATAGCGTGCCAGTAACAAGTGCCCCCAATAGCGTGCCAGTAACAAGTGCCCCCAATAGCGTGCCAGTAACAAGTGCCCCCAATAGCGTGCCAGTAACAAGTGCCCCCAATAGCGTGCCAGTAACAAGTGCCCCCCAATAGCGTGCCAGTAACAAGTGCCCCCCAATAGCGTGCCAGTAACAAGTGCCCCCCAATAGCGTGCCAGTAACAAGTGCCCCCCAATAGCGTGCCAGTAACAAGTGCCCCCCAATAGCGTGCCAGTAACAAGTGCCCCCCAATAGCGTGCCAGTAACAAGTGCCCCCCAATAGCGTGCCAGTAACAAGTGCCCCCCAATAGCGTGCCAGTAACAAGTGCCCCCCAATAGCGTGCCAGTAACAAGTGCCCCCCAATAGCGTGCCAGTAACAAGTGCCCCCCAATAGCGTGCCAGTAACAAGTGCCCCCCAATAGCGTGCCAGTAACAAGTGCCCCCCAATAGCGTGCCAGTAACAAGTGCCCCCCAATAGCGTGCCAGTAACAAGTGCCCCCCAATAGCGTGCCAGTAACAAGTGCCCCCCAATAGCGTGCCAGTAACAAGTGCCCCCCAATAGCGTGCCAGTAACAAGTGCCCCCCAATAGCGTGCCAGTAACAAGTGCCCCCCAATAGCGTGCCAGTAACAAGTGCCCCCCAATAGCGTGCCAGTAACAAGTGCCCCCCAATAGCGTGCCAGTAACAAGTGCCCCCCAATAGCGTGCCAGTAACAAGTGCCCCCCAATAGCGTGCCAGTAACAAGTGCCCCCCAATAGCGTGCCAGTAACAAGTGCCCCCCAATAGCGTGCCAGTAACAAGTGCCCCCCAATAGCGTGCCAGTAACAAGTGCCCCCCAATAGCGTGCCAGTAACAAGTGCCCCCCAATAGCGTGCCAGTAACAAGTGCCCCCCAATAGCGTGCCAGTAACAAGTGCCCCCCAATAGCGTGCCAGTAACAAGTGCCCCCCAATAGCGTGCCAGTAACAAGTGCCCCCCAATAGCGTGCCAGTAACAAGTGCCCCCCAATAGCGTGCCAGTAACAAGTGCCCCCCAATAGCGTGCCAGTAACAAGTGCCCCCCAATAGCGTGCCAGTAACAAGTGCCCCCCAATAGCGTGCCAGTAACAAGTGCCCCCCAATAGCGTGCCAGTAACAAGTGCCCCCCAATAGCGTGCCAGTAACAAGTGCCCCCCAATAGCGTGCCAGTAACAGTATACTTACCTCCATTTCAGCGATGCAGGCCTCTTCCGGCCTGTGTCACACGCTGTATGGCTCAGGCGGCGCGATGACGTCATCGCGCTGCCTGCGCCGGCCTCTGATAGGCTGCAGGTACTAGGCCGGCAGCCTATCAGAGGAAGGGGAAGGGACACGCCTCTCCCTCCCCTGCACCGCCGTAGCACAGGCAGATGACTATGGAGATGAGCGCAATGGAAGCGCTCATCTCCCTGAGCCTGACTGCGGCGGCTCACTTGGGGGGGCATTTTAGTTGGGGGGGGCACAGCGTAATGTAGGGGGGGCCGTGGCCCCCTCTGGCCTTCCCCTGGTGACGCCACTGCTCAGTAAGTACTGGGGTGGGGGGCTCTGTCCTGCCGGACCCCTGGAGTCCCACACTACTACTCCCCCAGCACAATGTCCATTCTACTACACTCTCAGTAAGTACTGGGCTGGAGGGGGCTGTGGGGGGCTCTGTCCTGCAGGACCCCTGGTCACACACTAATACTCCCCCAGCACAGTGTCCATTCTACTACACTCTCAGTAAGTACTGGAGTGGGGGGCTCTGTCCTGCAGGACCCCAGGAGTCGCACACTACTATTCCTCCAGCACAGTGTCCATTCTACTACACTCTCAGTAAGTACTGAGGTGGGAAGGGGCAGTGGGGGGCTCGGTGCTCTGTACTGCTGGACCCCTGGAGTCACACACTAGTACTCCCCCTGCACACTGTCCATTCTACTTCTACCTGACTGATGAACATGACGTCACTGGCCTAGGAAGAGGCTGTGGTGGTCACCGGAGTGCCGCAGCCTCTTCGAACAGCTGAGCGACGGGTGTCCTGGGAGTCAAACCCCCTATCCTAAGAAGAAGTCATTAGTATCTGAATATTGGGAAAGCCCCTTTAATGCTGTCTAATATTTAGGCCTGATAGACACGGCTGTTGTGCGGCTGTTCCGTGCATTGGGGACCGCAATTTGTGGTCCCCAATGCACGGGCAACATCTGTGAAGCGGCCGGGACGGATCAAGATCCATTCAATTTGAATGGGTCCGTGATCCGTCCGCACCGTAAAAAAATAGAACACTTTTTAAATTTTTTTGCGGTGTGGAGGCACGGACAGAGACCATGGAACCATTCCATAGTGCTTCCGTGGGGTTCCGTGTCTCTGTTCTGCAACGCAGCTCCAGATTGCGGACCCATTGAAGTGATGCGGGGTGCACACAGCTGGTGCCCGTGTATTGCGGACCACAAAACAGCCACGGCCGGGCAACGGCTGTGTGCATTAGGCCTTAGACTGAGTGAGCTCAGTTCAGGCAGTTGAGCTGCATTTGTCACATGTTTGATTTGGCGCGTCCTGTAAGACATTGCACACATCCAAGTGTATTTAGAGTTTATGTGGCTCCCCCAATTGACTCTTTACATTTTAGTCTAGACCTGTAATAAGTAAATAATGTGCAGAGTGATGTCACAGAACAGGGCTACTAAATGGCACCATAATACAAGGACAATACAGTGCCACAGCCTCTTCCTAGGTCAGTGACATCACATGGATTGAACTGGACGGGGCTTTTTTTTTTTCTGCCGAATTTCCACGTGTGTCCCTGGTCTAATTCGTATGGATTTACATGCGCATTACTTCCTTCTTTCCTGCATTTTTTTGTGCACTCCCATAGACTATAATGTGCGCACAAAACTAGGACGTGCTGCGGATTTTAAATATTGACAGAAAATATACGCCTATGCGAATAGCTCTATTCATTTACATTAGCAGCAGATTCCGGTACACAAAATACGCGTCATATACGGATTACAAATACGCTCATGTGAAACCCCTTTACCACTGTCTTATTCTGTATCGGTATAAATAGAATGCAGAACAGGTAGGAGTATTGTCCGTCTATTGTTCTGGTTGTATGCAGCTGTATGTAATATTATGGGACTCATTACGTGAATCCTTCATTGCTATGATTGTTCAGAATTGCTAAGGATCACTGGCACTAAGCTTTCAGTGTGTGACCATTTCCAGGCTGGCACCGGTGTTGCCGTTTCTGTTGTGTGTCATAATGGCTACTTTGGCAGCAGTATTCAATTCCTCGAACCATTGTCTCTCTGCTTACCTGACCGTTTCCGCACTTGTCAGACAGTGTTTACTGTACCACATATACTGTGGATTCGCTGTCATAGCTAGACATTCCTTTACCCTAGGCAAGAATTTATTTTACTGTACTATTGCTGCATGTAAATACCCTGGTTATGGCAGAGTGGCTTGTCGGTGCCCCCACCCACCCCCTGCCACTCAGCACTGCAGGGAACTGCCACTTCATCCAAATGAAAGGAATGGAGCGCAGCACAGCCTCTTCAAACAGCTGAGTCACTGGGATGGCGAGAGCCCCACAACCACCACTGATCACCACTATCAATATCCAGAAACACACGGTGGTTTACTGCCTCTAACTTTTATCATTTGTTGGGGTAACCAAATCATTTTTGCACTGCAGAGGTCGCGCTACATTTTTTTTCTGGAAGAGTAAAAATACTCCTCAAAAATAGTAAGAGGAGTATTTTTCAGCCAATGAGGAGTACGAAAGTTACAGTTAGGCCTCATGCACACAGCCGTTGTTTTGGTCCGCAAACGGCGGCTCGGATGCGGACCCATTCACTTCAATGGGGCCGCAAAAGATGCGGACAGCACTCCGTGTGCTGTCCGCATCCGTTGCTCCGTTCTGTGGCCCCGCTAAAAAAATATATTATGTCCTATTCTTGTCCGCGCTTTGCAAATTGCAGAACGCGCACAGACACCATCCGTGTTTTGCGGATCCGCGATTTGCGGACCACAAAACACACCACGGTCGTGTGCATGAGGCCTTATTCTAATAGCTAATACGAAGTCCTACGTAACATTAAGGGGTTGCTCTTTATGCAGTGAAACCATTACTAGTACTCTAGAACTGTCTTCCATGCATAAATGGCAAATTTAGACAATAAAAAATTTAGCTGAGGACACTGTTGCTCTGAGGGGGTCGGCACCACTGAGGACACTGTTGCTCTGAGGGGGTCGGCACCACTGAGGACACTGTTGCTCTGAGGGGGTCGGCACCACTGAGGACACTGTTGCTCTGAGGGGGTCGGCACCACTGAGGACACTGTTGCTCTGAGGGGGTCGGCACCACTGAGGACACTGTTGCTCTGAGGGGGTCGGCACCACTGAGGACACTGTTGCTCTGAGGGGGTCGGCACCACTGAGGACACTGTTGCGGTGATTTTATGACGTTTAAATGGTTTGTCCTAAGATCAATATTTATCACCTGTCGTTAAAGAGGACCCCTCACCTCTCCGGATTTTCTGTTTTGGTAACTATTTGCACCCACCATGTAATACAATCCTGGAGCATGTATTCTTATGACTTTATGTTACACCATTCCTCTGTTATTCCTGCTATTAGTTATGTATGACTTGGTAGCAGTTTGCAGTGAAGGTCCAGATGGGGGTGTCACTGCACAGCCTGATATTATTCAATCAACTGGAAACCCCCCGCTGGACCTTTATTGCAGACTACTAGCAATTTGTTCATAAGCTCTAGTAGGAATATTAGAGGAATGGTACAATATAGTCACAAGAATTGATTCCCCCTGGGAAATGCAAGTCGTTACTAAAACAGACATGTCCCCTTCAAGTACATGATCGCTGGGGGTCCCACCTTGGTTACCATGTTCTAGTGTTCTCTGGGTCAAGTATGGATAGGTAAATAGTGTTGATCTTGGGACAATCCCTTAAATTTTTGCTGCTGTTTCTGTGCCGCTGGTCACTGGGGTTTGCCATCCATCACGTGCTGCCCACCAAAGTTACGTCCTTGTAGATGAGCTCTCAGGTGGGTATATTGGTGCCACCGGAGCTGTTGGTAGACTGTGAAAAGACCTGAGGCACTGGCGGAGCAGAACACAGGCACAATGGATGGTGGTGCATGCTGGTGCCAAGGGCACATGCGAAAGACCCGGGCACATACCTCTGGTGCACCGCCACACTCACATGTTGTGGATCTGGATGACGTCATCACGCAGTGATAACCACCAAGATCGCTTGTAGATCTAGGGTGCAGCAACCTTTGGCACTCCAGCTGCAGTGAAACTACAACACCCAGCATGCACACTTACTCAGCTGTACTTGTAACTCCTAAAGAAGTGAAAGGAGGATACTGGGAGTTGCAGTTTCAGAACAGCTGGAGTGCCAGAGGCTGCTGTTCCCTGATCTAAAGGCTGTCATTTGGTGTTATGCTTGATCTTGCTATAAAGGGGAGTTTGTCTTGCATGACTCGGTTGCCCTATTTCATGCCACCAGATAATGCCACAAAATTGCCACCACCGCTGTGGTTATTGGATTATACAGTCTTACAGCGAAGACTTCATGCGCTTGGCAGAGGGGCTGTATGTCCTGGAGGCTGTAAATGGCCACATGCAGTCCTTGTAGCACCATGTGCCGCCATGCGGTGCCGCATTACAGAAGAAATCCTTATAGCAAACAATATCTCTAGTTCAGCGTCTGATGGAACATGCTGCAATGAATTATCCTTGATGGATTCATAGGAAAGCTGACTGGTGACATAGGTAGGGGTCTACGGGTGACAGGTCAGTCCGTTATGGAGGTCTCCTGTTTGCGTGTCCAGCGCCGAGACCCTCACTGACTTCTATAAGTAGGAGTCTGAACCGCTCAGCGCAGTAGTGAAGACAGTCCCCTAGACCAGGGCTGGCCAACCTGCGGCTCTCCAGCTGTTGCAAAACTACAACTCCCAGCATTCCCAGACAGCCTACAACTACCAGCCTACAGCCAGGCATGGTGGGAATTGTAGTTTTACAACAGCTGGAGAGCCGCAGGTTGGCCAGCCCTGCCCTAGACCTTCTATTGAGGCCGTCTTCAGTACTGCACTCAGCATGGAGGAGAGACCACGCTCGGCTGAGCGCTTTAGACTCATCATTCTAGAGAAAAACCAAGACGCTCAGATGCGGGACCCCCACTAAATTTCACAGCAAGGCCACTTACCCCGCCAGTGAGGATCGTGTGCCATAAGCTCCTGCAGCCCGCTCAAACTGACCAATAACAAAGCTCCTTACTGTAAAGAGCTTTGTTATTGGTGGTTTCAGGCAGCAGCAGCATCGCTGAGCTGCCCATGCCGTTCACAGCGCTCACTGCGCTGATGAATGGCAGGGAAAACTCTAAGGTGTATTGGTACACCTTAGACTTTTTCCAGGGAGCAAAACTGCCTGAACAGGCGTCTATGACGCTTGTACAGACGTTATTGCGACCTCTGTTTGTGCGGATCCATCATGGACTGATCCGTTCAGATAATGCAACCGTCTGCATCCATTCAGGACAGATCCGTTTGTATTATCTTTAACATAGCCAAGACGGATCCGTCTTGAACACCATTGAAAGTCAATGGAGGACGGATACATTTTCTGTTGTGCCAGATTGTGTCAATGAAAACGGATCTGTCCTCATTGACTTACATTGTGTGCCAGGACGGATTAGTTTGGCTCAGTTTCATCAGACGGACACCAAAACGCTGCAAGTAGCGTTTTGGTGTCCGTCTCCAAAGCGGAATGGAGGCGGAACGGAGCCAAACTGATGCATTCTGAGCGGATCATTTTCCATTCAGAATACATTAGAATGCAAACTGATCTGTTTTGGACCGCTTGTGAGAGCCTTGAACGGATCTCACAAACGGAAAGCCAAAACGCTAGTGTGAAAGTAGACTTATACGTTTTCTGTATATTGCTGCTTTTGTATGGCATTTCATAGTAAATATGTTAAAGGGTTTCTGTCACCAGAATTAACCCTATTAAACTGTCTGACCCTAGCGATATGCTAATGTCAGCAAACCCTAACTAACCTATTCTTATAGTAACATAGTAACATAGTAGTACATAAGGCCGAAAAAAGACATTTGTCCATCCAGTTCGGCCTGTTATCCTGCAAGTTGATCCAGAGGAAGGCCAAAAACCCTGTGAGGTAGAAGCCAATTTTCTCCACTTTAGGGGAATAAAAAATTCCTTCCCGACTCCAATCAGGCAATCAGAATAACTTCCTGGATCAACGACCCCTCTCTAGTAGCTATAGCCTGTAATATTATTAAGCTCCAGAAATACGTCCAGGCCCCTCATGAATTCCTTTATTGTACTCACCATCACCACCTCCTCAGGCAGAGAGTTCCATAGTCTCACTGCTCTTACCGTAAAGAATCCTCTTCTATGTTTGTGTACAAACCTTCTTTCCTCCAGACGCAGAGGATGTCCCCTCGTCACAGTCACAGTCCTGGGGATAAATAGCTGATGGGATAGATCTCTGTACTGACCCCTGATATATTTATACATATTAATTAGATCTCCCCTCAGTCGTCTTTTTTTCTAAAGTGAATAACCCTAATTTTGATAATCTTTCAGGGTACTGTAGTTGCCCCATTCCAGTTATTACTTTAGTTGCCCTCCTCTGAACCCTCTCCAGCTCTGCTATGTCTGCCTTGTTTACAGGAGCCCAGAACTGTACACAGTACTCCATGTGTGGTCTGACTAGCGATTTGTAAAGTGGTAGGACTATGTTCCTATCACGGGAATCTATGCCCCTTCTGATGCAACCCATTATCTTGTTGGCCTTGGCAGCAGCTGCCTGACACTGGTTTTTGCTGCTTAGTTTGCTGTTTATTAAAATTCCTAGATCCTTTTCCATGTCAGTGTTACCAAGTGTTTTATCATTTAGTATGTACGGGTGACTTGCATTATTCCTTCCCATGTGCATAACTTTACATTTGTCAGTGTTAAACCTCATCTGCCACTTATCTGCCCAAGCCTCCAATCTATCCAGATCCCTCTGTAGTAGTATACTGTCCTCATCAGTGTAAATTACTTTACACAGTTTAGTTTCATCTGCGAAAATTGATACTTTACTATGCAAGCCTTCTACAAGATCATTAATAAATATATTGAAGAGAATAGGGCCCAAGACTGACCCCTGAGGTACTCCACTAGTGACAGTGACCCAATCTGAGTGTGTACCGTTAATAACCACCCTCTGTTTTCTATCACTCAGCCAGTTACTTACCCACATACAGATGTTTTCTCCCAGTCCGAGCATTCTCATTTTATATACTAACCTTTTATGTGGTACAGTGTCAAATGCTTTGGAGAAGTCCAGATATACGACATCCATTGATTCGCCGCTGTCAAGTCTAGAACTTACCTCCTCATAGAAGCTGATTAAATTAGTCTGACATGACCGATCCCTCACGAAGCCATGCTGATATGGCGTTATTTGCTTATTTCCGTTGAGATGCTCTAATATAGCATCTCTCAGAAAACCTTCAAACAGTTTACCCACAACAGATGTTAAACTTACCGGCCTATAGTTTCCAGGCTCTGTTTTTGGCCCCTTTTTGAATATTGGCACCACATATGCCACGCGCCAATCCTGTGGGACATTCCCTGTCAGTATAGAGTCAGCAAATATCAGAAATAAGGGTCTGGCTATGACATTACTTAATTCCTTTAGGATACGGGGGTGTATGTCATCCGGTCCTGGCGATTTGTCTATTTTAATCTTTTTAAGTCGCTGATGTACTTCTTCCTGGGTCAGACAGGACACTTTTAATGGGGAATTTATTTTTACATTCTGCATGTCATCTGACAGTTTATTTTCCTCAGTGAATACATTGGAGAAAAAAATATTTAACAGCTTTGCTTTCTCCTCGTCGCTCTCTGCGACTCCCCCCCTCATTACTCTTTAAAGGGCCAACACCTTCAGATTTATACTTTTTAACATTTATAAAATTGAAGAACATTTTAGGGTTAGTTTTACTCTCTTTGGCAATTAATCTCTCGGTCTCTAGTTTGGCCGCTTTTATTTGTTTTTTACATGTTCTATTTTTTTCCTTATAGTTTTTCAGTGCTTCCGTGCTACCCTCCTGTTTTAGTGTTTTATATGCTTTCTTTTTGTCATTTATTGCTTTCTTTACAGTTCTATTTATCCACATTGGTTTCTTTTTGTTCCTTAACCTTTTATTACCATACGGTATGTACCTCTCACAATGAGTTTTTAGGATGTTTTTAAAGATATCCCATTTTGTGTCTGTATTTGTGAGGATTTTGTCCCAGTTAGTTTGGCCTATGGCCTCTCTTAGTTGGCTAAATTTAGCTTTTTTGAAGTTTGGTATTTTTGTTCCTCCCTGTAGAAACGCTCTTTTGAATGATAATTGGAAGGTTATTACTTTATGGTCACTATTTCCCAGGTGTCCCCCAACCTGCACGTATGTTGTTCTGTCAGGTCTATTGGTTAATACTAAGTCCAGTATGGCCGTCCCTCTAGTCGGGTCCTGAACCAGTTGGGAGAGGTAATTGTCTTTGGTTATTGCCACGAACCTGTTTCCCTTATGAGATATACAAGTTTCAGTTTCCCAGTCTATATCTGGGTAGTTGAAGTCCCCCATAATAACCACCTCATTATGATTTGCCGCCTCGTCTATCTCGTTTAGTAGTAGATTTTCTGTGGACTCTGGTATATTCGGTGGTTTATAGTAAACTCCTATTAGTAATTTATTGTTGTTTTTAGCTCCATGTATCTATACCCACAGTGACTCCACATGTTCATGTCCCTCACTTATATTTTCTCGGACTGTGGGCTTTAGACAGGACTTTATATAAAGGCAGACCCCTCCCCCTCTCCGGTTTTGACGATCCTTTCTAAACAGACTGTAACCTTGTACATTAACTGCCCAGTCATAGCTTTCATCCAGCCATGTCTCAGTTATTCCCACTATGTCATAGTCCTCCTCACACATCACTAATTCCAGTTCACCAGTTTTATTAGTCAGGCTTCTGGCATTAGTATACATACATTTGAGAGGTTTATGTATATTTTTTACCCTACACCTTTCCTTCTGTACTGTTCTAGTCCCTCCTTCCATTCCTCCCCCATTCTTATTACCTTGCCCCCGGTCTCTATCTGCACTATCTTCCCCTCCTATAACGTAATTACTAGGGTTGTCCCGATACCGATACTAGTATCGGTATCGGGACCGATTCCGAGTTTTCTCGGCGGTACTCAGCCGCCGATACCCCGCCCCGATACATAAATAGAATACTTTTTTTTTTTTTTTACATCAAGCGGGCTGGTGAGCGGTGCATAGAGGGGGCAGTGAACGGCAGCTGAGAAGGGGTGGAGAGAGCCGGCAACGATAATTATTGCTGGTATGTGACTGGGTATTACTTGCTGCATGGGTGTCATGCGGCCCGCAATGAATATTTTTGCGGCCCGGCAAAGATGCAGCATCGGGAGAGCGGAGGGGCTGGAGTCCGTAACTAGGGGCGGGGCCCGGTGCAGTCACTGTACTCTTACACCGGGCCCCGCCGCTCACCAAAGTATTTATAAACGTGAATCCTTATCCTGTTATTAAGTTGAACTAACGCTGCCCTCTCCCATGTTCCCATGTTCCCCTGTATCCCCCTGTAAGCTTCAATAGCAGGCAGAGCAGACGGCAGCAGTAACGTCACTCACTGACGTAGAGCGCCTGCTCCGCCCACTTTATGAATGAAGCAGGCGGAGCAGACGCGCGACGTCAGTGAGTGACGTTACTGGTGCCGTCCGCTCTGCCTGCTATGGAAGCTTAAGTAAGTGCTGTGGGGATACAGGGGGATACAGGGGAACATGGGAGAGGGCAGCGTTAGTTCAACTTAATAACAGGATAAGGATTCACGTTTATAAATACTTCGGTGAGCGGCGGGGCCCGGTGTATTGGGGGACACTGTTATCAGGGGGATCTGTGGATGACATATAGCAGTGTCATCCACAGATCCTCCCCATAACAGTTCCATCCACAGATCCCCTATAACAGCACCATCCACAGATCCCCCACCAAATAACAATGCCATCCTCAGATCCCCCCACCCCATAACAATGCCATCCACAGATATCCCACCCCATAGCAGTACCATCCACAGATCCCCATAACAGTGCCATCCACAAATCCCCATAACAGTGCCATCCACAGATCCCCCATAACAGTGCCATCCACAGATCCCCCATAACAGTGCCATCCACAGATCCCCCATAACAGTGCCATCCACAGATCCCCCATAACAGTGCCATCCACAGATCCCCCATAACAGTGCCATCCACAGATCCCCCATAACAGTGCCATCCACAGATCCCCCATAACAGTGCCATCCACAGATCCCCCATAACAGTGCCATCCACAGATCCCCCATAACAGTGCCATCCACAGATCCCCCATAACAGTGCCATCCACAGATCCCCCATAACAGTGCCATCCACAGATCCCCCATAACAGTGCCATCCACAGATCCCCCATAACAGTGCCATCCACAGATCCCCCATAACAGTGCCATCCACAGATCCCCCATAACAGTGCCATCCACAGATCCCCCATAACAGTGCCATCCACAGATCCCCCATAACAGTGCCATCCACAGATCCCCCATAACAGTGCCATCCACAGATCCCCCATAACAGTGCCATCCACAGATCCCCCATAACAGTGCCATCCACAGATCCCCCATAACAGTGCCATCCACAGATCCCCCATAACAGTGCCATCCACAGATCCCCCATAACAGTGCCATCCACAGATCCCCCATAACAGTGCCATCCACAGATCCCCCATAACAGTGCCATCCACAGATCCCCCATAACAGTGCCATCCACAGATCCCCCATAACAGTGCCATCCACAGATCCCCCATAACAGTGCCATCCACAGATCCCCCATAACAGTGCCATCCACAGATCCCCCATAACAGTGCCCTCCACAGATCCCCCATAACAGTGCCATCCACAGATCCCCCATAACAGTGCCATCCACAGATCCCCCATAACAGTGCCATCCACAGATCCCCCATAACAGTGCCATCCACAGATCCCCCATAACAGTGCCATCCACAGATCCCCCATAACAGTGCCATCCACAGATCCCCCATAACAGTGCCATCCACAGATCCCCCATAACAGTGCCATCCACAGATCCCCCATAACAGTGCCATCCACAGATCCCCCATAACAGTGCCATCCACAGATCCCCCATAACAGTGCCATCCACAGATCCCCCATAACAGTGCCATCCACAGATCCCCCATAACAGTGCCATCCACAGATCCCCCATAACAGTGCCATCCACAGATCCCCCATAACAGTGCCATCCACAGATCCCCCATAACAGTGCCATCCACAGATCCCCCATAACAGTGCCATCCACAGATCCCCCATAACAGTGCCATCCACAGATCCCCCATAACAGTGCCCTCCACAGATCCCCCATAACAGTGCCATCCACAGATCCCCCATAACAGTGCCATCCACAGATCCCCCATAACAGTGCCATCCACAGATCCCCCATAACAGTGCCATCCACAGATCCCCCATAACAGTGCCCTCCACAGATCCCCCATAACAGTGCCATCCACAGATCCCCCATAACAGTGCCATCCACAGATCCCCCATAACAGTGCCATCCACAGATCCCCCATAACAGTGCCATCCACAGATCCCCCATAACAGTGCCATCCACAGATCCCCCATAACAGTGCCATCCACAGATCCCCCATAACAGTGCCATCCACAGATCCCCCATAACAGTGCCATCCACAGATCCCCCATAACAGTGCCATCCACAGATCCCCCATAACAGTGCCATCCACAGATCCCCCATAACAGTGCCATCCACAGATCCCCCATAACAGTGCCATCCACAGATCCCCCATAACAGTGCCATCCACAGATCCCCCATAACAGTGCCATCCACAGATCCCCCATAACAGTGCCATCCACAGATCCCCCATAACAGTGCCATCCACAGATCCCCCATAACAGTGCCATCCACAGATCCCCCATAACAGTGCCATCCACAGATCCCCCATAACAGTGCCCTCCACAGATCCCCCATAACAGTGCCATCCACAGATCCCCCATAACAGTGCCATCCACAGATCCCCCATAACAGTGCCATCCACAGATCCCCCATAACAGTGCCATCCACAGATCCCCCATAACAGTGCCATCCACAGATCCCCCATAACAGTGCCATCCACAGATCCCCCATAACAGTGCCATCCACAGATCCCCCATAACAGTGCCATCCACAGATCCCCCATAACAGTGCCATCCACAGATCCCCCATAACAGTGCCATCCACAGATCCCCCATAACAGTGCCATCCACAGATCCCCCATAACAGTGCCATCCACAGATCCCCCATAACAGTGCCATCCACAGATCCCCCATAACAGTGCCATCCACAGATCCCCCATAACAGTGCCATCCACAGATCCCCCATAACAGTGCCATCCACAGATCCCCCATAACAGTGCCATCCACAGATCCCCCATAACAGTGCCATCCACAGATCCCCCATAACAGTGCCATCCACAGATCCCCCATAACAGTGCCATCCACAGATCCCCCATAACAGTGCCATCCACAGATCCCCCATAACAGTGCCATCCACAGATCCCCCATAACAGTGCCATCCACAGATCCCCCATAACAGTGCCATCCACAGATCCCCCATAACAGTGCCATCCACAGATCCCCCATAACAGTGCCATCCACAGATCCCCCATAACAGTGCCATCCACAGATCCCCCATAACAGTGCCATCCACAGATCCCCCATAACAGTGCCATCCACAGATCCCCCATAACAGTGCCATCCACAGATCCCCCATAACAGTGCCATCCACAGATCCCCCATAACAGTGCCATCCACAGATCCCCCATAACAGTGCCATCCACAGATCCCCCATAACAGTGCCATCCACAGATCCCCCATAACAGTGCCATCCACAGATCCCCCATAACAGTGCCATCCACAGATCCCCCATAACAGTGCCATCCACAGATCCCCCATAACAGTGCCATCCACAGATCCCCCATAACAGTGCCATCCACAGATCCCCCATAACAGTGCCATCCACAGATCCCCCATAACAGTGCCATCCACAGATCCCCCATAACAGTGCCATCCACAGATCCCCCACATGACAGTGCGTCATCCACAGATCCCCCAAAACGGTCACATGACATTTAAAAAAAGTATCGGTATTCGGTATCGGTGACTACTTGAAAAAAAGTATCGGTACTTGTACTCTGTCCTAAAAAAGTGGTATCGGGACAACCCTAGTAATTACCCTCCCCCCCAGTCCCTAGTTTAAACACTCCTCCAACCTTCTAGCCATCTTTCTCCCCAGCACAGCTGCCCCTTCCCCATTGAGGTGCAGCCCGTCCCTACGATAGAGCCTGTAGCCAGGAACCCAAACCCCTCCTTCCTACACCAGTTTTTGAGCCACTTGTTAATCTCCCTAATCTCCCATTGGCTTTCTTGTGTGGCTCGTGGTACAGGCAGTATTTCGGAAAATACTACCTTTGAGGTCCTTGCCCTCAGCTTTTGACCTAAATCCCTGAAATCATTTTTAAGGACTCTCCACCTACCTCTAACTTTGTCATTGGTTCCGATATGGACCATGACCGCTGGATCATCTCCAGCCCCTCCCAGTAATCTGTCAACCCGATCCGCGATGTGTCGAACTCTAGCGCCAGGAAGACAGCACACTGTTCGGCGATCACGGTCTTTGTGACAGATTTCCCTATCTGTTCCCCTAATAATGGAGTCTCCCACTACCAGCACCTGTCTGGCCTGCCCTGCTCTCCTGGTTCCCTGCTTACTGGAGCTGACATTCCCCTGACTGGCAGAGGAAGTGTCTGGCTGCAGCAGTGCCGTCCCCGGACTGACATCCCCCTCATCTGCCAAACGTGCAAACTTGTTGGGGTGTGTCAGATCAGGGCTAGCCTCCCTGGCACTCTTCCCTCTACCCCGCTTTCTAACTTTTACCCAGCTAGCTACCTCACTTTCCTCAGCCTCCTCTCTGTCGCCCTCCCCCTCATCTACCCCAAAGAGTGCTTGCTCGGTGAGAAGCAAACTCTTTTGCAAATTATCAATGCCTCTCAGTGTTGCAACTTGCCCATTTAGAGACTCGATCTGCGATTCCAAACGGGTAATTTGCTCACATCTAGAACAAAGATATACACCCTTGAACTCCTGTTCCAGGACTGCATACAAGATGTGCACTGGACTGCGTTGTAAATTGTGCAACACATAATAAATGGGGATTACAACAGTAAAAAAGTAAAACAGTATAAAATATTTAGAACCTGTCTGCTGTAGTCGAAGGACCACGTAAAATTAAGCCAACAACACACAAGGAAATTATATCCAACCTTAGTTCCCAAACTCCTTTTCTTAAACTCCTGGTTTTTTAACTCCACTTAATAAGAAGCCACTTAGTAGAGCTGCCTCAGAAAGAGCAGGCTCTGAAGAGTGTAAGTGGTTCAATTTATAGCACCTGGTTGCCCCAGGCACTCGCCTTAATTAAGCAGAGAGAAAAAATAAATAAATAAATAAATCAAGTTTAAATGCAAGTACGAGAATACAAACACTTAACTTTCAATGATCTCTGCTGCAATCCACACTCAGCCACCTGCAATCACTCCCACAAAACCACACACAGCTCTAGAACTCCTGGTTTTTTAACTCCACTTAATAAGAAGCCACTTAGTAGAGCTGCCTCAGAAAGAGCAGGCTCTGAAGAGTGTAAGTGGTTCAATTTATAGCACCTGGTTGCCCCAGGCACTCGCCTTAATTAAGCAGAGAGAAAAAATAAATAAATAAATAAATCAAGTTTAAATGCAAGTACGAGAATACAAACACTTAACTTTCAATGATCTCTGCTGCAATCCACACTCAGCCACCTGCAATCACTCCCACAAAACCACACACAGCTCTAGAACTCCTGGTTTTTTAACTCCACTTAGTAGAGCTGCCTCAGAAAGAGCAGGCTCTGAAGAGTGTAAGTGGTTCAATTTATAGCACCTGGTTGCCCCAGGCACTCGCCTTAATTAAGCAGAGAGAAAAAATAAATAAATAAATAAATCAAGTTTAAATGCAAGTACGAGAATACAAACACTTAACTTTCAATGATCTCTGCTGCAATCCACACTGCTTATGGATGCGCCCCCTACTGCACAATTTTAACTTTTATTATATTCTAATTAGCCTCTAGGAGTAGGGGGGCGTTGCACCTGCTCTTAGAGGCCCCGTTCGCCCACCTCTTTCACTTGATTGACCGGGCCAGGCCAGCGTTGGTCTCCTCTCGCGCCTGCGCCGTCCCGTTCAGTATTCGGTGCCGTGAAAGAAGGACGCTTGCCGGCTTCATCATTGCGCCTGCGCTGAATACAGCTGCCATCGCAGAGAAGATGGAGGAGAGACCTGTGACGTCGCTGGATCCTCCTGGTAAGTAATTGCCTAATTGGCTAGCGCTTTATTCCCACTGATACCACCAATGATCAAGGGGGCATTAGAAGAATAAATATTTTATACAAAAAACATTTTTCCAATAATTATATTTATGGCCACTGTATCACCAACGAATCAAATTAATTTGGCCACCAGAATTTATATATATTTATTTATTATTAACGCACCATTCATTCCATAGTGCTGTACATATGATGAGGAGTATACCTACATAATACAGACAATTGCACTAAACATAAACAAGCAGTGTTAGGGTACTTTCACACTTGCGGCAAAACGGATCTGACGGGCTGCTCACCCTGTCTGATCCGTTCTTCCGCTATTTCGCCGGACCGCCGCTCCGTCCCCATTGACTATAATGGGGACGGGGCGGAGCTCCGGCGCAGTACGGCAGTTCGCGGTGTGAGGCCACCGGACTAAAAAGTTGGATATGCAGGACTTTTAGTCCGGCGGCCTGTCGCCATGCACTGCCGTGCTGCGCCGGAGCTCCGCCCTCATTATAGTCAATGGGGACGGATCGAGGGTCCGGCGGAATAGCGGAAGGACGGATCCGACATGGTGAACAGCCTGTCGGATCCGTCCTGCCGCAAGTGTGAAAGTAGCCTTACAAACTGGTACAGAAGGAGAGGGCCCTGCCTGTGAGGGCTTACAATCTACATGGTATGGGAGATGGACACAGTAGGTTAGGGTGAAGATGGTCATGGCGGTATAGAGGCAGCAGGGTCACTGGTTGTAGGCTTGTCTGAAAAGGTGGGTTTTTAGGTTTCTTTTGAAGTATTCCACTGTAGGTGAGAGTCTGATATGTTGGGGTAGTGTGTTCCAGAGAGTGGTGGATGCACGGGAGAAATCTTGGAGGCGATTGTGGGAAGAGGTGATAAGAGGAGAGAAGGAGGTCTTGTGAGGATTGGAGATTGCATGTGGGGATGTATCGGGAAAGTGGCTCAAAGATGTAGATGTAGGTTGTGGACGGCCTTGTATGTATTTGTTAGTATTTTGAACTGAATTTGCTGGGCAATGGGGAGCCAGTGAAGGGATTGGCAGAGGACTAACAGGGTGAGAGGTGGATTAGTCGGACAGCAGAGTTGAGGATAGATTGGAGGGGTGCGAGAGTGCTAAATGGAAGGCCACAGAGGAGAAGGCAGTAGTCTAGGCGGGAGATGATGAGGGCATGTACAAGCATTTTCGCAGATTCAAAGTTGAGGAAAGCGCGGATGCGGGAGATCTTTTTGAGTTGGAGACTGCAGGTGATGGAAAGGCTTGGATGAGCGGTCGCAAGGTGAGGGCAAAATCCAAGGGGTCACTCCTAGGCAGCGGACTTGGTTGACCGGGGAGAGTGTGCAGCGATTGATCGTGATAGATGGGTCTGTTGGGGGGGGGGGGGGGGGGGGGTTGAGCAAGATGTGGGAAAGATGATGAATTCTGTTTTATCCATGTTAAGTTTTAGAAAGTGAGAGGAGAAGGATAATATGGAATATAGGCATTGTGGGATTCTGGATAATAAGGTGGTGATGTCTGGACCAGAGAGGTAGATTTGTGTCATCAGCATAAAAGTGATACTGAAAGCCATGGGACTCTATGAAATGTCCCAGGCCGAAAGTCTAGATAGAGAAGAGCAGGGGTCCTAGGATACAGCCTTTCGGGACACCAACAGAGAGGGAATGAGACAAGGAGGTGGTGTGAGAGTGGGAGACGCTAAACGTCCGGTCTGTGAGATATGATGTGATCCAGGAGAGGGCCAGGTCAGTGATGCCAAAAGATGAGTTTGCAACAGAAGGGAGTGGTCGACAGTGTCAAAGGCAGAGGGAAACGAGAAGGAGGACAGAGTAATGTTTTTTGGTTTTGACTGTTAGTAGGTCATTGGTGACTTTGGTAAGGGCAGTCTCAGTCGAGTGGTGGGGTCGGAAGCCAGATTGTAGCCGATCGAAGAGGGAGCAGGAGGAGAGGTGAGAGGACAATTCAGAATGGACATGTTACTCAAGTAGCTTTGAGGCATACGGAAGAAGTGATATGGGGCGATAATTGGACAAAGAAGATGGGTCAAGTGAAGGCTTTTTGAGGATGAATGTAATGGTAGCATGTTTAAAACCAGAGGGGAAGACACCAGAGGTTAGTGATTGAAGAGATGAGTTAGGGCTGGGATAAACACTGTGGTGATGTTAGGGATTAGGTGGGATGGGATTGGGTCAAGTGTAGAGATCTGGAAAGTAGAGTGGAGAGTTTTTCTTCTCTAATGGTGGACAAGCGGGTTTTGGGAGAAGAGTACTGAGCAGTTGTGTGGACTGTGTACTGAAGCTTTCTCTGATGTTGACTATCTTGTTTGAAGTATGTGGCAAAGTCCTCAGCTGAGATGAGAGGAGAAGGTGGGGGCGATGGGGGACGGAGGGAGTTAAAGGGGTTCTACAGTTTGATTTAACTGATGATCTATCCTCTGGATAGATCATCAGCGGGGGTCATGACTAGTATCGCCTGGGCGGGACTAAGCTCCATCCAAGTGAACAGAGCTTAGCCGTGCCCATGCCAGTGATACTAGTCGTGACGTCACTGGGCCAGCGGTAATCGGTGAGAAGGCCGCGGCGCTGCTGGAGCGCCGCTGACTTCTCAAACAGCTGATAGATTATCAGTTAAAACAAACTGCAGAACCCCTTAAGTGTTAAAAGGTTGTTTAGGGCTGTGGGCCAGGGAAAATATGAGAGATGAGAACTAGGCCTGTTTTGCATCAGCGAGTGAGGATTTGAATATGAGGAGGGATTACTTGTATGTGGTGAGTTGATCTTTAGAATGGGATTTCTTCAATTGCCACTCAGCAGCCCTGGAAGCTTGTCTGAGTTTTTTTTTTTTTTGTCACGTTGCTGTGCCAGGGTTGTCTGTTGATTTTTCGGTTTTGTGTTGTGTGAGGGGGGCAACTGAGTCCAGAGCTGTACTTATTGTGGTGTTATACAGGGTGGTGGCAGCATCTGGGTGTTGGAGGGAACAAATAGTAGTGAGTGGCAGAAGAGAGTCAGAAAGCGAGTGAAAGTTTGAGATGTTTAAGGTTCCTGCAGCGGTGTGCTAGTGTGTGGACCGAGGGAGCAGCAGAAGAGACCAATGAAGAGAAGGTGAGCAGGTTGTGGTCAGATAGGGGGAGAGGCAATTAGAAAGGTTAGATAGGGAGCAGAGGCGGGTAAAGATAAGGTCCAGAGTGTGACCATCTCTGTGGATGGGAGCGGAAGACCACTGTGAGAGGCCGAAGGAGGAAGAGGGTGATAGGAGTTTAGAGGCGGCTGAGTGGCAGGTGTCAATAAGGATGTTGAAGTCACCCATGATGATAGTGGGGATGTCGGCAGAAAGAAAATGTAGGAGCCAGGTGTTAAAGTGGTCAAGAAAGATTGTGGCTGGGCCTCAGGGGACGGTAAATTACAGTTACATGGAGGTTGGAGGTAGAGTAGATGCGAACAGAGTATACTTCAAATGAAGTGAGTGTAATGGAGGGTGGCAGTGGAGTTGGGCTGTAGGAGCAGGTGTCTGATAGGAGAAGACCAACTCCTCCACCATGTTTGCAGCCAGGGCGGGAGGTGTGAGTGAAATCCACTATATGAGAGTGCAGCAGGGGAGGAGGTGTCAGAGGGTGTCGGCCATGTTTCTGTGAGACCCAGAAAGGAAAGTTTTCGAGAGATGAAGAGGTCATGAATGTAGGACAGTTTGTTACAGACTGAGCGTGCATTCCATAATGCTCCTTCAAGAGGAACCAAAGGAGCAGGGGTCAGAAGAATGGTTATTAGGTTTAAGGGGTTGCAGAAATTTGTAGTGGGACGTAGAGGTGATAGTGGGGATTTGCTGAGCCTGGATTTGGAGAGATATCACCAGCAATAAGGAGAAGCAGAGAAAGTGTTAGTAGGTGAGACTAAGAGAGGGCAGGAGGTATCTGTGTGTGTTCGGGAAGGAAGTGTTTTACGTTACCAAAAAGGTTTGTGCAAGTGGTCAGATGAGAAAATAGATGGAGGGCAAGATGAATAGTTCCTTGCTGGGTGAATGGATGTGGGGGGTATTTCAGGAGGTTTAGGAAAAGTGGGAAGAGTAAGATGAAAGATTGAAACATTGTTTGCATTAACTATGTCTGTAATTACCTTTGGTCCCCTTCTGGTTACATTCTGGTATCTTTTAGTATGTGCACTTAACCACTTAAGGACCACAGGTTTATACCCCCCTAAAGACCAGGCCCTTTTTTACAAATCGGCACTACACTACTTTCACCGTTTATTGCTCGGTCATGCAACTTACCACCCAAATGAATTTTACCTCCTTTTCTTCTCACTAATAGAGCTTTCATATGGTGGTATTTCATTGCTGCTGACATTTTTACTTTTTTTGTTATTAATCGAAATTTAACGATTTTTTTTGCAAAAAAATGACATTTTTCACTTTCAGTTGTAAAATTTTGCAAAAAAAACGAGATCCATATAGAAATTTTGCTCTAAATTTATAGTTCTACATGTCTTTGATAAAAAAAAAATGTTTGGGTAAAAAAAAAATGGTTTGGGTAAAAGTTATAGCGTTTACAAACTATGGTACAAAAATGTGAATTTCCGCTTTTTGAAGCAGCTCTGACTTTCTGAGCACCTGTCATGTTTCCTGAGGTTCTACAATGCCCAGACAGTACAAACACCCCACAAATGACCCCATTTCGGAAAGTACACACCCTAAGGTATTCGCTGATGGGCATAGTGAGTTCATAGAACTTTTTATTTTTTGTCACAAGTTAGCGGAAAATGATGATTTTTTTTTATTTTATTTTTTTTCCTACAAAGTCTCATATTCCACTAACTTGTGACAAAAAATAAAAACTTCTATGAACTCACTATGCCCATCACGAAATACCTTGGGGTCTCTTCTTTCCAAAATGGGGTCACTTGTGGGGTAGTTATACTGCCCTGGCATTCTAGGGGCCCAAATGTGTGGTAAGGAGTTTGAAATCAAATTCTGTAAAAAATGACCTGTGAAATCCGAAAGGTGCTCTTTGGAATATGGGCCCCTTTGCCCACCTAGGCTGCAAAAAAGTGTCACACATCTGGTATCTCTGTATTCAGGAGAAGTTGAGGAATGTGTTTTGGGGTGTCTTTTTACATATACCCATGCTGGGTGAGATAAATATCTTGGTCAAATGCCAACTTTGTATAAAAAAATGGGAAAAGTTGTCTTTTGCCAAGATATTTCTCTCACCCAGCATGGGTATATGTAAAATGACACCCCAAAACACATTCCCCACCTTCTCCTGAGTACGGGGATACCAGATGTGTGACACTTTTTTGCAGCCTAGGTGGGCAAAGGGGCCCATATTCCAAAGAGCACCTTTCGGATTTCACTCGTCATTTTTTACAGAATTTGATTTCAAACTCCTTACCACACATTTGGGCCCCTAGAATGCCAGGGCAGTATAACTACCCCACAAGTGACCCCATTTTGGAAAGAAGAGACCCCAAGGTATTCGCTGATGGGCATAGTGAGTTCATGGAAGTTTTTATTTTTTGTCACAAGTTAGTGGAATATGAGACTTTGTATGAAAAAAAAAAAAAAAAAAAAAAATCTGCATTTTCCACTAACTTGTGACAAAAAATAAAAGATTCTAGGAACTTGCCATGCCCCTCACGGAATACCTTGGGGTGTCTTCTTTCCAAAATGGGGTCACTTGTGGGGTAGTTATACTGCCCTGGCATTTTCCAGGGGCCCTAATGTGTGGTAAGTAGGTAAATGACCTGTGAAATCCTAAAGGTGCTCTTTGGAATATGGGCCCCTTTGCCCACCTAGGCTGCAAAAAAGTGTCACACATGTGGTATCGCCGTATTCAGGAGAAGTTGGGGAATGTGTTTTGGGGTGTCATTTTACATATACCCTTGCTGGGTGAGAGAAATATCTTGGCAAAAGACAACTTTTCCCATTTTTTTATACAAAGTTGGCATTTGACCAAGATATTTCTCTCACCCAGCATGGGTATATGTAAAACGACACCCCAAAACACATTCCCCAACTTCTCCTGAGTACGGCGATACCAGATGTGTGACACTTTATTGCAGCCTAGATGCGCAAAGGTGCCCAAATTCCTTTTAGGAGGGCATTTTTAGACATTTGGATACCAGACTTCTTCTCACGCTTTGGGGCCCCTAGAATGCCAGGGCAGTATAAATACCCCACATGTGACCCCATTTTGGAAAGAAGACACCCCAAGGTATTCAATGAGGGGCATGGCGAGTTCATAGAAATTTTTTTTTTTGGCACAAGTTAGCGGAAATTGATATTTTTAATTTTTTTCTCACAAAGTCTCCCGTTCCGCTAACTTGGGACAAAAATTTCAATCTTTCATGGACTCAATATGCCCCTCACGGAATACCTGGGGGTGTCTTCTTTCCGAAATGGGGTCACATGTGGGGTATTTATACTGCCCTGGCATTCTAGGGGCCCTAAAGCGTGAGAAGAAGTCTGGAATATAAATGTCTAAAAATTTTTACGCATTTGGTTTCCGTGAGGGGTATGGTGAGTTCATGTGAGATTTTATTTTTTGACACAAGTTAGTGGAATATGAGACTTTGTAAGAAAAAAAAATAATAATTCCGCTAACTTGGGCCAAAAAAATGTCTGAATGGAGCCTTACAGAGGGGTGATCAATGACAGGGGGGGTGATCAATGACAGGGGGGGTGATCAATGACAGGGGGGTGATCAGGGAGTCTATATGGGGTGATAACCACAGTCATTGATCACGCCCCTGTAAGGCTTCATTCAGACGTCCGTATGCGTTTTGCGGATCCGATCCATCTATCAGTGCATCCGTAAAAATCATGCGGACATCTGAATGGAGCTTTACAGGGGGGTAATCAATGACAGGGGGGTGATCAGGGAGTCTATATGGGGTGATCACCACAGTCATTGATCATGCCCCTGTAAGGCTTCATTCAGACGTCCGGATGCGTTTTGCGGATCCGATCCATCTATCAGTGGATCCGTAAAAATCATGCGGACGTCTGAATGGAGCTTTACAGGGGGGTAATCAATGACAGGAGGGTAATCAATGACAGGGGGGTGATCAGGGAGTCTATATGGGGTGATAACCACAGTCATTGATCACGCCCGTGTAAGGCTTCATTCAGACGTCCGTATGCGTTTTGCGGATCCGATCCATCTATCAGTGCATCCGTAAAAATCATGCGGACATCTGAATGGAGCTTGACAGGGGGGTGATCAGGGAGTCTATATGGGGTGATCACCACAGTCATTGATCATGCCCCTGTAAGGCTTCATTCAGACGTCCGGATGCGTTTGGGGATCCGATCCATCTATCAGTGGATCCGTAAAAATCATGCGGACGTCTGAATGGAGCTTTACAGGGGGGTAATCAATGACAGGAGGGTAATCAATGACAGGGGGGTGATCAGGGAGTCTATATGGGGTGATCACCACAGTCATTGATCACGCCCCTGTAAGGCTTCATTCAGACGTCCGGATGCGTTTTGCGGATCCGATCCATCTATCAGTGCATCCGTAAAAATCATGCGGACATCTGAATGGAGCTTTACAGGGGGGTAATCAATGACAGGGGGGTGATCACCACAGTCATTGATCATGCCCCTGTAAGGCTTCATTCAGACGTCCGGATGCGTTTTGCGGATCCGATCCATCTATCAGTGCATCCGTAAAAATCATGCGGACATCTGAATGGAGCTTTACAGGGGGGTAATCAATGACAGGGGGGTGATCACCACAGTCATTGATCATGCCCCTGTAAGGCTTCATTCAGACGTCCGTATGCGTTTTGCGGATCCGATCCATCTATCAGTGCATCCGTAAAAATCATGCGGACATCTGAATGGAGCTTTACAGGGGGGTGATCAATGACAGGGGTGTGATCAATGACAGGGGTGTAATCAATGACAGGGGGGTGATCAGGGAGTCTATATGGGGTGATCACCACAATCATTGATCATGCCCCTGTAAGGCTTCATTCAGACGTCCGGATGCGTTTTGCGGATCCGATCCATCTATCAGTGGATCCGTAAAAATCATGCGGACGTCTGAATGGAGCTTTACAGGGGGGTGATCAATGACAGGGGGGTGATCAATGACAGGGGGGTGATCAGGGAGTCTATATGGGGTGATCAGGGATGATCAGGGGCTAATAAGGGGTTAATAAGTGACGGGGGGGGGTGTAGTGTACTGTAGTGGTGCTTGGTGCTACTTTACTGAGCTACCTGTGTCCTCTGGTGGTCGATCCAAACAAAGGGGACCACCAGAGGACCAGGTAGCAGGTATATTAGACGCTGTTATCAAAACAGCGTCTAATATACCTGTTAGGGGTTAAAAAAAACACATCTCCAGCCTGCCAGCGAACGATCGCCGCTGGCAGGCTGGAGATCAACTCTCTTACCTTCCGTTCCTGTGAGCGCGCGCGCCTGTGTGCGCGCGTTCACAGGAAATCTCGGCTCATGCGAGATGACGCCTATTGGCGTTAGCGTAGCCTGGGGGAGCCGCCGCAATGACGCCTTTCGGCGTTACAGTTGCGGGAAGTGGTTAAAGAGTTGCACTTGAAAGACCAAGGTCTGGAAGACCTAGGAACTTAGATTTATACCACTCAGTGTTCAATCAGGTGTGACCAAGAGGGGAGGGTGCTACATTTGGCCTAATCAAGGGAGGACCAGATACAGGGGTGAAATAGTCAATGTAAACAAATACTCAATTAATCTAGCAGGGAAAGAAACATTAAAGTTCAATGCAGACATACCAGGGAATGAGAAGAAAAGATGAGGGGTGTGGACAATATCAGACTCTGGAAAATCTGGGTGTAGCAGTTAGTTAGGTTTAATGCAGACATACCAGGGAATGAGCAGAAAAGATGAGGGGTGTGGACAATATCAGACTCTGGAAAATCTGGGTGTAGCAGTTAGGTTCAATGCAGACATACCAGGGAATGAGCAGAAAAGATGAGGGGTGTGGACAATATCAGACTCTTGAAAATCTGGGTGTAGCAGTTAGGTTCAATGCAGACATACCAGGGAATGAGAAGAAAAGATGAGGGGTGTGGACAATATCAGACTCTGGAAAATCTGGGTGCAGCAGTTAGGTTCAATGCAGACATACCTGGAGAGGAGAGAATTGGGTGATGGTCAGTAGCAGTGATGACAAAGTGGATTCCATATCCATAATATTACATTCTGGTATAATTCAGTATGTACAGTTAAAGAGTTGCACTAGAAAGATTTTTATCGCATAGGAATCGCTAATGCAGAGACATCGCTAATGTCAGCCAGTTTAATAGGGTTAATTCTAGTGACCGAAACCCTGTAAACTGGCTTTCCCTTTTTGTTTTAGTCAGGGTGGTAGATAATGTGTCTTTTTGGTTAAAAAAAAGTATGTTTTAAGAACTAGGCTTTTATTGGTTGCTATGGACAGTAAGGCTCGAAATGTTTTATATTTTTAATTTTTTTTTAACCCCTTAAGGACGCAGGGCGTACCGGTACGCCCTAATTTCCGAGTCCATAAGGACTCAGGGCGTACCGGTACGTCCTAACTTTAAATCGTTATTCTGGCGCCGCGGGGGTTAATCGGAACGGGATGCTGGCTGAAATCATTCAGCCGGCATCCTGTCACAACGCCAGGGGGGGTCATTTGACCCCCCCCCCGTATCGGTGATCGCCGTAAACCGCAGGTCAATTCAGACCTGCGGTTTGCTGCGCTTTCTGCAGTTTCTGATCCCCGCGGTCCCTGAGAAAGTTGGAGGTAGCCGCGGCACAAGTGAGGATCGCGCATGCGCGATCAACTCACAGCCGCACGGACTGTAATGCAGAGAGGTGGGGGCGTGGCCAAGGCTGATGACGTTCCGTTGACATGGCTTAGTCACTCCGACAAGCAGATAGCTCCATGTCAACGGAACGTCACAGCTGATGACGTGGGCGGTCACATGACTGTTTAGTGTGGCAGAGAAACGGCACAAGATAGGTACAGTAAGTGATTTAGGAAAACTAAGGTATAGGAGAAATAAAGCCATAAAGATAAGGTTAAGTTAACTCGGATAACCCCTTTAAGGGGTTAAAGGGGCTTGAGACCACCAATAAATGTATTTGAAGGCAGTAGGTAGAATATGTAAAACATAGAAAAACAATACTCACCTGTCTGGTCCTCTGCTGCTCCGGTGCTCCCTGCTTGACTTTGTTTCTGGTGCTGCAGCGATGTGATGGCTGCAGCCAATCAGTGGCCTCGGTGACAAAGATTGAAGGAGAGCACTTGAAAGGCAGGGATTTGACAGCTGGACGACGCTCCTCTTGTTCTCTAGTAGCATTCCCTGCTTTTACATAAATGTTATACTCCGGCCAACATCCACATTTGCAGCACACAAGTTGCTTGATAAAGGGCTTCAAATAAGCCTGAAACGTCGCTTCTATACTTGTGCTGATGTGCACAACCATGTCTGGCTGAATAAAATCTTCACAGAATATATACAGTTGCATACTGTGAACCCTTTGGAATGATATGGATTGCTGCACAAATTGGTCATAAACTGTGATCTGATCTTCATCTAAGTCACAACAATAGACAATCACAGTCTGCTTAAACTAATAACACACAGAGAATTAAATGTTACCATGTTTTTTATTGAACACACCATGTAAACATTCACAGTGCAGGTGGAAAAAGTATGTGAACCCCTAGACTAATGACCTTTCCAAGAGCTAATTGGAGTGAGGTGTCAGCCAACTGGAGTCCAATCAATAAGATGAGATTGCAGGTGTTGGTTACAGCTGCCCTGCCCTATAAAAAACACACCAGTTCTGGGTTTGCTTTTCACAAGAAGCATTGCCTGATGTGAATGATGCCTCGCACAAAAGAGCTCTCAGGAGACCTACAATTAAGAATTGTTGACTTGCATAAAGCTGGAAAGGGTTCTAAAAGTATCTCCAAAAGCCTTGCTGTTCATCAGTCCACGGTAAGACAAATTGTCTATAAATAGAGAAAGTTCAGCACTGCTGCTACTCTCCCTAGAAGTGGCCGTCCTGTAAAGATGACTGCAAGAGCACAGCGCGGACTGCTCAATGAGGTGAAGAAGAATCCTAGAGTGTCAGCTAAAGACTTACAAAAGTCTTTGGCATATGCTAACATCCCTGTTAGCGAATCTACAATACGTAAAACACTAAACAAGAATGTATTTCATGGGAGGATACCACAGAGGAAGCCACTACAGTCCAAAAAAAAACATTGCTGCACGTTTACAGTTTGCACAAGAGCACCTGGATGTTCCACAGCAGTACTGGCAAAATATTCTGTGGACAGATGAAACCAAAGTTGAGTTGTTTGGAAGAAACACACAACACTATGTGGGGAGAAAGAGGCACAGCACACCAACATCAAAACCTCATCCCAACTTTGAAGTATGGTGGTGGGGGTAGAGTTGTTGCGATACCAAATTTTTGATTCGGTTTCGATACCATGAAAAAGTATTGCGATACTCGATACCATTCGATACCACGCGAAAAAAATAAACAAAAAAAGCCACGTGCATTCCTCATTTTTAAAAATGGCGAATCGCGCAGTTTTTATTTTATTTTTTCTGTTCCGGCATTCACCACCTAGATTTTTTTTTTATATTTTAATAGTTTGGACTTTTCTGACGTGGCGATGTAATATGTTTATTTATATATTTTATATGTGAAATTGGGAAAAGGGGGGTGATTTATACTTCATATTTTAGTGTTTTTTTTTTTTTCACTTTTTATTTAATAACTATTTCCCCCCTTAGGGGCTAGAACCTGGGATCTTTCATCCCTTTTCCTATTCACCCTGATAGATCTCTATCAGGGTGAATAGGACTCCACACTGTCCCTGCTGCTCTGTGCTTTGTGCACACAGCATCAGGGATGTTACCATGGCAACCAGGGCTTCCTGGCTGCCATGGTAACCGATCGGAGCCCCAGGCTTACACAGCTGGGGCTCCGATCAGAAGCTGCCACTGCACCACCAATGAGGGGGAGTGGAGAGGTCCCTGTGGCCACTGCCACCAATGATTTTAATACTGGAGGGTTGAGAGGGGCCGGCGCACTGTGCCACCAATGATTTTAATGGGATGGGGGGATTGAGGGGGGGGGGCACACTGCACCACCAATGATTTTACCCCTTTATACAGGAGGCGGGTACTAGCAGATCAGCGGCAGTTAACTGCCGCTGATCGCAGCTCCCTGTCAGGGGCAGGGTGCCGGCAATGCGATTCTGCTGCCGGCACCCGCCTCCTGTATGTGTTAAAGACTGACTACTGTATATGAGTCCAGACTTTCACTATTAGGCCACATAGAGCGGCGCCCAGCGATGTCTCAGCACTCACCATTAGTCCTGGGCGCCGCTCCGTTCGCCCGCAGTGCCCCATTACTGTCTCCTCTCCTGCTCCACATGCTGCTGATTACTATCGGAGCGATGGGAGGAGACATCAGCTTCACTAGTGGGCGTTCCTTCTCCCTGGCTGTAGCGCTGTCCAATCGCAGCGCAGGGAAAAGGAACGCCCACTAGTGAAGCTGATGTCTCCTCCCATCGCTCCGATAGTAATCCTATCATTGGGGGCGCAGTGCGCCCGCCCCTCCTCCGCCCCTCTCTTCTCATTGCCGCCCCTCCTCCGCCCCTCTCTTCTCATTGCCGCCCCTCCTCCGCCCCTCTCTTCTCATTGCCGCCCCTCCTCCGCCCCTCTCTTCTCATTGGTGGCAGCGGCAGCAGCACAGGGGGAGGGAGGACAGCTTCCTTCTCCCCGTGCTGCTGAGAGAGAACATGAGCGCGCCGATAGCAGCGCGCTCATGTTCAGAGATACTAGACTGCGCAGAAGCGCAGCCCAGTATCGAAAAAACGGAAATCCCGGTATCGTATCGATACCGGGACAAAAGTATCGATTGGGTATCGAAATTTCGATACCCGCAACAACCCTAGGTGGGGGCATCATGGTTTGGGGCTGCTTTGCTGCGTCAGGGCCTGGACGGATTGCTATCATCGAAGGAAAAATGATTTCCCAAGTTTATCAAGACATTTTGCAGGAGAACTTAATGCCATCTGTCCACCAGCTGAAGCTCAACAGAAGATTGGTGTTGCAACAGGACAACGACCCAAAGCATAAAAGTAAATCAACAACAGAATGGCTTAAACAGAAGAAAATACGCCTTCTGGACTGGCCCAGTCAGAGTCCTGACATCAACCCAATTTGAGATGCTGTGGCATGACCTCAAGAAAGCGATTCACACCAGACATCCCAAGAATATTGCTGAACTGAAACAGTTCTGTAAAAAGGAATGGTCAAGAATTTCTCCTGACCGTTGTGCACGTCTGATCTGCAACTACAGGAAACGTTTTGTTGAAGTTATTGCTGCCAAAGGAGGTTCAACCAGTTATTAAATCCAAGGGTTCACATACTTTTTTCCACCTGCACTGTGAATGTTTACATGGTGTGTTCAATCGAAACATGGTAACATTTAATTCTTTGTGTGTTATTAGTTTAAGCAGACTGTGATTGTCTATTGTGACTTAGATGATCAGATCACATTTTATGACCTATTTGTGCAGAAATGCATATCATTTCAAGGGGTTCACATACTTTTTCTTGCAACTGTATATATAACACAGAATACTGGAGTGCTGTCTATATTTATGTCTAAAACGGAAGTACGGATGCGGACAGCGCACAATGTGCTGTCTGCATCTTTTGTGGCCCCGTTGAAATGAATGTGTCCGCATCCTTTCCGAAAAATTGGCAAATGGATGCAGACACAAATGTACTGTCATGTGAATGGGCCCTAAGTGTGTATACATAGATGGCTATCAAGTCACTTACAGCCAGGTCCATAAATATTTGGACATCGACACAATTCAAAATTTTTTGGCTTTATACACCACCACAATGGATTTGAAATGAAACGAACAAGATGTGCTTTAACTGCAGACTGTCAGCTTTAATTTGAGGGTATTTACATCCAAATCAGGTAAACGGTGTAGGAATTACAACAGTTTGCATATGTGCCTCCCACTTGTTAAGGAACCAAAAGTAATGGGACAATTGGCTTCTCAGCTGTTCCATGGCCAGGTGTGTGTTATTCCTTCATTATCCCAATTACAATGAGCAGATAAAAGGTCCAGAGTTCATTTCAAGTGAGCTATTTGCATTTGGAATCTGTTGCTGTCAACTCTCAATATGAGATCCAAAGAGCTGTCACTATCAGTGAAGCAAGCCATCATTAGGCTTAAAAACAAAACAAACCCATCAGAGAGATAGCAAAAACATTAGGCGTGGCCAAAACAACTGTTTGGAACATTCTTAAAAAGGAGTTCACCGGGGAGCTCAGCAACACCAAAAGACCTGGAAGACCACGGAAAACAACTGTGGTGGATGACCGAAGAATTCTTTCCCTGGTGAAGAAAACACCATTCACAACAGTTGGCCAGATCTAGAACACTCTCCAGGAGGTAGGTGTATTTGTGTCAAAGTCAACAATCAAGAGAAGACTTCACTAGAGTGAATACAGATGGTTCACCACAAGATGTAAACCATTGGTGAGCCTCAAAAACAGGAAGGCCAGATTAGAGTTTGACAAACCACATCTAAAAAAGCCGGCACAGTTCTGGAACAACATCCTATGGACAGATGAGACCAAGATCAACTTGTACCAGAGTGATGGGAAGACAAGAGTATGGAGAAGGAAAGGAACTGCTCATGATCCTAAGCATACCACCTCATCAGTGAAGCGTGGTAAATGGTAGTGTCATGACGTGGGCATGTATGGCTGCCAATGGAACTGGTTCTCTTGTATTTATTGATGATGTGACTGCTGACAAAAGCAGCAGGATGAATTCTGAAGTGTTTCGGGCAATATTATCTGCTCATATTCAGCCAAATGCTTCAGAACTCATTGGACGGCGCTTCACAGTGCAGATCGACAATGACCCAAAGCATACTGCAAAAGCAACAAGAGAGTTTAAGGGAAAGAAGTGGAATGTTATGCAACGGCCAAGTCAATCACCTGACCTGAATCCGATTGAGCATGCATTTCACTTGCTGAAGACCAAACTGAAGGGAAAATGCCCCAAGAACAAGCAGGAACTGAAGACAGTTGCAGTAGAGGCCTGGCAGAGCATCACCAGGGATGAAACCCAGCGTCTGGTGATGTCTATGCGTTCCAGACTAAAGGCTGTAATTGACTGCAAAGGATTTGCAACCAAGTATTAAAAAGTGAAATTTGATTTAGGATTATTATTCTGTCCCATTACTTTTGGCCCCTTAACAAGTGGGAGGCACATATGCAAACTGTTGTAATTCCTACACCGTTCACCTGATTTGGATGTAAATACCCTCAAATTAAAGCTGACAGTCTGCAGTTAAAGCACATCTTGTTTGTTCCATTTCATGCCAAAAATGTTAGAATTGTGTCGATGTCCCAATATTTATGGACCTGACTGTATATTATTTAATAAAAATACTTTTATTGATGGTAGAAAACTTGGGCTTACATGTCCCTTAGCAGCAATCTTTTCAGAAAGCGTGGCTAAGGGACATCTGTCTTCCTAACGGCACAGTGCTGCTCTAGCCAGGAAGTCTGGCCGGGATGGGAGCTGCTGGGTGTCTGCATTTGCTGCCTCATCACAGTCTGGGGACAGTAGACGAACATGTATATTTACACACTTATGTGGTCATTTATTAAGACCGGCATTTTAGACTCTGGTCTAATTACCCCTTGAACTGGTGCATGATTCGCCTAAGTTATGTAGACGTGTCCGCCCTCTGCATAACTTAGGCGCATCCACCACTGGCTTAAATCTACACCAGCTCCATTGATGGTGTAGATTTAGATAATTTTCTACACCTAGAACAGGCTTAGAAAATGATGAATGAGATTGGTCGGCTGGCTTGCACCCTTCCTCACCCACACCATGTCCCCTTTTTTAGACCTGGCATGAGTGGGGGGAAAAGTCACAGATTCTGCAGCAAATTGTCTTTGCAACTGAATCTGCAATATACAAAAAAAATTGGCGTATATCTAATAATAAACGACCCCCTTAGTTCTTGTTCACTGATCAGTGTGGCCAGCGCTGTCACTAGCTCTTCTCATGTACTCCTGGTACACTGTGTAATTAACCGGGAGAGACGCCTGAGCGAGCGGTAATCACTCACTACTGGCAATTCAGGGAGGCAGGGGAAGCTGGTATATAGGGACCGTAATATACTATAACTGTGTGACAAAAATGCTAACACAGGGCACTCTATCTTCACTACTGGAGATGCACTCGTAGACTTTCTGCAGGGGTCTTAGAAATCGGGTCGCTACCAATCAAAACCGTTTGTTACTATGATATAGCAAACGTTTTTGGAAAGTACAGTTACACTTTAAGCCATTATTTCCATATAAATTAAAACAATGATTTCTGAGTAACAGCACAATGGATGCTCTAAAGAAAGGTTTGCTTTTAATTAGCAAGTTCAGTTCCACAAAGCATTAATTCTGGTTTAATAGGGTCGATCCTGCTGAAAGATGTGCTTTGATAGCTCTACAAAATTCAAAAACTGTAACCAATTGAAAATGCTTCTTGTAGTGAAAGTTACATTTAACTAGACCTTGCTGCATAAATCACGGCTCTCTCGTGGACCTTTGTTAAACAGCAGTGACATTGCCTAACGGCAAAGAGTTTTTGTGTGGATTGGTGTATAAAATTTCAGTAGTGATTAGGGATGAGCGAATCATCTATTTCGGATGAAACATCTGAAGTTGATTCGCATAAAACTTTGTTCTAATACTGTACGGAACAGGAGCTCAGTACAGTATTAGAATGTATTGGCTCCGATGAGCCGAAGTTATTGCTTTGTGAAGTCTCTTGTAGTGATCCTTGGTACATTTTAATTTTTTTCAAATGCTTGATCATTCACTGGTGGTTTAAAATAACAGTTGCGTAAACTTGTAAATATACTACAGAAAAAAGTAAAAAAGAATACTTTAAAAAACTAGAGGTGCTTGGTCAATGATTACACAACTAACTTGGTCCACCGTTTTTTTTTTTATTTCTGCAGCAGGGTATATGTCGAGGTATGATAACATTAAAGGTTATGTACACCTTTTGGGGGCAGTTTTTAAAATGATTGCATTGTACTCATTTTTTTTTTTTTTTTTTTCCAATTGGTCTTTATTAAAGATTTTGAGCCCTTTTCTCAGTTACTGCACTGAGATTTTCTAGTAGCATGTTGCCTGTTTTCACTCTGTTCTGTTGGGCAGCTCAGCTGACTGTTTAAAAGGTCAGAGATCAGAGACAAGGAGCCAGTAATTCTAGCTCAATGGTCTCTTACTTATAAGAATGTGGCTTAGGGTACTTTCACACTAACATTTTTCTTTTCTGGCACTGAGTTCCGGCAAAAGGGCTCAATGTCGGAAAAGAACTGATCAGTTATATCCCCATGCATTCTGAATGGAGAGCATTCCGTTCAGGATGCATTAGAATTTTTAGGGTACTTTCACACTAGCGTTTTTCTTTTCCGGCGCTGAGTTCCGTCCTAGGGGCTCAAATCCGGAAAAGAACTGATCAGTTTTATCCCCATGCATTCTGAATGGAGAGTCAGTCCTTCAGGATGCATCAGGATGTCTTCAGTTCAGTCTTTTTGACTGATCAGGCTTTTCAGAAAAACGTAGCATGCAGTATTTTTACCTCCGGCCAAAAAGCCTGAACACTTTGACTGAACGCCGGATCAGGCCTTTTTCCCATTGACTTGCATTAACGCCGGATCTGGCACTGTGTGTTCAGTCAAAACGGATCCGGCTTTTGCATGTTAAACCCGAAAAATGTGAAAAAAAAGTTAAAGTCCATAAATGGCGGATCCGTTTTTTCCAATGCATTTTTTCATTGTGATCAAAATCCTGATCAGGATTCAAATGTAATCCGTTTTCACACGTTTTTCCGGATCCGGCGGGCAGTTCCGGTGTCGGAATTGAACGCCGGATTAAAACAACGCTAGTGTGAAAGTAGCCTTAAGTTCAGTCTTTTTGACTGATCAGGCAAAAGATAAAACCACAGCATGCTACTTTTTTTTATCTCCGGCCAAAGAAACTAAAGACTTGCCTGAATGCCGGAACTGTCCTTATCGTCTGCACATGCGCAGACCAAAAAAAAGGTGGAAAAAAAAAATGGCGGGTCCGTTTTGCCGGATGACATCGGAAAGACTGATCCGGCATTTCAATGCATTTTTCTGACTGATCAGGCATTTTTAAGACTGATCAGGATCCTGATCAGTCTTACAAATGCTATCAGTTGGCATACGTTTTACCGGATCCGGCAGGCAGTTCCGGCGACGGAACTGCTTACCGGATCACTCTGCCGCAAGTGTGAAAGTAGCCTTAAATAAGTGTTTATGACCTCTTAGTAATTTAGGCTACTTTCACACTGGCGTTTTGGCTTTCCGTTTGTGAGATCCGTTCAGGGCTCTCACAAGCGGTCCAAAACGAATCAGTTTTGCACTAATGCATTCTGAATGGAAAAGGATCCGCTCAGAATGCATCAGTTTGCCTCTGTTCCGTCTCCATTCCGCTCTGGAGGCAGACAACAAAACGCTGCTTGCAGCATTTTGGTGTCCGTCTGACGAAACTGAGCCAAACGGATCACACAATGTAAGTCAATGGGGACGGATCCGTTTTCTATGACACAATCTGGCACAATAGAAAACGGATCCGTCCTCCATTGACTTGCAATGGTGTTCAAGACGGATCCGTCTTGGCTATGTTAAAGGGAACCTGTCACCAGGATTTTGGGTATAGAGCTGAGGACATGGGTTGCTAGATGGCCGCTAGCACATCCGCAATACCCAGTCCCCATAGCTCTGTGTACTTTTATTGTGTATAAAAACCGATTTAATACATATGCAAATTAACCTGAGATGAGTCGGAGCCTGAAAATATGACTCTTCTCTGGTCACACAAGTAAGATCTGACTCTTTTATGTTAATTTGCATATGTATCAAATCGTTTATTTTACACAATAAAAGCACACAGAGCTATGGGGACTGGGTATTGCGGATGTGCTAGCGGCCATCTAGCAACCCATGTCCTCAGTTCTATACCCAAAATCCTGGTGACAGGTTCCCTTTAAAGATAGTACAAACGGATCCGTTCTGAACGGATGCAGATGGTTGTATTATCTGAACGGATCAGTCTGTGCAGATCCATGACTGATCCACACAAAACGCGAGTGTGAAAGTAGCATTAGAGATAAGGTTTATTAGATGACTGGCACAAAGTGAAAGTACCATTCATGCAGCTAAACAGTTGACCCTTTGTGACAGAACGGCTGAATATTTTTAATAAAGACTAATTGAAAACATTTTTTTTTAGCCCAAAGTGAGTAAAATGCAACCATGAAAAAAAATTTTTTACCCCCAAGGTGTGCATAGCCTTTACCCCTTAGGGACCCATGACATACCGGTACGGCATGGATCCAGAGTCCTTAAGGACCCATGACATATCGGTACGTCATGTATAGTTCCGATCACCGCCGCCTGGCATGGTCGTTACCTATTATCTCATTGTCATCCTAAATTGTGAAGATATTAAATGCCCTTTCTCTTGTATTGGTTACAGCAACCCTGTAATCCAGCAGTGGTGGCGGTGTTTGTACAATATAGGAAAAAGCGCCGGCCAGCACTTTTTTCCTACAGTGTTTAAGCACGGCCACCACTGCTGGATTGCAGAGTGGTCATAACGGCTGGATATGAGCAATGTATAATGTGATAGAAAAATGAGTCAAGGCAGCAAAGGAGGCAATATTGACAATCACAATACATTAGTAAGTGCCTTGTATTAACTTTCTCCAACCCTTTTAACCCCTTTCAAGTGACAGCCAGTTTGGACCAAATGCCGGAGCTCCATTTTTCAAATCTGACATGTGGTAATAACTTTGGAACGCTTTTACTTATCCAAGCCATTCTGAGATTGTTTTCTCGTGACACATCATACTTCATGTTAGTGGTGAATTTAAGTTGATACGTTTTTGTATGCATAAAAAAAATCCAAAATGTGCAGACATTTTTGAAAAATTCGCTCATTTCTAAATTAGAATTTCTTTGCTTTTAAGAGGGATAGTGATACTTCATAAAATAGTTATCACTTTACATTCCCCATATGTCTACTTTATGCTGGCATCATTTTGCAAATGTCCTTTTATTTTTTTAGGAAGTTAGAGGACTTGCAAGTCTAGAAGCACATTTTGAAATTTTAAAGAAAATTTCCAAAACCCTTCTTTTTTTTTTTTTTTTTTTTAGGACCATTTCATTATGAAGACCATTTCAGTTTTCAGTCACTTTGTGGGGCTTGCACAGTATGAACCCATAAATGACCACATTTTAGAAATTACACCCATTAAGATATTCAAAACTGATTTTACAAACTTTATTAACCCTTTAGGTGTTCCACAAGAATTAAAGAAAAATGGAGGGGAAATTTTAAAATTTCATTTTTTTTGGGCAGATTTATCCATTTAAATCAAATTTTCCTGTAACACAGCAAGGTTTAACAGCCAAAGAAACCTCAATATTTATTACCCTAATTCTGCAATTTACAGAACCCCCCCCCCCATATGTGATCGTAAACTGCTTTATGGGCACACAGCAGGGTGCAGAGGGAAAGGAGCGCCATATTGTTAACGGAGGACAGATTTTGCTGGAATGGTTTTCAGGTGCCATGTCACATTTGAAGAGCCCCTGAGGTACCCGTATAAAGAAAACCCCAAAACGTGACCCCATTTTGCAAACTACCCCCCTCAAGGAATAAATCTAGTGATGAAGTGAATGCTTTGACCTAACAAGCGTTTCATAGAATTTAGAAACCACTGAAGAAGGGGTTGCTTTACCCCAAAACGCGTCTGGTAATAACAGTGAGGGACCACCAAGACAAGCACTCACATCTGCATATTTCCACATTTTGAATAATGGTAGCTCCGAAGTAAACCACGCCGAAAGAGGTTTTGAATCCCCGCCTGAAGTTAGGTCACGTGACCTTGCAGTGAACCACGTGGGACGCCACACAGGTCCTAGCAGGTCACAACGGTGAATAGCGCTACATCGCTGTAGCATACACCCAGGAGCGGGAGAATCATACTCACAGGTCCTTGCAGATAACAGCAGAGACATACGCCACAGTCACACCGTGCAAGCAGACAGACAATAACAGACGCAGGAGTGGTAAAGTACCATATTAATAGAGCACGATTGACTTGCTTTTGCGCACAACATATTCAAATATATGATCCTGATGCCAAATATTATTGAATGGATTTTATTGCGATATACACTCCAATTCTGACTTGACTTTCTGGGCCACATATTCCAGGACATTTCATCCAAAACTACGGTGAACAGTTTTTTTAGTACAATTGACTTTTAGTGTAAGAGAGATTTTTTAATGTAACATGTATATATGATGTGTTTGTATCAAAATAAACTTTTATAGTAAATAATAATCTAGCTTGAACATATGTTTGCCTGATATTGAGTGACATCCAATCCTCTCTTTATTCTTATTACATCAGCACTTGGGAGTGCTGTGGGGCAGTGCACCTTTCCAGAAGTGGAGCAGTGAGTGAGACACCATTTTTTTTTCGTATTTGAATTTAGAAACATGCCTGTGAAAATGTGAAATTAAATTTTATTTCCAATATAAAGTTGCATTAGGGGTAACAGGAGAAAATGCACCCTAAAATTTATTATGCATTTTTTCCTGAATATGGCAACACCGCATTCAGAAGGGTAGAAGCAGCATTGGGATTTTCTAACATGTAATTTGCTGAAATTAGTTTAGGCCCCATAACATTTGTATTTTTTCACCAATGTAGCTGTAATTTTTATTGGTATCATTGACATTTCATATGTCCTTTTTGATCACTTGTTATATTTTTTGTGGAGGTGAAGTGGGCAAAAATGGCAATTCTGTCAGTGTTTATTATTTTTATTTTTTATGGGGTTCCACTTGTGGTAAATATTATATGATTATTTTATTCCATTGGTGGATACAGTTATGATCGATACCAAATTTGTTTTACAACTTTTTCAGCAATAAAATCACTTTTTTAACCATCAGGCCGCTGCCATCGCAGCAGTGGCGGCCCGATACAAGAGAGAGGGCGCTCCCTCCCCCTCAACCCCATGGATGCCACGGGCGGCTGCTGGCTGCGGTATCTATGAAGTTAAACGGCAGTAGTGTGTCAGCTGTACGTTTTTTGAGCCGCTGCCATCACAGCCTGCATGTGGGGGGCACTTACATTTATCTGGGGCACGGTAACAGTCATGCCTGATTTCAGGCTGTGATCTCGAGCGTGGAGATCACAGCCTGAAACCAGCATTTTTCTTAATGAAGCGCTCCGATTGGTTAGTCTGCAGAGAATAACCAATCGGAGTGCTTGGCAGCAAGGGACCACTCTGATTAGTCCCTTGCCAGCTTTCCCGGTGTCTCTG
Organism: Bufo bufo; assembly: GCF_905171765.1. Taxonomy (NCBI): domain Eukaryota; kingdom Metazoa; phylum Chordata; class Amphibia; order Anura; family Bufonidae; genus Bufo; species Bufo bufo. The sequence goes on along the minus strand of NC_053392.1, from coordinate 434,412,080 downwards.
CTCTCCTGTATTGGTATATTCCTGAAATATCAGGCTTCAGGCTATTTCAGCAATGTAACAGTGTTCCCCTACTGAGATCGGTGAAACTGTTATCGGAGCGGAAGCGCGCGAATGCCGCTTCCAGTCTAATCAGATGCCGTGGTCACATTTGACCACGGCATCGGAAAGGTAAGATGTATGCGATCAGCCTTATTTAAAATGGCAGAAACTCGGCAGCTATGGAGCCCACTGCACATGCGAACGGGGCGCCATGTTTAGGGACCGGACCTCCACCGTACATATACGGCGGAGGTCCTTAAGGGGTTAAAAAAGGTAATTTTTTTAGGTATTGTGATTGTAGATATTGCCTCCTTTGCTTACTTGAGTGAAAAAGTCAAATGAGGCAGTTTGCCATGCTTAAAGTCCAAACAAAGGTCAAGTTAAAGAGCCAGGACAGGAACTAAAATGCATAGAGTGACTTCCATAAATTATTTCTAGGAAACAAATGCATATACAGAATCCGTACAGTATGTAAGGTGGCAGGATTTTTTAGTCCACCATGCTTTGCCTTTTTGGCCTTTGTTTTTAAAGGGGTTGTCCCATGAAATAAGCCCTTTCCATATAATATATGTCCAGATTAGGGGATATAAACTTCATAAGGGAGGTCTCCTTAGGGTCCCCCTCTTTAAGCCAAAATAGAGTGCCGCTGCATTCCAAGATTTGGGCCTATGGCTATTAGTACGGCTTTTTGTAAGGGATTGTCTGTGGGATACAAACCTTTTTCGATACTTTTTTATGGTGATTTGTTTGCCTGTTTTGAGCAACCTGTGGTCTTTTGTCATTTTGCTAACTCTATTATCCTTTTACTGATTGTAATAAGACTAAAATCTGATTTTAGGTTAAAGACTGCTAAAATATGTAAGCAGATGTGCAGTTTTTAAAAAAAATAAAGCCAGATATTGTGATGCAGCTTAAAAATGAAAATCATGTAAGGAAAGAAAGGATTTATGAAAATTTTAATATAAACAGCTGAGAACTTATCTGGAAAAATGATTTCATAACCAAGGTTACTGTGTGCTTGGCGGTTGTAGTGTGTTATTCCATTAGGCCCCTTTCACACGAGCGAGTTTTCCCGCGCGGGTGCAATGCGTGACGTGAACGCATAGCACCCGCACTAAATCCTGACCCATCAGTTCTGCGTTGTGTGAAAATCGCAGCATGTTCTATATTCTGCGTTTTTCACGCAGCCCTGGCTCCATAGAGGTGAATGGGGGTGCGTGAAAAACGCATTGCATCCGCAAACAACTGCAGGTGCGATGCGTTTTTCACTGATGGTTGCTAAGAGATGTTGTTTGTAAACCTTCCGTTTTTTATCACGCGCGTGAAAAACGCATCAAAACGCATTGCACCCGCGCGGAAAAAACTGAACGCAATCGCAGACCAAACTGACTGAACTTGATTGCAAAATGGTGCGAGTTTCACTGAACGCATCCGGACCTAATCCGTCACGCTCGTGTGAAAGAGGCCTTAGGGTATTGTCACATGGCACAGTTGGCAGCACTCTGCAAAGCCATGCACACCTGTGGCCGCCAATGTGGGACCATGACAGTAATTCGATTCCTTTTTTTCATAGAAATTGTATTAAAGGAGGTTTTCATCAACATCCTTTTAAATAATCATTTATGAAGGTAGCTGTAATTTTGTAATTTATTTCTTTTACCTTTTATTGCTCCTATCTTCTATTCTGGGCTGTGGTCCCATGACCATGGAGCTTTTTCTTCCTTCCTGTGATATGTCCATGGGTGTGTCAAAGCAGCAACAGGGGCAGTGATATGGGAGTGTCTATGTATGTACCTGGGTGGGAGGAGCTATAAACTAGCAGGGCGGAGCTGGAGCTGTGCCAGAGAAAGGAGAAGTGCATTATGGGTTTGGTTGGATACAGCAACAGGAAGTGCAACATACAGGATGTAAGACCAGAGCGCTTTGTTTTCACCGTTTCAAAATGGGTCAGGAGCAACCAAATTGAAAAAGAAAAAATCATGAGGCAACCATAGGTAGTTTAGGGAATTTCCAGTTTAACATAATAGATTTCTCATCGTAAAACATCATAAGCCTATATAATATTCTGTCAGTTTTTATGGGGATGAGATCATTAACTAAACCTAACAAGCTGATTTCAGGAGAGAGCACAGCCAGCAAATCTAACCGTGCATTCAAAAAAGCATGAATCTCTGCCCAAAAGTCTGCAATAACTGGACAGTCCCTGATTACGTACGCTCATGAGCAAATTTATGCATGCATTTCAGGCGCTCAGGGGTCAATTAGACTCTGCGTAGCCATTTAGCCTGAATCAATTGATCACGCACACTAATCACTGCAGACTTCCAGGTAGAAGCCATCCCCTTTTCGTTGTCATGATGTGACTCCAAGGCGGGAATGTCATGCTTCCATTTCCTAAAAGACTCAGGTGAGAAAGTTGTTGGGAACTAAGCAGTCCATAAAACAATAAGACTGGCTTATTAGGGATAACTCGTTTGGTGATTCCCCAAATTCTAATTGTAAGGAACCGACACCAAACTGTTCCGCATAAGTGTGCGGTAGGTTTCAGAAATTGAGATTATTGGTGAGAATAATTTCTTGGGGTGAATGCTCAGAAATTCCCCAGGGAAGATATTCCGTGGCCATTATTTGTAAAAAAAAAAAAAAAACAGGTCTGGTTAGCAAAGGCCAGATTTAAACAGGATAGAGAATTAGTAGAGGCTGAGTGACACGAAAAATGGCTGACATCAGGGTGTAGCCATCTCCAGATCTCGCTTAGGTTATGAGCTCGAGTCCAGTGCAATTTCACTGGATTATGCCTAGGGGAGGGATGTAAATGATCTAGGGTTTGTCTGAAGTGGTATGGAAATTGCCTAATATTAAAAGGGGAGAGGGGGGAAACGACGCTACCCGGGCCATCACAGCCTCCAAGATCTCCTTATCAAAAGGAGGAGGTACATAGATCCTGACAATGAGAAAGGGCTGTATATTTCCCAGTCGGATCTATATGTACTGCAGTTAATTGAAACGGTAAAGACTTATTAAACCAATCCGCCCCACTTCCCTGGCTGTAATTGGTGTAAACCGCATGAAAGGCATCACCTCTCCATGGGTGTTTAATTGCTGACGCTTCTTGACCACGTAGGTGGGTTTCCTGAAAAAAAAAAGAATACCTGGGTTATAACTCTTTAGATAAATACCAAAGATCGTTTTATCTTACTATTAAGCCCCCGGACATTCCAAGAGGTCAGTTTCACTATATAGAAGTATTGAGTCACCTGGCTGCCTGTGTAGTCCCTGAACCACATGCATTCACATTACACACATTATAAAGGAAGAATCGCAACACCTCCCCTTCTTGTCTGAGCCTCTGTATCCTGAACTCACTCTAAAGTGCTATCTTCTTATGGTTAGTCTTTCCCTCTTGCTAGGTCTTTCTATCTTCATCCAAGTAGGAGTAGGCAATAAACATTTAACAAGTGATCCTTTAAAATATTTTTTATTATGCACATTACATGAATATTCAAATCTTAAAGGATTTTTCCAATATTTTAATATTAATGACCTATTCTTAGGAAAGGTCATCAGTATTTAATTGGAGTCTGTGGTGTTCCTGCACAGCAGCTTCTGAAAACAGCTGATGGGTGGGGGTAACGGGAGTCGCTCCCCCGACGATTGGATATTGATGCCCTATAAGAGTGGGCAGTCAATGGTAGAGTTCTGGAAAACCTCAACAGTTAAATATTCATGTAAGGGAAAACTAATTAAAGGATCACTTTGTCTATGTGTTTACTGCCCATATAAAACTTTTTACTGTATGGTCGCTGTGATACTTCAGTTTGTGACTTGTGTTTAATTTCCAGTGTGATAAATATTAAGCAATGCATGTTTGGCTGGTGTTACGATGATTTCATGTCCTGTTTGGAAGCTACTGTGCTCCATGATCAGGGTACGGTAGAAGAATATGCAATTAAAAACTGTAAAAACCTTTTTAGAATCTACTTGGTGAAACTTTAGAAAGGGAAAATATCACAATGAGATCAGAGGCAAATTACATGTACAAATGGTAAGATTGCTGAAAACATTCAAAAACGTGTTTGCTGATACCACGATCCAGACACCATTCCATTCCAGTTCAGGCTGACAGTTTGCTCCTGAACATTCTTCATTATAGCCATCTTTGGAGTTAGACTTTCTCTTTGAACGCGACACATAATTCATGACGATGAATGATCTTTCATCTTGTACCTTGCAGTGTAACTTAAACGGAGTCGTCCATGTTCATATAGTATTTTAGATCATCCCCACTCAGCGGGACCTGTTGAAGGAAGCATATTTACTTGCCCTCCGATGCTCTGTTAAGGCTCACTGCTTTCTTCAGTGCTTTTTGATCCCTACATGTAAACTTCTGCAATGGTTGGGGTTATGTGCCAATGACTGGATGCAGCAGTAACATGTCCCCCAGTGACCCAGCAGTGATGTACCGATTTGGGGCGCGTCACCTCTGCAGCCAGTCATTGGGTGAATCAGCGAACATTTACCTTTGGGGTCTGAAGCACAGTGAAGACAGCAGTGGACCCACAGAGCCGTAAACTAGCATTGTTGAGGAGGTAAGACTATGTTCAGACTTCATTTGAGCTTTCTGTTTTTCTGATCAATCAGAATAATCAAATTACTTAGTCCCCATTTGTTCATTGAGCAGTAGTTGTGCTCAGTTTGCATCAGTTTTTGTCGGTTCTGTCAGACTTTCATTCTTTTTGATGGAAGAAAAAGTGCTGCCTGCTGTACTTTTTCCCCTGTAAAAATAATTGAAACCTAACAGAACTGATGCTCAGAATAAAGCAGATCAGGTTTTTATTTCATTTGTTTTTATTCTGATTTGATCAGAAGAATGGAACTCAAGTGTGAACACAGCCTAAGGGCTTGTTCACATGACCGTTTTGCTTTCCGTTATTCTGATCCGTCAGAAGGCGAGAGAGAGAGGAATAAAAAAAACAGGATCCTGTAAAAGACGAATCCTGTTGCATCAGTTGCCATCCATTTGAGCCATTTCTTAGATCCGTTTTTTTAGACGGGGGGGGGGGGGGGGGGGAGTCCTGCATACAGTATGTTTGTTTCCGTCTAAAAAAAAAAAAATGGATCTCGGACGGAAATGGCTGAAATGGATGACAACTGATGCAACAGAATCAGCTTTTTACTGGAGTCTCTAAAAAAAAAACAAAAAAAAAAACGGATCGGTTGCAATCCTATGCATAACTGATGCAGCAGGATCTGTTTTTTTTTTTTTTTTTTTACTGGATTCTGTTTGTTTTTTCTTCTCTTTTTTTATTTTTAATTTTTTTATTATCCATCTCTCTCTCTTCTTCTGACGGATCAGAAGAACAGAAAGCTAAAGGGTGATGTGAATGCACAATAACTGTGCTTCCCTTGACAGGTCCCACCAGGTGCGGAGTTATTGATAAAACTTTATTAAGAGTAGATTCACCTGACTGGGGAGCAGGTGAGTATTCAACAGGTACAACATGTAGTGATTAGGCGGGTAAGCACAGTTACTTATCTGACCCTTTACTCTGCAGATACCAGTAATCACTTGTCTGTGTATGGTACTCTGGCACTGGTGGTGACCGTTGAATCCACTTTCCCAGCTTAATCCAAAAATGGACAACCTAAAACTCTAACAAAAGAACTATTTGAGTATTATCAGTGCATAGACTGATCAAGCAATGCATGTGACTCCTGGCATACGGCTGTCGGAGAACTCCCACCAGAACTCTAATGACATAAGGATAGTTTGCTTTTCTAACAATCATTTGTAACATTCTCTCTCTATTTATTTATTTTTTTCAGCACCTGATGAAAAGGAAGCAATTAAAGGGCAATATGAGAGACTTCAGGAAGCATATGGATGCCTAGGGGTGCTTCAGTTGAAATCAGGTAACTTTGTTTATTTTTATTTTTTATGTAGTAAAATATTTCCCCACCAACGGAAGGTTGAAATAATTACTTAAGATGGCATAAGCATAATGATGAGGCCCAAAGCTGTAGCCAAGGTTCAGCACAGGAGAGGCAAGGAATAAAATTCATCCAAGGTTCCCAAACCAGGAGACGTACAGTGATGTCAAGTATAGAGGACTTGAGGGAGAGGAGCATTAGAGACCAGGACAGGACACACCTGTCTAAGCGTTTGGGATAATAGGGTAACGCATCCAGTCCATAGAGTTATATACTGGGAGCCCTAATTAGGAGATGTAATGGAAGGACCTCGGTAGTTTTGGCTGTGGGATTAATAAATGCAGGGAACAATAATGGAATGGGAACTACAATACATGTGAGTGATGGCTGACTGCATTGCTGATAATACTTACATAGATGTCGCTGACAGCATCCCCAGCAATACACGCGCCTGCACACACCAGGTCACAGCCTGCGGCAGCAGGTTTCTTGCATGAGGAGGGGACACAAACTGAAGGCACATGGGAAGAGAGCAAGAGGGAGGCAGAGGAAACATTACAACCTTAGTCTACTTTCACACTCGCGTTTTGGCTTTCCGTTTGTGAGATCCGTTCAGGGCTCTAACAAGCGGTCCAAAATGGATCAGTTTTTGCCCTAATGCATTCTGAATGGATAAGGATCCGCTCAGAATGCAGCAGTTCAGTCTCCATTCCGCTTTGGAGACTGACACCAAAACGCTGCTTGCAGCGTTTTGGTGTCCGTCTGATGAAACTGAACCAAACGGATCCGTCCTGGCACACAATGTAAGTCAATGGGGACGGATCCGTTTTCACTGACCCTTTCACTTGGGCTACTTTCACACTCGCGTTTGGTGCGGATCCGTCATGGATCTGCACAGACGGATCCGTTCAGATAATACAAACATCTGCATCCATTCAGAACTGATCCGGTTGTATTATCTTTAACATAGCCAAAACGGATTCGTCTTGAACACCATTGAAAGTCAAGGGAGGACGGATCCGTTTTCTATTGTGCCAGATTATGTCATAAAAAACTGATCCGCCCCCATTGACTTACATTGTGTGTCAGAACAGATATGTTTGGCTCAGTTTCGTCAGACGGACACCAAAACGCTGCAAGCAGCGTTTTGGTGTCCGCCTCCAAAGCAGAATGGAGACGGAACTAAGACAAACTGATGCATTCTGAGCGGATCCTTTTCCATTCAGAATGCATTAGGGCAAAACTGATCTGTTTTGGACTGCTTGTGAGAGCCCTGAACGGATCTCCCAAACGGAAAGCTAAAGCGCCAGTGTGAAAGTAGCCTTAGCTGCACTAAGAACTTTTACAAGCTTAAAGGGGTTGTCCAAGTTATATTTATTGATGACCTATCCTCAGGATAGGTCATCAATATCAGATCGGCTGGGGTCCGACACCCGGCACCCCAGCCGATCAGCTGTTTGAAGAGAAGGAGTGTGCCGTGCTAGCGCTGCCTCCCCTTCACTGTTTACCTTCTAGCCGTTGCATCTGCAGCGGTGAGCAGGTGTAATTACACCCTAGACGTCCTATTCATTTCAATGGTACGGATCGCTTCTATACACTTGTATAGGATTGATCCGTCCCATAGAAATTAATGCGATGGCTTGGGTGTAATTACACCTGCTCACCGCTGCAGATGCAACGGCTAGAAGGTAAACAGTGAAGAGGAGGCGGTGCTGGCACGGCGCACGCCTTCTCTTCAAACAGCTGATTAGCGGGGGTGCCGGGTGTCGGGGCCCCAGCCTGAGGATAGGTCATCAATAAATTTAACTTGGACAACCCCTGTAACCGTTGATCATGTAGTCAAGCACTTTATACAACATTAAGCAACATTCGTTAGAACAGGTGGGTCAACCGCCCACGATATCAACAAAGGGAGTAACCCATTGAGAATCGGCTTGGTTGGGAACACGGGCAATCTGCGCCGGGTGGTCTCCGCCAAAGATAAGGTCACTTGGCTCATCTGAAGCACAGGAATGATGTGGGCAAAAACTAGTGACTGCATATTTACCACGGTTCAATGCAGTGTTGCAGTGAAACGGCTGTGGCCGCTAAGTGGGTCTGTTACTCTTAGGCCACCTGCACACATTGTGGATTACTTGTGTTTTTTATGCACGGATTCTCTTGTGAAGAAAACGCAGCACAATCCAGTACCAGCAAAATATCTGAGAGTAGACGCATGTTATGTGCACTCTTTTTCTTTCCATGCAGAAATTGACCTACCATACACATTTCTGAATCCACGGTATGTTCATTCTTTGTGCAGATTTAATTCTTTTAAATGCAATGGTGAGATCTGCGGCAAAACCACATCAAATCCACACCAAAAACCGCAAGTAACACGTGCGGATTTGGTGCACAGAAATTCGTGCAGCATTTCTGCAAAGCAGCCCGCACCTTTGTGCAGGTAGCCTGTATTCGGGATATCTTCAGTAATGAAGCATTTGTTTTATTTTATAGAAAGCAACATATTAGTTTTACAGTAATATATGGATTAATGATCAAAATTGGATGCAATTAGTACTAAATGATCGTTTACTTGATACATTTAATTTACCCGTTTCCGGTTACAATGCAGTCAAGCACGTAGAACTCCGTGGAAAGCTGGGTTATTTATTTCAAAACTTTCCCAAGCAGAGTCCAAAATATTGGGTCAATTGTAGGTCCACTGTGCTGTTGTCCATTGACTTCAGCCCTAAACATGTTTAGAATCGGGAAAATGATTAAAGAAAATGAATAGATAAAAGCAGCAAATTTATGGTGATTTCTGATGGTATAAACGCTTCAATGGAAATTTGGGTGGTAGATAGTAGAGGTAATGTGTGGGCCTCCATTCTGTAATTGGGAGCTTGTATCACAAAAACAAACTATGTTTGATTTGCCCATTAATGAGAAGTGTTGGGTGGACATACTTTAGGTTTCAAATGTTTGGAAAAGGTGGAGACACTCTGCCCTTTGTCTTGGCGCTGGTGAAGTATTTCTTAAGTACACAAGTCATTTGGAGGATGACATCCAGTGCCAATAGCATTTCTTTACCTGTGCTACTTATAGATGCTGTGCTTTTTTTATGGCAGAATGGGTCCAGGATAAGATCCTTTTATAATGTTTTATTATTTATTTCTCATTGACTTTAAGCGTGAAGAATTCAGAATCAAAATGCATTTGGAAACTGTGATCTTACATCAGGTTTTGTATAGGAGCAGTTCTAGGACCACTTCTTTAAGAATAATAATAAAAAAAAAAAAATTATTAAACTTCTTAAAGGGGTTGTCCCATTCCAAAATTCTCGGTGATAGGACAACCCTTTAAGGCTACTTTCACACTTGCGTTCAGAGCGGATCTGTCTGGGGTCTGCCCAGACGGATCCGCTCATATAATGCAGACTTGGGATCCGTTCAGAACGGATCCGTCTGCATTATATTGTAGAAAAAATTCTAAGTGTGAAAGTACAGTCGTTGCCAAACGTTTTGAGAATTACATAAATATTAGAAATTGATAAAGTTGCTGCTTAAGTTTTTATAATAGCAATTTGCATATACTCCAGAATGTTATGAAAATTGATCAGATGAATTGCATAGTCCTTCTTTGCCATCAAAATTAACTTAATCCCAAAAAAAACTTTCCACTGCATTTCATTGCTGTCATTAAAGGACCTGCTGAGATCATTTCAGTAATCGTCTTGTTAACTCAGGTGAGAATGTTGACGAGCACAAGGCTGGAGATCATTATGTCAGGCTGATTGGGTTAAAATGGCAGACTTGACATGTTAAAAGGAGGGTGATGCTTGAAATCATTGTTCTTCCATTGTTAACCATGGTGACCTGCAAAGAAACGCGTGCAGCCATCATTGTGTTGCATAAAAATGGCTTCACAGGCAAGGATATTGTGGCTACTAAGATTGCACCTCAATCAACAATTTATAGGATCATCAAGAACTTCAAGGAAAGAGGTTCAATTCTTGTTAAGAAGGCTTCAGGGCGTCCAAGAAAGTCCAGCAAGTGCCAGGATCGTCTCCTAAAGAGGATTCAGCTGCGGGATCGGAGTGCCACCAGTGCAGAGCTTGCTCAGGAATGGCAGCAGGCAGGTGTGAGCGCATCTGCACGCACAGTGAGGCGAAGACTTTTGGAAGATGGCCTGGTGTCAAGAAGGGCAGCAAAAAAGCCACTTCTCTCAAAAAAAAACATCAGGGACAGATTGATCTTCTGCAGAAAGTATGGTGAATGAACTGCTGAGGACTGGGGCAAAGTCATATTCTCCGATGAAGCCTCTTTCCGATTGTTTGGGGCATCTGGAAAAAGGCTTGTCCGGAGAAGAAAAGGTGAGCGCTACCATCAGTCCTGTGTCATGCCAACAGTAAAGCATACTGAGACCATTCATGTGTGGGGTTGCTTCTCATCCAAGAGAGTGGGCTCACTCACAATTTTGCCCAAAAACACAGCCATGAATAAAGAATGGTACCAAAACACCCTCCAACAGCAACTTCTTCCAACAATCCAACAGTTTGGTGAATAACAATGCATTTTCCAGCAAGATGGAGCACCGTGCCATAAGGCAAAAGTGATAACTAAGTGGCTCGGGGACCAAACGTTGACATTTTGGGTCCATGGCCTGGAAACTCCCCAGATCTTAATCCCATTGAGAACTTGTGGTCAATCCTCAAGAGGCGGGTGGACAAACAAAAACCCACTAATTCTGACAAACTCCAAGAAGTGATTATGAAAGAATGGGTTGCTATCAGTCAGGAATTGGCCCAGAAGTGGATTGAGAGCATGCCCAGTCGAATTGCAGAGGTCCTGAAAAAGATGGGCCAACACTGCAAATACTGACTCTTTTCATAAATGTCATGTAATTGTCGATAAAAGCCTTTGAAACGTATGAAGTGCGTGTAATTATATTTCACTACATCACAGAAACAACTGAAACAAAGATCTAAAAGCAGTTTAGCAGCAAACTTTGTGAAAACTAATATTTTTGTCATTCTCAAAACTTTTGGCCACGACTGTAGCTTCAGACGGATCCGTCCAGACTTTACATTGACAGTCAATGGGGGACGGATCCGTTTGAAAATTGAGCCATATAGTGTCAAATTCAAACGGATCCGTCCCCATTGACTTACATTGTAAGTCTGGACGGATCCGTTTGCCTCCGCACGGCCAGGCGGACACCCGAACGCTGCAAGCAGCGTTCAGGTGTCCGCTTGCTGAGCGGAGGCTGAACGCTGCCAGACTGATGCATTCTGAGCGGATCTGCATCCACTCAGAATGCATTGGTAGCTGGACGGATGCGTTCGGGGCCGCTTGTGAGACTCTTCAAACGGAGTTCACAAGCGGAACCCCGACGCTAGTGTGAAAGTAGCCTAAGACGGCAGTAATATCCTTCTGTGTGCTGGATCTGGAGTGCACTAGCATAGCACACAGACCTGTTAAAGTAAATGGTGCAATTCACACTGCAGTTTCTTGTAATGGATTGTTAGTCTGTGCCGCAAAACTCTCCATTTTCCTTCCGTGAGTCTTATATTCAAATGAATGTGTCCACAAAAGAACGCACATACTCGACACTCTACATGGACGTCCAGATACGCCTGTATTTTGCATACCAGTATGGATGGATTCACGTTGGTAATTCTAATAATATGCTTAGTTTTTTATTGCATCTTTATGTGATAACCACACAATGGCTATGCAGATCTAGCAGAAATATGAGGAACAAATGATAAGAGTAACTATTTATATAGGAGATGGATCTGGTTACTACTCTTTAGGGAATGAGTAAGGACGTTGTTTTTCCGTGTCCCCTTACCAGTGGTTGTCGGGTGTCCTCAATGTTGTCTTCAGGTTGTCTGCGCTTGTAGATAAAACTGTCCACTATTATAAGTAGTCTTTGTGGGACATGATACCTGTGAAATCTTACTGCCATTATTTGAGACTTCTCAAGCACCACGTCATGGTTTTTATTTACAGTACGTCTGCTACATGTACCAATATGAGCTTGGCAATAAGCTATTCATTAGAAAACGAAGATAAATGCAGTAGGTTAGTCCTCAAAGCAGTCCAGATTTGACTTTACAGAACACTTGCCTTCTCCTCAACCCAGTGTCCTTAATAATTCAAATTATTATAGCAACTACTGCATATCGACACAGAAGTGCTCACATGATTTATGACCACCAGTTTGGGTTATATTGCCCCCCTTAAAGAAGAACTCCAGCCAAAATGGTATTCTCTGACCTGTTAGAAAAGTACATGATTTAATCTGTAGTGAATGTAATCTTCTCATCAGTGACTGTATTTGTGAGTTATCCTCTCCCTTCTGATCCTCAGCTGTGTCATGTGACCAGCAATCAGACTTTCCAGAGTTTCTTGTGTTTCATGTGTTGACAGGAAGTCAGTTTCACTATGTATTTCTACGGGAGCCTCAATGTCAGTCTCATAGGAATTAATAGAGAAATAACTGACCTCCTGTCCTGTGTCAGTGGAGATCAGAAAGTTGGTCACATGACACAGCTGAGGATCAGAAGGCAGAGGATAACTCACAAATACAGGCACTGATGAGATTACAATCGCTACAGATTACATCATGTAACTTTTTAGCAGGTCAGAGAATACAATTTTTTGTGGGAGTTCTTCTTTACGTATAGCACATTTAACAACCTCTCACATTGAATGTGGTGACTGAGCTGCAGAGCAGATATTTAGTTTTATGGGAAAAGATTCAGTATAACTTATATTTCTTTTATATCAGTCCCAGCAAGTTTTTGTCATGTGGGCCTACCTGCTCAGTGATTTATGAACTTCCCCTGTATGAGCCTGCATACTGATATCTGTCAATCATTGAATAAGTCCGCCCACTGGACTCCTAAGCAAAGAGAGTAAAGATTTGTATGAACGAAATACAAGTTAAGCTGAGTCTTTTTTTCACAAAACTAGATGTCAATCTGTTCAGCTCCTCCTGCTCTATAACAAGCTATCCACAGATAGGACTATGTGCGAAATGTGACAGGTTCACTTTAACATTTCTTACATGGGTAACAATAGTATGACTTGAAATTTCTACAATGTATGGAACAAGTTGGGGCTTGGCTGTGCACTATATCATTTGCAGCTTAAGTTGTTGGGTTCTAGAAATTGGGGACCTATTCTCAGAATGGGTCATTATATCAGATTGATGGGGGTCTGACCCCCATAGGTCAGCTGTTCTCAGCATTTTCCAGTACTGGAAGTAACACAGTAGATGGAGACGGAAGCAGAAGGCTCCATCTACGGTGTAGTGGCCAAGTTATTACAGCCCAGCTCCCATTCAGGTGGGTGGCAGCTGTTGAGAACACTGGATTGATGGGGATTCCGGGTGTGGGACCCCCACCAATCTGATAATGACCTATCCTAAGGATAGGTCATCAATATTCAAAATCTATACAACCATGAATTGAAGCATTCCTAATGTCTGCCCCGATAATTATCATATACCTGACAGATCGACTAATGTCGGCAGCATAATAAAACTGGTACTATCAAAACAGCATGAAAACAATGAGATTGTTCTAGAGCAGTGGTGGTGAACCTATGGCACCCGCCTCTGGAAAAAGTCTACAGTGTACTAATATGCCTTAGACTTCTCATGGCAGGGCACTGAATGAAGGCAGGCTATTATAGATAAGTGATGTACATGGAATATATACTATAGGACTGTAGTATTCTGGTTAAATTGCCGTGTTGGCACTTTGCAATAAATAAGAGGGTTTTGGGTTGCAGTTTAGGCACTCTGTCTCTAAAAGGTTCGACATCACTGTTCTAGAGCAATGATATCTAACAAAGAGTGGAAATGTTGCATGTCACCCAAGTTAATAAAATCTTTTGACTTGAGCACAATGCAATATGATTCAGTGCTGTACAACACTAGATAATATAATGCACTTTTTGTTGCTGGTTGGGGTGGGGGGGTATTGAAAATGGGGGGAAAAAATAATGTCAAGCAAGCGGCGTAATAAGGACAAAAACAGATATTGTAATATTGATGCACTTTATTGTGTAAACAAATGTTACTTGCTGAATGTCATTTTGCTGCAATCTGCTCGACAATAAAAAATACACTGATTGAAAAAAAAATCTTTTGACTTAGAGCTGACTTGGATCTTCTGGAGGGGTGGTCCTCATAAAAGCAGAAAGCCAATATATAAGTATATTTTAATATCCAACATAGTAAAATAAGGTTTAGACATGGTCTTATGAAGAGGTTTAAAGAGGATATCTAAGACCTATAACCCCCCCCCCCCCCCCACCCCATATGCCCGTGTCCCTCACAGAGGTTGTATTTTCCTCACTCCCCGGTCGCTTCTAATGCTGGCACGGCCGCCTCATCACCCCGTCACACGGATGAAAACATCAGGGGGGACAGCCAATAGCAGGCTACCCGCCCCCCCCCCCCCCCCTTCGCCAGATGTTTTACTCTGCGCCATGGGGAGATGCAGCGGTTGGCGTGCCGGCATTAGAAGCGTCATGGGTGACGGGGAGCCAGGTAAGTACAACCGCTGTGAGGGGCCCGGGCATTTTGAGGGGCATTATAGGTCTTGGATAACCCCTTTAACTGTAATATAGTATAAAATGGGTCTTATATAAAACAAATTGATTAGGAATAAAGTAAAAAAATAATTATATCCCTTTACCCAATGATCTGCCATTAGGCCTCTTTCATCACACGGGCTTCGTGTGTGAGGGCCAGACAAGATGCAGGTGCGTTGCGGGAAAATGCACGATTTTTCAGCGTGAGTGCAAAACGTTTTAATGCGTTTTGCACGCACGTAAGAAAAATCAGCATGTTTGGTACCCAGACCCAAACCCGGACTTCTTCACAGAAGTTCGAGTCTGGGTTAGGTGTTGTGTAGATTTTATTATTTTCCCTTATAACATGGTTATAAGGGAAAATAATAGCATTCTTAATACAGAATGCAAAGTAAATTAGGGATGGAGGGGTTAAAAATAAATAAATAATTAAACTCACCTCATCCACTTGTTCGCGCGGCCCGGCTTGTCGTCTTTCTTCTTCTTTGAGGACCTAGGAGGAAAAGGACCTTTTGGTGACGTCACTGCGCTCATCACATGGTCCATCACCATGGTTGCATCTCCATTCATTTCTATGGGGCCTGCGTTGCGTGAAAAACGCACAATATAGAGCTTGCTGCGATTTTCACGCAACGCACAAGTGTTGCACTCATGTGCACAGCCCCATTGAAGTGTAATGACCGGCGTCACGCAAAGGGAAGGAAATGGGAAGGCCCTGTCCAAGGGAGAGGGAAAGATGGTGACCACTGACTCACCTTGCGGCTGGCACCTGACTGCCCTGACGTCCCTAGACGGGTTCCTCACCCGTACGCCGATCACGTGCCTAAACCCTGGCTTTCCCTAAGATGAGCCCTATGTAGTGGGATCACTAGTCCGCACCACTGACACTAAGAGGAAAACACCAAGGAGAGGACAGACAATACAGACAAACATATAATCCCAGGTGGGTGACAACAGCAGACCACCAAGGCCCAACAGGGATCCGGAGGGTAACGTTCTGGAACAACAACCAGGGAACACAGCTACACAGCTCCAGTGGGTCAGTATAGAAGTCCAGGCAGGAAGCTCTATATCTGGCAACCACAGAAGTGGGAGATGGGAATATAAGGAGGTTGGGAGTGCTGGACAAGAAACAGCTGAGGAGGAAAAGCTACGGATCCCTGAGTGAGCCAAAAAGGATTGCAAGGCAAACCCAGAAAGCTACCATTAAGAAACAGCACTGTCTTTAGACATAGAGCGCGCAGCCACCCGCTGCGACTTCCTGACCCCGGGTATAACTGAGTCAGGCGTGGCTCTTGACACCCTCGTGACAGTACCCCCCTCTCCACGAGGGGCCTCCGGACACTCAGGACTAGGTCTCTCAGGATGAGAGGCATGAAAAGCCCGAACTAACCTGTCTGCGTTTACCTCAGACGCTGGAACCCACATTCTTTCCTCGGGACCGTAACCCCTCCAATGCATCAGATATTGAAGAGAGCGGCGGACCCGACGAGAATCAACAATTTTGGATATTTGAAACTCTAGATTACCATCCACAACAACAGGAGGAGGTGGCAGCGGTGACGGTTCTAGAGGTGGAACATACTTCTTGAGTAACGACTTATGGAAGACGTTATGCATTTTAAAATTCTGAGGTAGCTCCAGGCGAAAAGCCACGGGGTTAATGATGGCTACTATTTTGTAAGGGCCAATGAACCTAGGACCCAGTTTCCAAGAGGGAACCTTTAATTTAATATTCCTAGTAGACAACCACACATAGTCATTCACTCCTAGGTCCGGACCTGGCGACCGTCTCTTATCAGCCATTCATTTATATTTACCTCCCATATTTTTCAAATTAGCTTGCACTTTCTGCCATACAGAAGAAAGAGATGACGAAAACTGTTCCTCTTCGGGAACCCCAGAAGACCCCCCCTCTTTGAAAGTACAGAATTGGGGATGAAAACCATATGCACCAAGAGATGGTGACTTGCCAGTAGATTCCTGACGGCGATTATTTATGGCAAACTCGGCTAACGGTAAATAGGATGACCACACCTCTTGGTTTTCAGACACAAAACACCTTAGATATGTCTCAAGGTTTTGGTTGGTACGCTCAGTCTGTCCATTCGACTGAGGATGGAAAGCTGAGGAAAAGGACAAGTGTACCCCCAAACGGGAACAAAAAGCTTTCCAAAACTTTGAAATAAACTGGGTTCCCCGATCCGAAACAACCTCGGAAGGGACCCCGTGAAGCTTCACGATTTCACTGATGAATACCTGAGCAAGAGTCTTAGCATTAGGTAGTGTGGGTAACGCAATAAAGTGTACCATTTTGCTAAACCTGTCCACTACTACCAAGATAACCGTTTTACCCGCAGACAAACGTAAGTCAGTGATAAAATCCATTGACAGATGTGTCCATGGCCTATTGGGAATGACAAGTGGCAATAAAGACCCTGCAGGACGTGTATGAGAGCCTTTCGCGCGCGCACAAGTAGAACAGGAAGACACAAAATCCATTACATCCTGACGCAACCTTGGCCACCAAAAACGACGAGACAATGGCTCCAAGGTTGCTTTACTACCCGGGTGCCCCGAATTATGATGTTCCTTTTAATAATTCGAGACGCAGGTTTAACGGTACAAACAATTTCTCTGAGGGGCAAGAGACCGGGGCGTCCCCTGGGCCTCTAACACCTTCCCCTCCAGAACAGAGTGTACCACAGAGACAACCACTCCTCTTTGTAGAATGGGTACCGGATCACTCACATTACCCCCTCCAGGGAAACAACGAGATAATGCATCTGCCTTGGTATTTTTTGCCAAAGTTTAACAACAAAGTTAAACCTGGTAAAAAATAGCGACCACCTAGCTTGTCTAGGGGTGAGACGCTTAGCTGATTTCGAGGTACAGAAGGTTTTTGTGGTCTGTAATCACCGTGACTGGGTGGATTTCCCCCTCTAAAAAGTGACGCCATTCTTCAAACGCTAGTTTAATAGCTAATAGTTCCCTATTGCCAATATCATAGTTCTTCTCTGCTGCAGAAAAGAACGCACAAGGACGCCATTTGCTAGGAGACGGACCCTGAGACAGCACCGCCCCCACTCCCACCTCTAACGCATCTACTTCAACAATAAAAGGCTGGGAGACATCAGGTTGGATTAGTACAGGTGCCGAGGTAAACCTCTCTTTTAGAGAGGAAAAAGCAATTTTAGCGGCGTCAGACCATTTAGAAAAATCAGTCCCCTTCCTAGTCATGTCAGTAAGGGGTTTTACAATCACCGAATAATTTTTAATGAACTTTGTATAGAAATTTGCGAAGCCCAAGAACCGTTGCAGTGCTTTGAGGTTCTCAGGAAGATCCCAATCTAGAATTGCCTGGACCTTCCCAGGATCCATACAGAAACCTGAAGCAGATGATAAATAACCTAGGAACTGTATTTCCTGAACGGCGAAGACACACTTTTCAATTTTCGCATATAATTTATTCGTCCGTAGGACCTGCAGTACCTGTCTGACATGCACCTCCGTGTGTTTTCAGATCAGACGAATAAATTAAAATATCACCCAAGTATATCACCACAAACCTGCCGATTTAAGATGACTAAAAATGTCATTAACGAAATGTTGGAAGACAGCAGGAGCATTGGTCAGACCGAAAGGCATGACTAGATTTTCATAATGCCCCTCAGGAGTGTTTAAAAGCTGTCTTCCACTCATCCCCTTCCTTGATACGAATCAGATTGTAGGCCCCCCTAAGATCAAGTTTGGAGAACCACCTAGCACCCGCAATCTGATTAAACAGGTCAGGAATGAGAGGAAGAGGGTATGGGTCTCGGATGGTTATCCGGTTTAATTCGTGAAAATCTAGGCAAGGACGCAGGCCCCCATCTTTCTTTTTAACGAAGAAAAACCCTGCAGCCACGGGTGAAGAAGAGGGTCTGATGTGTCCCTTAGCCAAGCTCTCGGAGATATAATCTTTCATGGCTTGTCTCTCCGGACCCGAAAGATTATATAACCTGGTCTTGGGTAATTTTGCACCGGGAATCAGGTTAACCGGGCAATCGTAAGGACGGTGAGGTGGTAACTTCTGGCAACCCTTTTCAGAAAAAACGTCCTCAGTCTGAAACAAATGTAGGTAGGGTAGCTATGGAGACGACTAAGCAATTGCTATTTAAGCAATTTTCTCTGCAATGCTCACTCCACTCCAATATCTCCCTGGCCTGCCAATCCACCACTGGATTGTGCGCTACCAACCAGGGAAGACCCAACACCACAGGAGTGGGAAGCCCCTCCAGAACATAACATGAAAGACACTCGTTATGGTAGTCCCCTACCCGAAGGTGTAAGTTATCGACAATGTGAGTGAGGTTTCTCTGAGACAGAGGAGCAGAATCAATAGCGAATATGGGAATAGGTCTCTGTAGCGTACAGAGAGACAAACCCATAGTGTAGGCAAAATGGGCATCTATCAAATTTACTCCTGCTCCACTGTCTAGAAAAAAAGAAAGTCTCCGTTTTAACACCAAAAACAACAACCGCTGGCAACACAAATTGAGATGTTCGTATGGAGGAAACCTATACCCCCCGGCTGACATCCTCCACACAGCCTGGGGTTAGTAGTTTTCCGACGGTCTTTTGTTTTTGAGAAAGGAAGGACAGACATTAATAAAATGACCCCTCTCCCCACAGAAAAAACAAACCCCACGCCTATGGCGAGCCTCAGGGGGACGGACCTGACGAGTAGTTCCTCCTAGCTGCATAGGCTCGTCTAAGTCCGTACAGACTAACTGCTGCTTGGGGGGGGTTACCAGTTGCTCCGGATTTTTCAATCTGTCCCTAAGACGTCTATCTATCCTGATTAGAAAGGGACATAACCGCATCAAGGGAAAAGGGGGTCTCATACAGCGCAAGCGCATCCTTAAAGGGGTTATCCGAGTTATGAATTTTTTTTTATATAGCACTGAATATCTGATATATAACTGAGCTAAGCAAGTTTTATGCAAAATATATATATATATATATATATATATATATTTCCTCATTTCCCTGGTTCTTTTCTGGCCCTTTGTTTACATGCAATAAAAACAATCTCTGCCCCTCCCCCTGCACTGCTAAGGGAGTGAATACAAGAGCTGCCCTGAGTGACATGTCTGCCTGCTGGGAGACTCTGCAGCATGTTGTATGTGTAGGACTACAAGTCCCAGCTGTATAATGACACTGCTAAGGGAGTGGATACAAGAGCTGCCCTGAGTGCTGGGAGAAAACAGCAACTTGTAAGTGTAGAACTACAAGTTCCACTTATATAATGACACTGCTAATACACACAGGATCTTCCCCCTACCTGTAATGCTTTGCAGAACTTCTCTGTCAGCTCCTGTGCCCAGCATTTGTCTCCTCAATGCCTGCAGCTACACAGTAAACACTTCAGCCCTGAGTCTGTGCAGCTGAAGGGGTTAAGAATCCTAGCAGAGAGCAGAGTGAAGGGGGCGTGGCCAGCACAGTGACATTTTGTTTACAGGCTTGTAAACGACCTTTATCAAAGCAGGGAGAGAAGCTGACATCACAGGTCATGTGACCCTCAGTGAAATCTGAGAAACCAGCCACTGGAGATAAAGTGAGTGAATTGGAAAGCTGTTACATTTGCCCAGTTAGGAACATAGAAAGAACAAAAAAATAACTCGGATAACCCCTTTAATCCTTTCGGATAACCCAGAGCAGAACTGACTCCTGAGAGCCGGGTCGTTCCACTGGGTATCCGTAGCCCACCTACGGAACTCTGAGCAATACTCCCCTACTGGCTGCTCTCCCTGTAGGAGTCTCCGTAACTTTGATTCAGCCAGTGCGATTCGGTCAGGGTCATCATATATGAGACCCAAGGCCCCAAAAAATTCATCCACTGACCGGAGAGCCTGGGAATCAGTGGGTAAAGAGAACGCCCAGGATTGCGGGTCCCCCTGAAGCAGGGAAATAACAACCCCCACCCGCTGTTCTTCATTACCAGAGGAGTAAGGGCGCAGCTTAAAATATAATTTACAGGCCTCACGGAATGTCACAAATTTGTCCCTTCCCCCAGAAAATCTGTCAGGAAGAGCAACCTTGGGTTCCGCAACAACCTGGTTACCTGTAGCAACCGCTGGGCTTGCGGTCAGTTGCAATTGCTGCTGTTGCTGGAGGACCGACGCCTTCAATCCTGCCACCTCCAAAGACAGGCCTTGAAGTTGCTTTGACAAAGCAGCAATTGGATCCATACTGGATTCTAAGTAGGTAGAAAGAAAAAATTGTATTTTTTTTTTTACCTACACAAAATAAGGGCCAGATATAATGTAATGACCGGCGTCACGCAAAGGGAAGGAAATGAGAAGGCCCTGTCCAAGGGAGAGGGAAAGATGGGGACCCCTGACTCACCTTGCGGCTGGCACCTGACTGCCCTGACGTCCCTAGACGGGTTCCTCACCCGTACGCCGATCACCTGCCTAAACCCTGGCTTTCCCTAAGATGAGCCCTATGTAGTGAACGGGGCGGTGGGATCACTAGTCCGCACCACTGACACTAAGAGGAAAACACCAAGGAGAGGACAGACAATACAGACAAACATATAATCCCAGGTGGGCGACAACAGCAGACAACAAAAGCCCAACAGGGATCCGGAGGGTAACGCTCTGGAACAACAACCAGGGAACACAGGTACACAGCTCCAGTGGGTCAGTATAGAAGTCCAGGCAGGAAGCTCTATATCTGGCAACCAGAGAAGTGGGAGATGGGAATATAAGGAGGTTGGGAGTGCTGGACAAGAAACAGCTGAGGAGAAGGAGCTACGGATCCCTGAGTGAGCCAAAAAGGATTGCAAGGCAAACCCAGAAAGCTACCATTAAGAAACAGCACTGTCTTTAGACATAGAGCGTGCAGCAACCCGCTGCGACTTCCTGACCCCGGGTATAACGGAGTCAGGCGTGGCTCTTGACACCCTCGTGACATGAAGTGAATGGGTCCGCATTCAGTGCGGGTGCAATGCGTTCACCTCACGCGTTGCACCCGCGCGGAATTCTCGCCCGTGTAAAAGGGGCCTTAAAATAAAGACTGATGGGACGTCAAAGGTTTAGTTTTATATATGCGTCCGTGAAAGTGAATATTAGCCTAGAGATTGGACCCTTTTAAAATGTTGCTTTTATTAGTTCAATTAAAAAAGCAAAAAGTATCACCCTATTATAACTGGGTGACCGAAAAACATATATATCAGGACAGGATATCGCCCAGCTACCAATTGGTGCAAATAATAAATAAGATGTAAGTGGTGCAAATTCCAAGGGCACTTATGACATTTACCTGTTTTCTTGTAAAATTCTTTTTATTAAAGTTTTTTAAAACAAATAAAACAAAAAATACTTTTCCATGATACAGAGAAAATATCAAATATAGGAGTTCAGACTTGATTACAGTCGCATAATAAACTTATATCACCGAAGTGAACAAAAATGATAAGTGAGTTGAATAGTAACATAGAAAAGTCTAACAATAATATAAAGACAAATAACACATCAAAACAATGCAGAAACAGCCCTCAAGACTGAGAGCAATAGTAGGTACTGTTCAACCACTCATCCCATCTATAGTGGTATTCTGTAAAATAATCATGCCCCCTAGTAATGGAATACGGATACTAAAGTGGGAGGTATTTTTGTCCTGGAATCTCTGATCTCCACGCTTCCCTCTACATTCCTTGAGTAACTAAATACAGTCCTAACTGTTCATGAGTACACAAAGTATTCGCAAAACTGTATCAAAAAGGGTTTTAGTTAGATTATGCTTAACCCGAGTTTCAATATTTAATTATATCTAATAAATTCTAATGTTCTCATTAGGTGATGACTATAATTAATTAACCGTGCATCTCCTGATCAGAAGAGCTACAACTGCGAATAAATCATGTCCTGTTTCATTATTATTTTTGAAAAAGTTTTGGGGCATGATTTAAATCTGGGTGTTCTGGGGGAGTAAGTACATAAACCATTAGGCAATTCCAAATATGGCATATATCAACAGCAATTTTATTATGCCATTCGGATTGCACTATTTAGCCTATTAGATGATATGGCTGACTAATGAGACTAATAAGAGACTAATAACCCCCCCCCCCTTTTCTTCTTCCCTGTGCTGACTAGCGCCTTAAAGTTAACTTCAGGGGGCAATTGGTGCAATACCTCTATGCACTTCCCCTACACCGTAACTACCCGGGGAGAAGCTGGAATGCCGCAGCATCGCTAAACCGGAAGTGACGTCGAGCAAACCGGAAGCGATGCTTGCGTTCCAGGACACCGGAAGTTGCGGACGGCGTGCGCTCCACCCACCAGATATTCAGCTCCCGGAGGTGTAAACGCACGCTCGTGCGCTCATTTAAATCAAGGCAGGACAGGGAAGCCCCACTGCCTTACCAAACACGGCAGGTGGCAGTCCGGACACAATTGGGGCATATCACCAGTAAGTTGCTTCACCTGTGGGACGCCAAGAGATGGGCGATCCAGTAAGTAAATCAACGTTTTATTTATTTATTTTCAGGTGACATCCCTCTTCATCGATAAGAGAGTCTGTGTGAGTTATCCTGCCCCAAGTATGGCCTGCCTCACGGTATCATCCAGGACATAGTATTTACACTTTTTATCTATCTATTTATCCTGTTTTGATCCATGATGTTATTCATAACCATTATCATCCTTTAACCGACCCCCTGATGAACCCTAGTGGGGAAACGCGTCGGGGTTAAAATCAACATCAGTATATGTGTTAAATTCCCAAGGTACAGGGCCAGACAGGGTAGGTACGGGGACAGGGTGATCCCACCATCAGGGATCATCCCTGGGCAAAGGGTTAACCTACGGCGGGTACAGGGAGAGAACCATCCCCAGCACCCATAATAAGTGCCCTAACCTTTTCCCCATATCCCACACCTCTCATAAATGTCATAAGTGCCCTTGGAATTTGCACCACTTACATCTTATTTATTATTTGCACCAATTCACGGTGGTAGCTGGGCGATATCCTGTCCTGAAATATATTTTTCGGTCACCCAGTTATCATAGGGTGATACTTTTTGCTTTTTAAATTGAACTAATAAAAGCTACATTTTAAAAGGGTCCAATCTCTAGGCTAATATTATTTTATATATGCATGGAAGTGTCCTTTTTAGTAAGTCGTCTTATGAAGCCTGCAATTCATGCTGTATGTCAAAACTACTTCCTATGTTAGCATGTGGTAAGCAGAACTATCTCTTGTGGTTACAATATGCTTCCCTCATTAAGCATTTTCTGGTTAGAGATCTTCAGTAATCAGTATTCACATATTTAGTTATGAGCAGAGCCAAAGCTTCTTACAGTGTATTTGACCAGTGGAGCGGTTTATTAAACCATACAAGTATTTTAGGCTAAGTTCACACTTCAATTATTTGGTCAGTTAGTTCCATCAGTGATAGTGAAGCCTCCACAGAGATGACGTATAATAGAAAGGTCTGCTCCTGTTCTGTGCTTTTGACCCGCACCTGGTTTTGGCTCACTAACTTATGGAAATAACTGAAGTGTGAACTCTGCCTTATGCATTGACTTGTACACGTTCTTAATATGAATTTGGTAATGCCAAAGTATTTTCAACTACTCACTCTTTCCTGTTAAGCCGTACATGAGTTCTGCAACAGCCACATTGCCTTTATTGCTTACACAGGCATGTTGCTTGCCCATACAGGTTGCTGTACCTGATACTGCAGTATGACCCATTTGTATAGTTGGCTGCTATCTATAATACCTTGTCTGTAAATGAATGTCACATTGAGCCGCATCTCCTAACAACAAGTCCATTTATTACATCGGGAGTGAGATGTAGCTCAGTGTGCTGTCACTTATTAGATCATTGTACTAATCTATTTTCCAGCAGAAGGTGTTTCTTTTTAGTAAACTTTTTTTTACTTTTTTTTTTTTTAACTTGCTGTGATAAACAGGTTTTTCAGGTTTATTTTTTTTTTATCTGAAACTGTTTGTGCAGGGGAAATGAATGTACAAAAAAGAACCTTAGTAACCTCTGGAAGTAGCTTAACATATAAGTAAATGGCTGGGTTTAGGCTGGCCATACTGTCGGTCAAATGAACTACTGTATTTTGTGGACTATAACACGCACTTTTTTTATTCTAATACAGAGATGGCCAACCTGCGGCTCTCCAGCTGATGTAAAACCACAATTCCCACCATGCCCTGCTGTAGTATGATAGCTGTAGGCAGTCTAGACATGGTCGGAGTTGTAGTTTTGCAACAGCTGGAAAGCCGCTGGTTGGCCATCCCTGCTCTAAAAGTTCTGGAAGAAATCATCAGCCTGCGGGAGGTGCAGGGAGCGGTGAGGGAAGCGC
Source organism: Bufo bufo (assembly GCF_905171765.1). Lineage (NCBI taxonomy): Eukaryota > Metazoa > Chordata > Amphibia > Anura > Bufonidae > Bufo > Bufo bufo. Next base: position 434,387,150 of record NC_053392.1, on the reverse strand, counting down.
TGTGTGGCTGTACTCGCCCTCCCTGGTTCTCTTCCGGGCCTAACTCTGCACTGTGTCTTGACAGCGTACAGCATCAGGATGTAGTGCATGTAGGTGCGCACGATGACCTGACACTGTGCGACTTCAGGTCACATTGCAGTGTGGGTCGAAAGAGGACCAGGGAGGCTGATGGAGCTCGGGGGTCTGATCTGAGGCTGATGGAGCTCGGGGGTCTGATCTGAGGCTGATGGAGCTCGGGGGTCTGATTTCTTTCTTCTTATTTCTCATTTATGTAAATCTAAAATATATGAAAGTCTAATGTTTATCAGTACATTACAGAAAATAATGAACTTTATCACAATATGCTAATTTTTTGAAAAGAACCTGTATATTGTCAGAGTGCAATACAGCAGAGTCTGCAATGTAACAATGTAGACAAAAAATGAGTGCCTTTCCCATGATAATACTGTGCAGGTAGTTCTTTCTTCGGTATGAAGATATTGTGAGCTTTACCTATAAACATTATAGGTCCTGGTTTATCAAATTGGAACCTAGGTTCTATAACCATGCAAATCCTGAAATTTTTCTTACCAAATTTGCCGTACGAATGGGCTGTATAAGGTCTGGTCATATTATGGGTAAGGCTAACAGAATGAAATGTTAGCATACACTACTTGGGGAGACAGGAGACTTATAGGCCATACATGTTCCTTTGAAATTCGGGGAATAAAGGGATGTAAATGAGCTCTTGACAAGCTCTGCCTCTAAGGCCACCAGATGTAAGTCCGCTAACAGCAGGAACCCTGATAGTTATGTAAGTTACTAACTATGAATCTCTTGTGATATTCCCTTTTTCATTCACTTTTTTCAGTTCCTCTTTCATTTTTCTTGTTTCTTGCAGGGAATTCTCGGTTGCACTTTCTTGTCTTGGTAAGCGGCTGCACCTCCGTTGGAAGAATTTTAGATGCTGAGGTTTACAAAATCACATCCAGTGAAATCTGTCCACTACAAGAGGAAACCAGAGAGGAGGAACGGGTCACAGCTCTCAGGAAGATACTGAATTCAGGGATGTTTTATTTCTCTTGGCCAAATGCAGGATCACATTTTGACCTCACCATTCGAGCCCAAATTCAAGCTGACAAAAGAGGTTATGAACCTGAAAACTGGTTCTTCTGGTTAGTATAATTGTGCACTCACGATATGCTGTCCTATTCAGTCCACTGCATTGGAAATTATATAGTCATTAATGTAGTTATTTATTATGCCTTATTCACCTAGCACACCATGTTGTTCAGTACTGTATATTCTCAGAGCAGTCCCTGCCCTATTTGACCTAACTAAGGGCTCTTTCACACTTGCGTTGTCCGGATCCGGCGTGTACTCCATTTGCCGGAATTACACGCCGGATCCGGAAAAACGCAAGTGAACTGAAAGCATTTGAAGACGGATCCGTCTTCAAAATGCGTCCAGTGTTACTATGGCACCCAGGACGCTATTAAAGTCCTGGCTGCCATAGTAGTAGTGGGGAGCGGGGGAGCAGTATACTTACAGTCCGTGCGGCTCCCGGGGCGCTCCAGAATGACGTCAGAGCGCCCCATGCGATCACGTCATCCATGAGCGTGGGGCGCCCTGACGTCACTCTGGAGCGCCCGGGGAGCCGCACGGACGGTAAGTATGCTGCTCCCCCGCTCTCCACTACACTTTACCATGGCTGCCAGGACTTTAGCGTCCTTGCAGCCATGGTAACCATTCAGAAAAAGCTAAACGTCGGATCCAGCAATGCGCCGAAACGACGTTTAGCTTAAGGCCGGATCCGGATTAATGCCTTTCAATGGGCATTAATTCCGGATCCGGCCTTGCGGCAAGTGTTCCGTATTTTTGGCCGGAGCAAAAAGGGCAGCATGCTGCGGTATTTTCTCCGGCCAAAAAACGTTCCGTTCCGGAACTGAAGGCATCCTGATGCATCCTGAACGGATTTCTCTCCATTCAGAATGCATAGGGATAATCCTGATCAGGATTCTTCCGGCATAGAGCCCCGATGATGGAACTCTATGCCGGAAGAAAAGAACGCAAGTGTGAAAGGGCCCTTACACATACACATACAATTTACAGGTCCTTCTCAAAAAATTAGCATATTGTGATAAAGTTCATTATTTTCTGTAATGTACTGATAAACATTAGACTTTCATATATTTTAGATTCATTACACACAACTGAAGTAGTTCAAGCCTTTTCTTGTTTTAATATTGATGATTTTGGCATACAGCTCATGAAAACCCAAAATTCCTATCTCCAAAAATTAGCATATTTCATCCGACCAATAAAAGAAAAGTGTTTTTAATACAAAAAAAGTCAACCTTCAAATAATTAAGTTCAGTTATGCAATCAATACTTGGTCGGGAATCCTTTTGCAGAAATGACTGCTTCAATGCGGCGTGGCATGGAGGCAATCAGCCTGTGGTACTGCTGAGGTGTTATGGAGGCCCAGGATGCTTCGATAGCGGCCTTAAGCTCATCCAGAGTGTTGGGTCTTGCGTCTCTCAACTTTCTCTTCCCAATATCCCACAGATTCTCTATGGGGTTCAGGTCAGGAGAGTTGGCAGGCCAATTGAGCACAGTAATACCATGGTCAGTAAACCATTTACCAGTGGTTTTGGCACTGTGAGCAGGTGGCAGGTCGTGCTGAAAAATGAAATCTTCATCTCCATAAAGCTTTTCAGCAGATGGAAGCATGAAGTGCTCCAAAATCTCCTGATAGCTAGCTGCATTGACCCTGCCCTTGATAAAACAGTGGACCAACACCAGCAGCTGACATGGCACCCCAGACCATCACTGACTGTGGGTATTTGACACTGGACTTTAGGCATTTTGGCATTTCCCTCTCCACAGTCTTCCTTCAGACTCTGGCACCTTGATTTCCGAATGACATGCAAAATTTGCTTTCATCCGAAAAAAGCTTCTCTGTAGCCCAGGTCAGGCGCTTCTGCCGCTGTGTCTGGTTCAAAAGTGGCTTGACCTGGGGAATGCGGCACCTGTAGCCCATTTCCTGCACACGCCTGTACACGGTGGCTCTGGATGTTTCTACTCCAGACTCAGTCCACTGATTCCGCAGGTCCCCCAAGGTCTGGAATCGGTCCTTCTCCACAATCTTCCTCAGGGTCCGGTCACCTCTTCTCGTTGTGCAGCGTTTTCTGCCACACTTTTTCCTTCCCACAGACTTCCCACTGAGGTGCCTTGATACAGCACTCTGGGAACAGCCTATTCGTTCAGAAATTTCTTTCTGTGTCTTACCCTCTTGCTTGAGGGTGTCAATGATGGCCTTCTGGACAGCAGTCAGGTCGGCAGTCTTACCCATGATTGGTTTTGAGTAATGAACCAGGCTGGGAGTTTTTAAAAGCCTCAGGAATCTTTTGCAGGTGTTTAGAGTTAATTAGTTGATTCAGATGATTAGGTTAATAGCTCGTTTAGAGAACCTTTTCATGATATGCTAATTTTCTGAGATAGAAATTTTGGGTTTTCATGAGCTGTATGCCAAAATCATCAATATTAAAACAAGAAAAGGCTTGAACTACTTCAGTTGTGTGTAATGAATCTAAAATATATGAAAGTCTAATGTTTATCAGTACATTACAGAAAATAATGAACTTTATCACAATATGCTAATTTTTTGAGAAGGACCTGTATATGCCATTGTCACATCCAAAGAAATGCAAAAGCAGATTATGTAATTGTTTTTGCAGAAAAAAATCTGTGCATAAACAATAACAGTTAATGTAAAATAGTGATGCAGACATGTCAGTAATGGGCAAATGTTTTAATAAACTCTAAAAAGAGGTATATTACTTACAGTATGTTCAAGTCTGTTATACTCATGGATGTTATGTACAGAGAGACTGCATTTAGTATTATATTTTTCACCTCCTTTTCTTTCCACAACAGACAAACAAACCTATGACTGTTTCAGTGAATTGCATGAGGCTGAGCTGTGATACCAAGCACAGCCGCTATACAGTGGTGTGTACGGTGCTATGCCTGGTGTGCTGAGAGAAGGCTGCAGTGCTCACAAGAGCGCCGCTGCCTTCTCAAACAACTGATTGGCGGGGGTCCTGAGTGTCGGACCCCACCGACCACATACTGATGATCTATACATCAGTAGAAAACTCCTTTAAGAATTAGGAATTAAGGAGATCTGGAGTTAAGCTGGCCATAAATTTGAGATAATGATTGCCAAATTGCGGCCAATCAGTTGTCCATGGGATCGTTCGTATGAAAGATCCGACTAGCTAAACTTCTGGACCAGGGAGTCAGCTTGAGCACAATGACAAGTGATTGGCTGAATTCCGTCAGTCATGCCATTAACATGCAGTTTCGGCTGATGAAAGGCAGAAGATTTCCAGCACGACGGATCGCATTTTCAGCAGAGGAGGGTCCACCATCGGCGATCACGAATGCTCATTTGTGCTAGTTTTTCAAACAGTCGGCCCATTCCGGCTGACTTTAATCTAATGTGTATAGCCACCTCTAGTCTATTCTAGTCTAATAGGGAGAGGGAAGCAGTGTATCCATGCAGTGGGTCATAAATCCAGATGTTAAGGGCCCTTTACACAGGCCAAGAATCTGGCAGTTAATTGCTAACAAGCGTTTATAGGAAGGCTTGGTTGATTAGCTGGCAGTTTAAAGGTGTTGCTGATTACCCAATGAGCAAGTGAAATGCTCGTTCATCGGATAATACATCATTCGTGCGGGCACAAAAATCGTTGCTTGCTGGCTGCAAATTGTACTGTGTAAACACGCTCTGCTGCCAGCAAACAACGAGTCACTAAGAGCAATGGCATTAGTGATCGCTGCTCCCCATACTGTGGAGAAGATGACTGTAAATACAGTGGTCTCCTCCACTGACAAGCAGGCAATTTTCTGGAAGGAACGCCTGCTGTATCGTCCCATGTGAAGGGACCTTTAGATTGAGTCCTCTTTTCAATACCTGGAATGTTGTTTATCAGTTTGAATTTCATGGGATTTGGATAACTTTTCCACCAACACTTGAACAATTATTGCTCATACCTTTTTAAAACTGCCAAATATTGCCAAAAATTGGAAAGGCACTATTGTGCCAAATTTGGTTGAACTTGAAATCATCAGCAGTATCACTGATGGTTGTTGTTGTTATGAATCTATGTCAGCACTTTCATTAAACAACACTCACAGGTTCAGTAAAAGTTGGGATATTTGACTTTGGAGCAACTTCAGTGTGACTAATCTATAATTATATTTGCTTACTCTATTTGAGTACTCTGGTGGTTTTACCTTTCTTTCTGTGATCTTTCAGAAAGCAATTACAGATCAGGCAAATCTCATTACTTACATTACATTACTTACTTGTAAATTAAAGATTAGGTTTGTCCTTTTTTCCTTTGTCCCCCCCACACACACTTTCCATACCTTGGGGTATGATTTAATACCCCTTTACCCTCCCTCACTATAAGATGGTATACCATTGTCTGGATAATTTTTGTTGTCTAATGTAAATACACTGTAAAAAGTTATTTTCAATAAACAATGGGTAAGAAGAAAGTGGCATTAAATATTGAATGCTGAAGCATCAGTATGAAAGGAAACCTAGGAAGGAAAGAGTCAGCAACCTGTCTGAATAGGTGCACAGTAAGTAACAGGATATCAGGGTGTTACTCATTAATGACTAATCACGGATCTCCTTTTTCTGTTTGGTTTCACTTGTGCTGTGCAGTGACATGACGCTGACAGCTCAAAGGAAATGTATTCCTTTAGCAAATAAGAAAATCAAGACCTCAGATATTACACCGCTTTATACACCTAAATGGGGTTTCTGTTATTAGATATGTAAATATGGATCAAGTAGTGGTGTACATTATTACTGATATATCCTTTTTGTGTTAGAAGGATGCTTGAGATAAATATCCAACCAGTAGTAAATGGCAAAAAGAAAAAAAAATATCAGCATCTGCTTATTAAATATTTTGTGGACTCTCCCAGAAGTTGCTGGAAAACAATAGCTGGTAGAAGGAAAGGAGAGGACATCCAGAGGGTGCATTTTACTTAGGAATAAGCAGATGTTGCCCTGTGATAAAGGACAGTGCTAACAGGCTAAAAGCTATGTAGGCTGTGTCCCATATCTGATGTATACATGACTTTTATGTTAAACTGATGCCTCCAACGGATGCCATACAGGGGATCTGTCACAATAGAGTTTTGTAGTGTAATTTCTTTTTATTTTATTTCTTTCTGGATTCTTCAGGGAGGAAATGTATGGTGTGCTACGCGTTTGCATCCTTTTTTCCCCCAACATGTATGTTAAACATAGGATGAACAGCCCTTTAGACTGTCAAAGTTATGGGAGAGCACAGAAAGTGCACAAAAACTGCATAGTATTTAAAGACGTTTTCTTGGACAGTTAAAAAGGCTTTGACCTGCAGAAAAAACAGTATTGCTAATATACCCTCCGTTCTGAACCACTGCTGATTCTTGTCTCACCGATCTGGTCACTTCCACCTTTTGGATTCCCACTGCTTCTGGTAGCATGCCATCCCTCTATTTATGCTGTTCCCTGCCACCCTGGGCAAAATTAATGGGGAAAATGAAATCATTTTATTACATTGTTTGATTGGCCGACCGAGTGGATGTTGGGTGGATTGATTTTCAAGGGCTGAGCTGGTTTGGGTGTCTCATTATGTGATCCTGCAGTTTAATATGTGGAAACTGCAGGGATGCAGAATAGGAGCCCTAAGATTTTGCTGGCAGATGGGCTTAGGTACTATACATCCAGATGTGAGTGGGTATATGCATTTGGTGAAAAGCCAGCACCATGAAGAAAAAAAAAGGAACCATAGTCCAGGAAAACACCTATTAATAAAGGACTTTTTAAAAGTTTTAGCTAATCACTATTGTCTGAGCAGTATGGATATGAAGCCATAATGATACTTTTAAAGAGTCTGAGCTATGTGAGCCTCATTTTCTAAACTGGCTAGCATACAGTGGGGCCTTCTTCCTCTAGCAGCCAATCACAGTTCAACCTTCATTTTCCAAAGCAGTTTACAAAAAGCTGAGCTCTAATTAGTTATTTTGGGTAACAAGGTCAGACACGATTGATAAATCCTTCCCCAGATATCTAATACATGAACGGCAAAACAAATGTGAACATTATACAAATTTTGAAGAAAACCAGTTGGGTAATTCCTGCTGCTTTTTCTAATTTGATAGAGCGAATCTGTGCTCCATGATATTTATAATTATCTGATATGGAGTAAAAATCTGAGTAAATCCTGACAGGACTCCTAGAGGAGACTGTGAGAGTCCTGAATACAGCACCCACACACCGGGTTGACAACCTTCTGTGTACACACGATACAGTGATGGCTGTCAATGACTATGTGTGGGCAGAGTAATAGAGTCTCTCACTGGAAGCCCGGTTAGGATTAAGGGTCCATTCACACATCCGTAGTGTATTGCGCATCCGCAAATTGCAAAAACGCAATACACCCGGCCAGCACCCCCCATAGAACTGCCTATTCTTGTTCACAATTGCGAACAAGAATAGGACATGTTCTATTTTTTTGCGGAGTCGCACCCCGGAAGTTCGGGGCTGCACTCCGGAGATGCGGAGAGCACATAGTGTGCTCTCTGCATCCATTTCTGCCCCATTGAGAATGGATGGGCCCGCACCTGTTCCCGATATTGCGGAACGGATGCGGACATGTGACTGGACCCTTACTCTGGTTTTACTTGGAAATTCTGCTCCACATTCTATAAAACTATATATATCATAGAGCTCAACTTCTCTATCTACTATATCTTACTCTCAGATTGGGCAGTAGAAATCACATGAAAGGGTCACTGTACGTATTGATGCACCATTTGTATTTTTTTTGCCCTATAAAGTCTTCTGGAACATTATTTTTCTTCTCTATTTGACCATGAACTTGTTTTTACAGGAACCGTCTTTTGCACGTTCCTTTGAAACACTATCAAGTCAGTTGCTCAGATTGGCTGTTGAAGGTCATCTGTGGAGGAGTAGAAATCCGTACTGTCTATGCCTCACACCGGAAAGCAAAGGCTTGCCTTATCTCGCGCATCAGCTGTGTACGAGCAGGAACCAGGTTCCACATCCGTGGAGTGGATGATGATGGACACGTTTCTAACTTTGTTGAAACTGAGCAGGTATTGTAACAATATCTTCATTTAGACATAGTTGTTAACAACAGTACTTCTAATTTCGTGAATTAAAGGGGTTGTTCAGGTTCAGAGTTGAACCTGGACATGGCCACATTTTCACACAGGCAACCCCCCTAATATGAGCATTGGAGTATTTCATGTTATGAATTGCACAGGTTAGTGAGGGGAATGGAGTTCCTCATCGGAGCTCGTGTCTGGACGGAAGCAGCCGTGTCCCTTCCTGCAGAAAAGTAATCGGATGCTCCGAAGGCCCTCAGCCCGGTAAGCCTCCTCCTGGGTAAAAAAGTTTTTTATGCGCCACTCCAGGTCTTGAGCACTAGGGAGTTATTTTCATGGTGGAGGTTCGTTTTCTTTAAAAATCTAGCCCCTTACTGAGGAAGTTATATTTGCAGGGCAGAGATGCCAGCAAAAGTGGGGAACCTTCACTAAAGAAAAAATTTGCAATCTGCAAAGAGCAGTTAGCTGGACATGTTAAAAAGCCACTTTGTCAGAAGTGTACTGAAAAGATTAGGTCTGAGGAAGCACCGTCTCTGGTGGATAGCCTAAAGTCTATTATCAAGGAGAAGTGAGCTCCGCCATTGAAGCAAAAATGGCGGTTTTCGCTCAAAAACCCTCTACCTTCAGATCAAATCTTGAACTGCACTTAGAGTCTGATACAGATCAAAATCCATATCTGTTTCTTCAGACGACTAGTCTGGTAGACCCTTGTGTTCTGTGGAACAAACCGAATCTTTGCTTAAGACTATCCGGGCTACCATGAATATTGAAGAATCCAGAGAAACCCATTCCATTCAAGACCAAATGTTTAGAGGTCTTGGTGATAGGAAAAAACAGTTTTTTCCCATTCATGAAAGTATAAAAAAAACGAATTGCGAATGAGTGAAGAAACCCAGAAAAAAGGAGTCTCAAGGGTTTTTAAAAGAGAATATCCCTTTAGTGAATCCGATTCTGCCCACTGGGATAAAACTCCTTGGGTTGACGCCCCTATGGCTAGAATCTCTAAGAAGTCCTCCTTACCTTTTGAAGACGTAGGTCTTTTGAGAGATTCTATGGATAAAAAAATGTGAAATGCTTCCTAAAAGATCTTGGGAGAGCTGCACTTCCATGTTGAGACCCAGCATTGCAGCCACTTACACTGCCAGGACCCTTTCCTTATGGTTATCTCAACAAGAAGAACATTTAGTTTCAGGAACACCCAGAGAGGATATTTTATCCTCCCTGGCATTTCTAAAACAGGCTACAAATTTTCTATCGGATGCTTAGGTGGATTTAGTGAAACTCTCTGCCAGATCTGCGGCCCTTTCAAATTCCGCCAGAAGATCTAATTGGTTGAGATCGTGGTCAGGGGACAATACTTATAAAAGCGAACTGTGTAGTATTCCCTGTGAAGGTGACAGACTCTTTGGGTCAGTACTAGATACTATTTTAGATAAAGCATCTGATGGAAAGAAAAGTTTCCCAGCAGAGTCTAGGTTTTTCCACCAACGCCGATCCTTTTGTAACCAATGGGAAGGGTAGGCCGGATCAGAAAAAGGAGAGTTCAGGTCCCTGGCAGCCCACAAAAGGCAGAGGCAGGAGTTTTCTGTTTAACCAGGAGAAGTCTTCAAAACAGCCCAATCAACAATGCCAGGGACCGGGTGTGGGGAAGGTTAAGAAAATTTGTTTCCGCCTCGGAAAATATTTAAAAATCCCCCTGGATTCTAGATTTAATTCATCATGGCTGCACTAGAATTCTCTACCCCCCCTCCCCAACTCCAGAAAGGTTCCTGTTAAACAAAAAAACTAAAGGAAGAAAGACGATATCTTCTAGAGTCACAGATTCTGACATTACTAGAAAAAGAAGTCATTGTTCCAATACTATTAGACCAGAGAGGGAAAGGATTTTATTCCCCAATTTTCCTAATAATAAAAAAAATAATGGTACATTCAGAGCCATAATAAACCTGAAGGGTCTCAACAAACATACCACTTACAAAAAATTCAAGATGGAGACGGTCAAGCCAACAATCATGCCAAACATAAAGATAAACAGGCGGCACTCGCCAATCGGTGCAATATTCTTCTTTTATTTCCTCCAGAGCGGAGTACATCAAAGCTGGATACATAAAAGCTGAGTACATTATCCTGTTACTGCACTGAATGAATGTATGTCCGCCCCCAGCCGCTAATGTACTCAGCTTTTATGTATCCAACCTCTATGTATTCAGCTTTGATGTACTCAGCTCTGGAGTTAATAAAAGAAAATTGCACCGATTGGTGAGTGTCGCCTGTTTATCTTTGTTTGGCATGTTTACATGTTTACTATTTTTGAGCTGAGCACCGCCAGGTTGCTGTAGTTTGCACCCGATATGCAAATGTCACATTGCCTGTTCAGCAGAGGAAGTTAAACGCAGTGCCAATACGTCTTGTTACACGCCAACAATCAACCTAATACCCCAGGACTGTTATATGGTAACGCTGGACTTGGCGGATGCTTACTACCATGTCCCCATACACAAAGATCATCAGAAGTATCTACGTTTTGCAGTCTACCTATAAAATTGTCTGGTTCACTTTCAATTTCATGCCCTCCCTTTCGGTCTGTTATCCGCTCCCCAGAGTTTTTACGAAGCTCATGGCGGAGATTTCAGGATTTCTTCATCAAAAAGAGATCCTATTCATTCCATATATGGACTATTTTCTTATTGCAGCCTACTCTCTGGAAATTCTATTCAAGAATTTACAAATAGTCAGAGATTTCCTTCAGTCCCTAGGTTGGAAACTAAATCTAGCGAAGTCAGATTTCTCCCCCAGAAACAGGAAGATTTTCCTAATAATTCTTCTGGACTCTCCCCTTATGAAGTCTTTTCTTCCGGATCGGATCAGAAGATGCAGGACATAATATCAAGGATATCAACTTTCAGGTCACATCTGAAAGTGTCCTTCAGAGACATAATGGTAGTTCTGGGCCTAATGACCTCAACAGTTTTGCAGGGTTTTCTCTTAGCTGCCTGGAACAAGAGCCAGTTCTCCCTGAACAACAGAGTATCTATCTCTTCCTACTCAGGTGAGGAGTTCTCTACAGTGGTACTTAGATCCAGACAATCTGAATCAGGGACTTCAATGGAGATCAAATGATCATAACAACAGACGCTGGGGGGCCCATTGTGGGGATCAGCTAGACCAGGCAGTCTGGAGTCCGAGTCTCCTTCCGCTATCCTAAAACTCAAAGGAACTTTTAGCGTTTTTTCTAGCCCTGAGAGCCTTTCTTCCAATTATCAGTTGAAGGGACGTCAAAATTCTGTCAGACAACAGGGCTACAGTAGCCTATATAAATAAGCAGAGAGGAGCTGGAATCGTCTTAAAGGAAAAGCGAATAGCCTGGCAGGTTTTCTGAGCAGAAGGAGTCTAAAGTCAGGAGAGTGGTCTTTAAACAAGAAAATATTTCTCGAGTTATGCAACAGATGGGAGACCCCAATATTGGACATCTTTGCCTCAAGAGCAAGTGGATCTGTTCTATTCCCTATCCTACAGGGACAGTCCAGTCAGAGTAGATGCATTTTCGGGTCCATGGCTGGTGGGGATGTTGTATGCCTTTCCCCCGATATCCCTGATTCCCAGGGTTCTGACAAAGGTAATGAAAGACAATTGCCGATTTGATTCTGATAGCTCCTTATTTGGTTCCCACTTCTGCCGAGTCTCTCAAAGGGGAATTTATGGTTGCTCACACAGATCCCGGAGCTCCTTCTATAAGGACTGGCTCGGCATCCAGATGTACGACAGTTGAGTCTAGCAGCCTGGATGTTGAACGAACCATCTTAAGGTCCAACTGACTTTCGGATACAGTCATCAATACCCTACTGAAGAGTAGGAAACTTATCATGTCAAAAATTTATCTTAGAACTTGGAATGCTTTCCTCTGTTTTGCAGGGGACTCTTGGAATCCCACTTTATCTCCAGACATTAAAATAATTCTGGACTTCCTGCAGAAGGGCCTCGAAGATGTATTAAGGGTTAGTACCCTAAAGGTCCAGGTGGCAGCCCTTAGCGCCTTCATGGATGTTAAGTTGACTGAAATTGGTTTAGTCATACGGTTTTTTGAGGGAGCTTATAGATCAAATCCAGCAGTTAGATCCACTTTACCTCTTTTGGACCTTAATCTGGTGCTCTTGGTACTCATTGATCCTCCTTTTGAACCTCTTAATGAGATCCCTCTTAGGTTACTCTTCCTAAAAAATGGCTTTCCTGATTGCTATTACCTCGGCTAGGAGAGTGGGGGAGATCCAGGCTTTATCTTGTAGACCACCATATTTAACCATCCTGGATGACAGAATAATTTTAAAACGTGTACCTTCCTTTTTGGCCAAATTATTTACAAAATTGAATTGCCAACAAGAAATCTCATTACCTTCTTTCTGCCCACAGGCTAAGGCCTAATGCACACGGACGTTTTTTTAGCGGTTCCCAAAACGGATTTCCGTTGTTCTGTGACAGTTTTTTCGTCCGTGGGTCTTCCTTGATTTTTGGAGGATCCACGGACAGGAAAAAAGTCATTTTGGTGTCCGCCTGGCCGTGCGGAGCCAAACGGATCCGTCCTAACTTACAATGCAAGTCAATGGGGACGGATCCGTTTGACGTTGACACAATATGGTGCAATTGCAAACGGATCCGTCCCCATTGACTTTCAATGTAAAGTCAGGAGTCCCTATTATACCATCGGATCGGAGTTTTCTCCAATCCGATGGTATATTTTAACTTGAAGCGTCCCCATCACCATGGGAATGCCTCTATATTAGAATATACCATCGGATTTGAGTTAGATCGTGACAGTATCCGACAGTATATTCTAAAACAGAGGCTTTCCCATAGTGATGGGGACGCTTCAAGTTAGAATATACTACGAACTGTGTACATGACTGCCCCCTGCTGCCTGGCAGCACCCGATCTCTTACAGGGGGCTGTGATCCGCACAATTAAACCCTCGGGTGCCGTACCTGAGGGGTTAATTGTGTGTATCATAGCCCCCTGTAAGAGATCAGGTGCTGCCAGGCAGTAGGGGGCACACCCCCTCCCTCCCCAGTTTTAAATTCATTGGTGGCCAGTGCGGCCCCCCCTCCCTCCCCTGTATTACTGTACATTCATTGGTGGCCAGTGGGCCCCCCCCCCCATCATTGGTGGCAGCGGAGAGTTCCGATCGGAGTCCCAGTTTAATCGCTGGGACTCTGATCGGTAACCATGGTTAGTTAGCAATTTTACAAGCATTATACTTACCTTCGCTGTCTGTGACCGGCCGGGCGCTCCTCCTACTGGTAAGTGAAAGGTCTGTGCGGCACATTGCTCATAGCACAGACCTGTCACTTACCAGTAGGAGGAGCGCCTGGCCGGTCACAGACATCGCAGGTAAGTATAATGCTTCTAAAAATTGCTAAGTAACCATGGCAACCAGGACTGCAGTAGCGTCCTGGTTGCCATGGTTACCGATCGGAGTCCCAGCGATTAAACTGGGACTCCGATCGTAACTCTCCGCTGCCACCAATGATAGGGGGGGATTTTAATTAGGAGGGGGAGGGAGGGCCCACTGGCCACCAATGAATGTACAGTAATACGGGGGAGGGAGGGGAGGGAGGGGGGCCCACTGGCCACCAATAAATGTACAGTAATACAGGAGAGGGAGGGGGGCCGCACTGGCCACCAATGAATTTAAAACTGGGGAGGGAGAGAGGTTTGCCCCCTCCTGCCTGGCACCACCTGATCTCTTACAGGGGGCTATGATACGCACAATTAACCCCTCAGGTGCGGCACCGGAGGGGTTAATTGTGCGGGTCACAGCCCCCTGTAAGAGATCGGGTGCTGCCAGGCAGCAGGGGGCAGTCATGTACACAGTTCGTAGTATATTCTAACTTGAAGCGTCCCCATCACTATGGGAACGCCTCTGTATCAGAATATATTGTCGGATCTGAGTTTTCACGAAATGAAAACTCAGCTTTGAAAAAGCTTTTATGCAGACGGATCTGCGGATCCGTCTGTGTGAAAGTAGCCCATGGACGCGGATGCCAATCTTGTGTGCATCCGTGTTTTTTCACGGACCCATTGACTTGAATGGGTCCGTGAACCATTGTCCATCAAAAAAATAGGACAGGTCGTATTTTTTTGATGGACAGGAAACACGGATCACGGCCGCGGATGAACAACGGTGCATTTTCCGAGTTTTCAACGGACCCATTGAAAGTCATGGTCCGCAGAAAATCACGGAAAACGGAACAACGGCCACGGATGCACACAACGGTCGTGTGCATGAGGCCTAAGTCCGACTGAGAAATTAGATTCCACAACTTGGGCTACTTTCACATTAGCGTTTTTTGCAGATCCGTCATGGATCTGCAAAAACGCTTCCGTTACCATAATACAACCGCATGCATCCGTCATGAACGGATTCGATTGTATTAGGTCCTTTATAGCCATGACGGATCCGTCATGAACACCATTGAAAGTCAATGAGGGACGGATCCATTTTCTATTGTGTCAGAGAAAACTGATCCGTCACCATTGACTTACATTGTGTGTCAGGACGTATCCGATTTGCTCCGCACCACATCAAGGACAGAAAAACGCCGCTTGCAGCGTTATTTTGTCCGCGACGGGAGCGCAGCCTAACGGAATGCATTTTGGTGCGTTTCATTCAGTTCAGTTTTGTCCCCATTGACAATGAATGGGGATAAAACTGAAGCGTTTTCTTCCGCTATTGAGATCCTGTGATGGATCTCTATAGTGGAATTGAAAACGCTAATGTGAAAGTAGCCTTAGACGTCAAGAGATGCGTTGGCCTACCTCGAAGGTACTAGACAAATAAGAAAGTTGGATCGCCTTTTAATTCAGTATGCAGGGCAGAACAAAGGTCAGGGGGCTTCACAATTGACTATCTCCTGTTGGATTAAAATGACTATTGCCATGGCTTACAGGGAAAAGGGTGTCCCCCCTCCGTTGAATCTGAAAGCTCATTCAACAAGAGCAGACATGCTCAACCTGCGGCCCTCCAGCTGTTGCAAAACTACAACTCCCAGCATATCCGAACAGCTTACAGCTATCAGTCTACAGAAGGGCATGGTGGGAGTTGTAGTTTTACAACCGCTGGGGGCCGCAGGTTTAGCATCCCTGAACAAGAGCTATATCAACCTCCTGGGCATAAGGTGCCTCTGCTTCCTTGCCTCAGATTTGTCAGGCTGCCACCTGGTCCACTTTCTTTAAAAATTACAGACTAGATGTTGTCTCAAATAGGGACCTTTCCTTCGGTCGTAAAGCCTTATCTGCCGTGGTCCCTCCCTAATTGTTGTTTTCTTTGCTAATCCTCCTGCTTAGTGCGGTTGGGGAGGCATAAGGGAAAGATAATTACACTTACCGGTAATTGGAGTTTCCATTTACCCTCCACAACGGAACTGGGAGTTCCCACCCTATGTTATATTGCGTATTTTGATATTGTTTTTGTTGTGTTTTGCTAATGATGTATACCTTCTCATCAGAAACATATATAAATATTCCTACTCGGCATCACCTATGTTTCCTTGGAAATTATGAATTGCTAGGTGTTACCAGTTGGGTGTGTCAGACTGCAGGAACACATCTCCAACTGGTAACACCTGTCTGGACCTTCAATGCAATCTGCTAGTAATACATTCATAACTTCTAGAAGGAAGAAATAAATAATAAAGGAATGGTACATCCTATAGTCATAAGAATAGATGCTCCAAAATTTTTATAACTTGAGGAATGCAAGGAGTTACTACAGCAGACATGTCAGGAGAGGCGACAGCTCTTAATTTGTAGCTTGAAACTTTGAAAGGTTGTTTAAAAAGTGGAGTTAACCTGTAAATTAACCATTTAGTAAAATGAATTTTCCTGTTTTTATGTAAATGAATCTGCTTGCAAATATTGGGGCATGGTCAGACTTTACTAATAGTAGGACACCATGACATTGTGGTTTTTACTGCGGACAATACAAACATCAATATAAGATATGAATCAAACTAAGCGCTTTCACAGTCAGTTTAGTCAGTGATGTGAAGCCTGCGCACACAGATAAGGTATAATGGAAAGATTTGCACCTGTTCTGTGTTTTTTGACCCGCTGATCAAACACTGACTGTGTCAAAGTGGCCTAAGCCGGAGTTTATAGCAGATGCTGTGAAGAAAGTGATGCAGTTGTGAACCACAATATTAATAGCGTGCAGTTTTGGTATACAAGACATCAAGTAGAATTAAATCTGAGGAAAAATATGCAGAAACCTTTCCTGTGTGTCCCAGTCCAGGGCTCATGTATTTTGGGTCTGCTTTTCTGTGGATTGCACGCGGACCTGTTCATTTCTATGAGGCTGCAAATAATGCGGAACCACACGGATGTCATCTGTGTGCTGTCCGCATTCCTGCAGCGGTTCGGCAAATTTTAAAACCTGTCCTATTCTTGTCCATTTTGCAGACAAGAATAGGCAGTTCTATTAGGTAAATGCGGCATGCACATACAGTGGGGGAAATAATTATTTGACCCCTCACTGATTTTGTAAGTTTGTCCAATGACAAAGAAATGAAAAGTCTCAGAACAGTATCATTTCAATGGTAGGTTTATTGTAACAGTGGCAGATAGCACATCAAAAGGAAAATCGAAAAAATAACTTTAAATAAAAGATAGCAACTGATTTGCATTTCATTGAGTGAAATAAGTATTTGAACCCTCTAACAAAAAAAGACTTAATACTTGGTGGAAAAACCCTTGTTTGCAAGCACAGAGGTCAAACGTTTCTTGTAATTGATGACCAAGTTTGCGCACATTTTAGGAGGAATGTTGGTCCACTCCTCTTTGCAGATCATCTCTAAATCCCTAAGGTTTCGAGGCTGTCTGTGTGCAACTCTGAGCTTGAGCTCCCTCCATAGGTTTTCGATTGGATTAAGGTCCGGAGACTGACTAGGCCACTCCATGACCTTAATGTGCTTCTTCTTGAGCCACTCCTTTGTTGCCTTTGCTGTATGTTTTGGGTCATTGTCGTGCTGGAACACCCATCCACGACCCATTTTCAGTTTCCTGGCAGAGGGAAGGAGGTTGTCGCTCAGGATTTCACGATACATGGCTCCGTCCATTTTCCCGTTTATGCGAATAAGTTGTCCTGTGCCCTTAGCAGAAAAACACCCCCAAAGCAAAATGTTTCCACCCCCATGCTTGACGGTGGGGACGGTGTTTTGGGGGTCATAGGCAGCATTTTTCTTCCTCCAAACACAGCGAGTTGAGTTAATGCCAAAGAGCTCTATTTTGGTCTCATCAGACCACAGCACCTTCTCCCAGTCACTCTCTGAATCATTCAGGTGTTCATTGGCAAACTTCAGACGGGCCTGCACATGTGCCTTCCTGAGCAGGGGGACCTTGCGAGCCCTGCAGGATTTTAATCCATTGCGGTGTAATGTGTTTCCAATGGTTTTCTTGGTGACTGTGGTCCCTGCTAATTTGAGGTCATTAACTAACTCCTCCCGTGTAGTTCTAGGATGCTTTTTCACCTTTCTCAGAACCATTGACACCCCACGAGGTGAGATCTTGCGTGGAGCCCCAGAGCGAGGTCGATTGATGTTCATTTTGTGCTCCTTCCATTTTCGAACAATCGCACCAACAGTTGTCACCTTCTCTCCCAGCTTCTTGCTAATGGTTTTGTAGCCCATTCCAGCCTTGTGCAGGTCTACAATTTTGTCTCTGACATCCTTGGACAGCTCTTTGGTCTTTCCCATGTTGGAGAGTTTGGAGTCTGCTTGATTGATTGATTCTGTGGACAGGTGTCTTTTATACAGGTGACTAGTTAAGACAGGTGTCCTTAATGAGGGTGACTAATTGAGTAGAAGTGTCTAACCACTCTGTGGGAGCCAGAACTCTTAATGGTTGGTAGGGGTTCAAATACTTATTTCACTCAATGAAATGCAAATCAGTTGCTATCTTTTATTTAAAGTTATTTTTTCGATTTTCCTTTTGATGTGCTATCTGCCACTGTTACAATAAACCTACCATTGAAATGATACTGTTCTGAGACTTTTCATTTCTTTGTCATTGGACAAACTTACAAAATCAGTGAGGGGTCAAATAATTATTTCCCCCACTGTACATATAGTCGTGTGCATGCGGCCTCAATGTCCTATATCTGGCTATCAGGTAAGATGCAGCCTCTGCCCACCTCCAAGATGGAACTGACCAGTAGGAGATATACCGCCATGTTCTCTGCAGGATTTCTACAAGGCTTTCTTTCATGATCATGCAGAAAATGCTGAAGACTGACTAACATTGGGTACAAGGTTTAGTGTTTTTTTAAACTTCAGAGCAGACCTCCTAGCTTGGGGCTCAGCTAGTCTGCTGTTAGCCCAAACCACTGCATGCAAATTTCAAGATTTTAATATTTTTTTTTGGTTTGTAGAGATTTGAGTGTTTGTTTGTGAAGACTGCCACACAAAAAATAGCAGAAACACAGGACATAAAATGTTATCGCTGTGATGTGTAAAATAGTGCATTCCAGCATTAGTCAGTGAATACATTACATGAATGCAGTAGCCGGTAACCTGTCGGGTCACATTTCATAATGAATACCAGCTTTCTACAAATGGTTCAAAAATGGAATCTCAAATTTGCAGTTGTAAATTTCTAAGAAGAATCATTTTAAAAGAAAAATATCCAGTACATGTTTTTTAGTTCAGTCTTTATTCTTGTAAAATGTCTTGCATGTATGTGAGCGGAATTGAGATGATAGAATTTGGGTAGACAATTGTCAGGTTTCTTGCATTTTAATAAAATAAAGATGTATTGTGAATTGATTATAACTAAAATTAGGGGTTGTCCAAGATTTTCATATTGATCGTCTATCTTCCATGAATAGTCCATGAATATTTGACCAGTGGGGGGGTCTAACTCCTGGCACCCCCACTGATCAGCTGTTTGACGAGGCCCAGCACTCTGGTGTGTGCTGCGGTGTCTTTCTAGGCCACTGATGTCACGTCCGTTGGTCATATGGCCCATGTGTACTTAAGTCCCATTCCCATGGTGAGCTGCGAGTCGGCTGCAGTGCTCAGAGGAGCTCTGTGGCCTCCTCAAACAGCTGATCATCAGGGGTGCCAGGAGTCGGACCTCTGTTGACTTGATATTGATGATGATCTATCTTGAGGATAGGTCATCAGTATGAAACACCTGGACAACCCCTTTAATCATATATATGTGATAATTTAGTTTTATCTCTTTACAGACAATCTATGTGGATGATGATGTTTCCTCCTTTGTACAAATCAGAGGATCTGCCCCATTATTCTGGGAGCAACCAGGGCTGCAAGTAAGTGTCATTTAAGGTGACATTTTCTAGAAACTGTGGCAGCACTTGTACTGTCTCTTCAAACATCTGATCGGTGGGGGTGCCGATCTGATATTGATGATCTATACTGAGGATTGGTCATCAATATATATATATAAAAAAAAAAGAAAAAAAAAAGCTGGCAACTCCTTTAACCAGTTCTGGTACAGATTATTTTGGGCCTAAAGGACCAGACACAGTATGGATGGTTTCTCTATTAATGAGATCTTCTCAACTTAAAGGGGTTTTGTCATTTGCGCAAATAGCATTTATTATGTAGAGAAAGTTAATACAAGCCACTTCCTAATTTATTGTTATTATCCATGTTGCTTATTTTGCTGGCTGGATTAATTTTTGCATCACATTATACACTGCTTTCGTTTCCATGGTTACGACCACCCTGCAATCCAGCAGTGCTGGCTGTGCTTGGCTTGCATACTGTTAAAAAAAACAAAAAAAAAACTCCAGCCTATGTGCGCGCCCGCCTTCTCAGTCAGCAGAGAGGTGGGCACTTTTTCCTATAGTGTGCAAGCGCGAACACCACTGATGGATTGCACGGTGGTCGTAACCATGGAAACGAGCAGTGTATAATGTGATGGAAAAATGAATCCAGCCAGCAAAGGAAGCAATATGGATAATAACAATACATTAGTAAGTGCCTTGTATTAACTTTCTCTGCATGATAATTGCAACTTACTGAAGTGAGACAACCCCTTTAAGCATCCTCATGATAAATAATATACAAACCGGATTCCAAAAAAGTTGGGACACTAAACAAATTGTGAATAAAAACTGAATGCAATGATGTGGAGATGGCAAATGTCAATATTTTATTTGTAATAGAACGTAGATGACAGATCAAACGTTTAATCCGAGTAAATGTATCATTTTAAAGGAAAAATACGTTGATTCCAATTTTCACGGTGTCAACAAATCCCCAAAAAGTTGGGACAAGTAGCAATAAGAGGCTGGAAAAAGTAAATTTGAGCATAACGAAGAGCTGGAAGACCAATTAACACTAATTAGGTCAATTGGCAACATGATTGGGTATAAAAAGAGCTTCTCAGAGTGGCAGTGTCTCTCAGAAGCCAAGATGGGTAGAGGATCACCAATTCCCACAATGTTGCGCAGAAAGATAGTGGAGCAATATCAGAAAGGTGTTACCCAGCGAAAAATTGCAAAGACTTTGCATCTATCATCATCAACTGTGCATAACATCATCCGAAGATTCAGAGAAATCTGGAACAATCTCTGTGCGTAAGGGTCAAGGCCGTAAAACCATACTGGATGCCCGTGATCTCCGAGCCCTTAAACGACACTGCACCACAAACAGGAATGCTACTGTAAAGGAAATCACAGAATGGGCTCAGGAATACTTCCAGAAACCATTGTCAGTAAACACAATCCACCGTGCCATCCGCTGTTGCCAGCTGAAACTCTACAGTGCAAAGAAGAAGCCATTTCTAAGCAAGATCCACAAGCTCAGGCGTTTTCACTGGGCCAGGGATCATTTAAAATGGAGTGTGGCAAAATGGAAGACTGTTCTGTGGTCAGACGAGTCACGATTCAAAGTTCTTTTTGGAAATCTGGGACGCCATGTCATCCGGACCAAAGAGGACAAGGACAACCCAAGTTATCAACGCTCAGTTCAGAAGCCTGCATCTCTGATGGTATGGGGTTGTATGAGTGCGTGTGGCATGGGCAGCTTGCATGTCTGGAAAGGCACCATCAATGCAGAAAAATATATTCAGGTTCTAGACCAACATATGCTCCCATCCAGACGTCATCTCTTTCAGGGAAGACCCTGCATTTTTCAACAAGATAATGCCAGACCACATTCTGCATCAATCACAACATCATGGCTGTGTAGGAGAAGGATCCGGGTATTGAAATGGCCAGTCTGCAGTGCAGATCTTTCACCTATAGAGAACATTTGGCGTATCATAAAGAGGAAGGTGCAACAAAGAAGGCCAAGACAATTGAACAGTTAGAGGCCTGTATTAGACAAGAATGGGAGAGCATTCCTATTTCTAAACTTGAGAAACTGGTCTCCTCGGTCCCCAGACGTCTGTTGAGTGTTGTAAGAAGAAGGGGAGATGCCACACAGTGGTGAAAATGGCCTTGTCCCAACTTTTTGGGGATTTGTTGACACCATGAAATTCTGATTCAACATATTTTTCCCTTTAAGGCTACTTTCACACCTGCGTTCGGGTGTCCGCTCGTGAGTTCCGTTTGAAGGGGCTCACAAGCGGCCCCGAACGCATCCGTCCAGCCCTAATGCACTCTGAGTGGACGCGGATCCGCTCAAAATGCATCAGTCTGGCGGCGTTCAGCCTCCGCTCCGCTCAGCAAGCGGACACCTGAACGCTGCTTGCAGCGTTCGGGTGTCTGCCTGGCCGTGCGGAGGCAAGCGGATCCGTCCAAACTTACAATGTAAGTCAATGGGGACAGATCCGTTTGAAGATGACACAATATGGCTCAATCTTCGAACGGATCCGTCTCCCATTGACTTTCAATGTAAAGTCTGGACGGATCCGTTCAGGCTACTTTCAGACTTAGAACTTTTTTCAAACTATAATGCAGACGGATCCGTTCTGAACGGATACAAACGTCTGCATTATAGGAGCGGATCCGTCTGAGCAGACATCAGACGGACCCGCTCTGAACGCAAGTGTGAAAGTAGCCTAAAATGGTACATTTTCTCAGTTTAAACTTTTGTTCCGTGATTTATGTTCTCTTCTGAATAAAATATTAGAAGTTGGCACCTCCACATCATTGCATTCAGTTTTTATTCACGATTTGTATAGTGTCCCAACTTTTTTGGAATCCGGTTTGTATTAGATCACAGATATGTTAGCTTGGCTCTTACCCTTAATCTGGCCATACACCTGACCTAATTATTGGCCAAACAATGGATCAGCCATCAGCTGCCTCGGCTGAGCATGCATGTGTTATGCCCCTTATTTCCCTGCGAACAAAACGATCAGTCTTGTTTTCTGCTCTCATGAGGAGAATATACAGACCCACATACACATTAGTTGGTTGGCTGATCATTTCGAAAATGGCGGGTTAGGCCATCGTATTTTAATGTGTATAGCCAGCTGTAAAGCACTGAGTCCTGTACATGAATGTTCTTCTCTTTTCTGTACAAAGTGGACCAGATTACAGGGTCACTATACCAGTGGTCAGATGATGAATGAGCTAACATTTAGCACTTATCTTGTGGATAGGCAGTCAATGTTTGCATTGGGAATGCTGCTTTTGACTTCTTGATGTTGGAGCCCTTAAAAGGGCACACGTGCCATCTTCCTGTCCGCTGCTGCGGTCTATGGTCTTTGCCATAGACAGCAGCGGTGAACAGGAAGAGAGAAGGTAGACTGTACGTGCACACTGCGTGCACAGTCTCCTCATACAGATGATCGGCGGGGGTGAAGGGTGTCGGACCCCTGCCAATCTGATATTGATGACCTATCCTGAAGATAGGTCATCAATGGTACAAGCCTGGATAACCCCTTTAATTGCTCCTCTTGTCTATGGAGCAATTAGCAAGGAAAATAAAATGGCCACCGTCCTATTAGTACACTAATCACACAGCAGGGCAAATTACTTCACAACTCTGAGGTAAAGAGCTGCCTCATCATCCTCTCTGCTCTACTTGGCAGGGATTATGATCCTGAATACAGTTTAATATGATCTCTGTAGGGATGGAGTTCATGAGGAGTCATCTGAAGTACAGTAAATTCAGTGTGTTCTCAAAATCTATCGTGTGAACATCCCTTGAGTTTTAATAAATTCCCCCAATATCTTATTTATGTTATAAAGAACATGTATACACGTTCCAAACTGAAAAAACGGTTAAAGCACGTGTATTCTAGGATGTCCTGCTTTATCACGTGTTTTAATATGGATAAAAAAACTTGAATTTTACTCTTCATTCCTGAATGAGTGCTAGATATAAATGTTTTTGTTGATTTGTATACAATGCCCTCTATTCACATACTCTGCAGTCACCCACACTCTGCATATACTCCAGACACGTAACACATGTACACACTATCTGTATACACTCCAGACACATAACACATGTACACACTATCTGTATACACTCCAGACACATAACACACACACACACACTCTGTATACACTCCAGACATGTAACACATGCACACACACTCTATATACTCGCCAGACACATAATACACACACACACTATCTGTATACATTCCATAAACATATCACACACATGCACAGACACTCTGTATACACGCCAGACACGTAACGCATGGACACACTATCTGCATACACTCTAGACACATAACTCATATGCACATGCTCTGCATACACCCAGTTACATAATACATGCAAACACACTCTGCACATACTTCACACACTTGACATATACGCTCCAGGCACATGATACACGCACACACTTTCTCTATATACACTCCAGACACACGCACACATTTTCTGTATATACAGGTGAAACTTGAAAAATTAGAATATCGTGCAAAAGTTCATTTTTCCAGGACGTCCCCCATGACAGCACATGGGAGAATGTCCAATCCAATCTCTGTAGGGACAGGAAGTGAAACCGGTTAAAAGCCCCCCCCCCCCTTCCCTCCGATCTCCAGTGTCTTCCTGTCCCTACAGGGATGGGCAAGTGAAGCAGGATTTCTCTTAGAAGTCGGCGTGCTTACCTAGGCACCGGGGGCCAGGTCGGGTCGGGGGTCCTGCACTCCCCTCTCAGGCCAGGTCGGGCGGCGTCCCATTCGGCCCCGCTAGCTCCCCCTTCGGGGGTTCTCCAGCTTGTCCCGGCCTGCCTTGGACGGCGGCAGGCGGGACGCTGATGCTGCTTCTCCTCCGGGAGCTCTGGGCTCAGCGGCGCGGTCCTGGCGGCGGCGTCGCACATCTCGTGACGCGACTAGGACGTCACTTCCGGGTCAAGCCGGAAACAAGATGGCGGCGCCCAGCACAAGCGCTGGAGACCCGGAAGCCTGGTCTCGCGCTCAGGGGTTGACTCCCTCCCCCTGGGGGGTTGAGCCCCCCTTATAAGATCGGAGCAGCGCGGCAGCAGAGGTGGAGTTAAGCCCCAGTGGGGAAGTTTTTGAGCTGTGTGTTTGCTTAGCCACCATGGAGCCCCAAGCATCAGCCAAATCCGAGATTGTGTCTGACCCCTCTGCTGCAGCCCATGTAAGTGTCCTTAATCCGGTATACCTTGGTGTAATCTCCCCAGTCATTGAGCACGGTTTCTCAGATTTTTTTCCTAGGATAAAAAAAGTTCAGGGCAGTCGGCTCTCCAAGATCCCAAAAGGAGACCGAGAAAATGTGCGACTTGCGGGGAGAAGATGCATATATCTTACAAGAAGCAGTTATGTGCCGAGTGTATTGCTAGGTTAATGAAGGAGGAGCAGCCGTCCTTTCTCACAGAACTTAGGAATATCGTTCGTGAAGAAGTACAGGCTACGGTTTCTTCTCTAAACCCTCCGCCACCTCCCTCTCAACCTGACTCCCCTCCCCCAAAAAGAAGGAGGACTCAGGAGGACTCTGATTCTGATAATCAGGTAGTCTCGGACGGAGAGATTGAGGAAGACACCATCTCTGCTTCTGGTTCTTCAGACCACCCTAAAAGATTTTTATTTTCTACTGAAGACCTAGACGCCCTCCTCCATGCGGTTAGAGATACCATGCAAGTAGAGGAAGCTAGCCCCCCCATATCCGTTCAGGACGAGATGTTCGGGGGGTTAGGGGCAAAAAAGACCCGCCTTTTCCCAGTAAATTCCCATCTGAAAGAGATAATTCTGGAGGAATGGAGGGAGGCCGAAAAGAAATTAGTTATGCCTAGGGAATTAAAAAATCGGCTGATTTTTAATCCTGAGGATACTAAACTATGGGATGAAATTCCCAAGATAGACATTCAGGTGGCTAAGGTCACAAAAAAGACCTCTATCCCCTTTGAGGATTCCTCAAACTTAAAGGACCCTATGGATAGAAAGACGGAGGGTCTACTTAAGAAGGCCTGGGAGTGTTCGTCTACTCTTATTAATGTCAATATTACTGCCACCTCGGTAGCCAGGTCTATGGGGCTATGGCTGAATCAGCTGGAGAACCACCTTAGACTAAAAACCCCAAGGGAGGACATCTTAGAATCCATTCCCCTTCTTAGGATGGCTACGGCCTATCTGGCGGACGCTTCGGCCGAATCCATTAGAATTTCAGCTAGAAACAGCACCCTGGCGAATACTGCTAGAAGGGCCCTTTGGCTAAGAAGCTGGTCAGGGGACGTAGCTTCAAAGAATAAGCTCTGTTCGATCCCTTTCTCAGGTTCACATGTGTTTGGCCCAGTCCTAGATACAATCCTTGAGAGTGCCGCGGACAAGAATAAAGGCTTTCCGGAGGAGAGACCTAAGAAGACTCAGTCCTTTCGGAAGGATTCTGGCCAGGGACAGACACAGAATTTTTCAGGTAGAGGGAAAGGCAAGTCGGGCAGGTGGAGCTACCCCAAAGGTGGAAAGGGGAGGGGGTTCCTTCTCAAACCCAACACCTCCTCTTATCAGAATAAATGACGCCAGACCAGTGGGGGGGAGACTTTGGTTCTTCAGTCATCAATGGTCTCTAGTAACTCAGAACCCCTGGGTACTTCGGACTGTATGAGAGGGGTACAAAATAGAGTTCTGTCGTCCTCCCCCTCAGAGATTCTGTGTTACCACTCCCCAGTCTCCGTCACTAAAGAACCAGATGGTTCAGGACTTGGAGAAACTTTGCGCAATGGAAGCAATAGTTCCTGTTCCAAGACCCCAACGGGGCAGAGGCCACTACTCCAAACTGTTCTG
Source organism: Bufo bufo (assembly GCF_905171765.1). Classification (NCBI taxonomy): domain Eukaryota; kingdom Metazoa; phylum Chordata; class Amphibia; order Anura; family Bufonidae; genus Bufo; species Bufo bufo. The sequence continues at coordinate 434,360,801 of NC_053392.1, read as the reverse complement.
GGTAAAAAAAAACAGACTGTTCTCTAAGAACTATCATAAACCTGAAGTTCCTGAACAGATGGATTCAATATTTCAGGTTCAAGATGGAATCGATACGTTCAATGGTTCCACTGATTCCAGCAGGGGCATTGATGTGCACCATCGATCTCAGATGCCTACTATCATGTCCCCATACATTCAAGCCATCATCAGTTCCTCAGGTTCGCGGTGACGTTAGACGGCATAGTTCATCACTTCCAGTTCCAATGTCTTCCATTCGGGATTTCAAGTGCTCCACGCATCTTTACGAAACTAATAGTAGAGATAATGGCTTTCCTGAGACAACAGGGAATAACAATAGTCCCGTACTTAGACGACTTCCTCCTGACAGCATCCTCAGAGGTCCTTCTGCGGAACCATCTGCAGACGACGTTACGGGTTCTACAAGATTTAGGTTGGATAATCAACCTAGAGAAATCAGATCTCTGCATGAGCGAAAGGAAGATCTTTCTAGGCACCCTCTTGGACTCCCGGAGACAGATGTCCTTTCTTCCAGAAGCAAAACGCGACGCTTTTATAGCAGAAGTATCCTCTTTCCAAAGAAGAAACCTCTGCTCCATCAGAGAGGCTATGCGGATACTAGGCTTGATGACATCCTGTATACAGATGGTCCAGTGGTCCCAGATCCACTCGAGTCTAGTTCTCACCAAGTGGGACAAGGACCAGTGGTCTCTAGACAAGAAAATCAGGATTCCAATGTCCATAAAAGAGTCCTTGAACTGGTGGATAACTCCCGCCAACCTGCAGAGAGGGGTTCACTGGTTGAGAAGACCTTGTTTGACTGTTGTAACCGATGCCAGCATGTCCGGTTGGGGTTCACACATAGAAGATCTTTTCTTTCAGGGTTCATGGTCCCAGGCAGAGAGTCAGCGTTCCTCAAACGTAAGGGAATTAATGGCGGTACTAAAGTCTCTTCAAGCAGCAGAACTTCGCTTAAGAGGGAATCACGTTCAAGTTCTATCAGACAATATAACTACAGTCTGCTATATAAGGCATCAAGGGGGAACTCAGAACCCAGGTCTTCAGGAGGTCGCAGAAAAGATCTTTCTTTGGGCTCAGAAAAATATCCTATCTATCTCAGCCCTCCACATCAGAGGGAAGGACAACGTTACAGCAGACTACCTGAGCAGAAGAAGATTCCATCCGGGAGAATGGATGCTGAACAGGCAAGTCTTTCATCAGATCTGCAGGAAATGGGGGTACCCCCAGGTGGGCCTTCTGGCCTCCAAAGAAAACGACCAGTCGTCTCAGTTCTTTTCCCTAGATCCCAGCGGAGATCCTCGAGGCATAGATGCCATGTCAAAACCATGGGACATGGATCTAGCATATACCTTCCCGCCAATCCCGCTTATCCCGGCCACCTTGAGGAAGATCAGCGAGAGCTCGGGGAAGTTCATTTTCATAGGTCCAGCCTGGCCGAAGAGGAGCTGGTATCCCCTGTTAGACAGACTAAGGGTAGAAGAACCAATATCACTCCCTCTGAGACCAGACCTTCTCACTCAGGGGTCTCTTCTCCACCCGAATCTGGAGAAGTTGAATCTGAAAGCCTGGATCCTGAAAGGAGAATGCTGAGCAGGCAGGGTTTGTCACATGCTGTAATCTCCACATTACAAAAAAGTAGGAAACCAGTGACAAATGCTATTTATAGGAAAATCTGGAGCAGATTTAATTCCTGGCTGGCTGATACACATCCGTCCAGGTCAACTCCTTCCATCACGCAGATTCTTGACTTTCTACAGAGGGGCTTTGACCTAGGGCTACGCCCTAGCACGATCATGGTGCAGATATCAGCCTTGTCATCCTTCCTGGACTACCCGCTGGCTGAGCATCGTTGGATAAAAAGGTTCGTAAAGGCTATATCCAGACTAAGACCCACTCTGAGACAGACTGTTCCTCCTTGGGACTTATCTATAGTTCTAGATACCCTCTGTAAGGTGCCTTTTGAACCCTTGGACACCATTCCGTTAAAATTACTCGCCTGGAAGACGGCCTTCTTGGTAGCCATCACTTCAGCACGCAGAATTGGTGAACTTCAGGCCTTATCCATAAAGGAACCTTTCTTAAGGGTCTGCCCGGATCGAATAATTCTTCAGCTAGACCCAGGGTTCCTCCCTAAGGTCGTCTCTACTTTCCATAGGGAACAATAAATATTCTTACCTTCTTTTTACGCCTCTCCTAGTGATCCAGAAGAGGAAAAATTCCATTGCCTGGACGTCCGTCGGGCAGTCCTTGAATACCTTCGCCGAACAGAACCTGATAGGAAGGACTCAAACCTCTTTGTACAATTTGGTAAAGCAGGAAGAGGGAAGAAAGTGACTAAGAGGACTCTGACACAGTGGATCAAGTCAACAATTGTGGAAGCATATCGTCTTCAAGATAGTCCCTGTCCTATCTCTATCAGGGCACATTCTACTAGGGCGGTCGCAGCTTCCTGGGCGGAGAAGGCGAACGCCTCTATAGATCAGATTTGTCAGGCAGCCACCTGGACAAGTTATAACACCTTTTGTAAACATTACAGGTTGAACCTGCCGTCCAATCGTCAGCTTTCCTTTGGGCGTAAGGTTCTACAGGCTGTGGTCCCTCCCTGATGGCTAAGTTGGTAACTTTCCCATGTGCTGTCATGGGGGACGTCCTGGAAATCGGCAGTTAGTCTTACCGGTAACGTTCTTTCCAGGAGTCCAACATGACAGCACTCCTATTTCCCTCCCTAATATGTGATTCAGTGTGATGTTAACATTGCTTATCATATTAGTAATAAAATTGTGTTGTATCCATCCGGTGTAGTAATTTAGAAGACACTGGAGATCGGAGGGAAGGGGGGGGGGGGGGGGCTTTTAACCTGTTTCACTTCCTGTCCCTACAGAGATTGGATTGGACATCCTCCCATGTGCTGTCATGTTGGACTCCTGGAAAGAACGTTACCGGTAAGACTAACTACCGATATTTTAGTAATGCAACTTAAAATTAGAATTTTGTGAAAAGGTTCAATATTCTAGGCTCAAAGTGTCACACTCTAGTCAGCTAATTAATCCATACCCCCTGAGCAAAGGGTACCTCAAAATTGTGACTTTGGGGTTTCATAAACTGTAAGCCATAATCATCCAAATTATAACAAACAAAGGATTGAAATATCTCGCTTTACATGTAATGAGTCTATCTCATATGTTAGTTTCACCTTTTAAGTTGTAATACTGAAATAAATGAACTTTGCGCGATATTCAAATTTTTCGAGTTTCATCTGTACACTCCAGATGCATGACACATCCACAAACTATCTGTATGTACACTGCACACATCTACTGCATATTCAAACAATCAAGCTCTGCCTTCCTGCTGTTGCTTCCTCCCTTTGCACTAAAAGGAAGCTCCTTATTGGCTGATGCAGGCCACGTGACAAGCACAACCAATGAGTGCTTCCCTTAAGTCCAGGGGACATTCTGCCCTGTATAACCAGCTGCTAAGAGCTGCTGGAAGAGCGAGGACATAAATACTCTATTGTTTTTTTTTTGGCCTCTTGGGGGAGGGGTGGAACCCTGGACATTGTTGCCAATAATTGGCTTGATCCTTGGCCAGTTTAAAAGGGCCCTAGTGCACACAGAGTGCTAAATTATTAAATATACCAAGAAAGAGGAAAAAGCTGTAATAATGCAGCCTTCTGTACACCTTGTTAGAGCCCCAGCGCAGCCTACTAGAAATAAATCACCCAGAGCATTTGTCTGCTATAAAATGGACTGTTTTTTTTTTTCATTAGTTAGAATTTCGATCGGTCGGTAAACCATAGCATCCGCTGTCCTTGGCATTTATGTAGCATTTTTCCCTCCAGTAAACAATATCATTCACACAGAACAAACACTGCACTCAGATGTGGGGCACTCCACCTTCTGTCTCCAGATTTGTGTAGTTATTTGCAGTAGTATTTTAATGTTCTAGACGTTTGCAACACGTGTTGTATTGTATTACTGGCTGGGATTGAGAAATCTCATCTGGAATCATGGAATACCAGAGTGTATCACGCTGCTATTAGATTTGGACGTGGAATGAAGCCCTCAGCATTGTGAAAATAGTTTTAAAATACACATCTGCGTTTCCCTGGAGAAAAACAAGCAAATGTTATCCAGAACACAAAAACATAAGGCGTAAAAAATGTACAAATCTGTCAAATTATACCACAAGTAGCTTCTTCACTTCTCAGATAGAGAGTTCCCTTTTCACCAAATTCATTGACAATCTAGTATCCGTCACATGGACTACATTTTACTAATATTTATGAATTCCGCTCCTTGCTAATTACCTACTGAAGGCTACTATTTAGAGCAGGAAACTTACCTTGCAAGAAAAACAGTAGCTCACATTTTTGTAAATTATTTTATATTTTCGTGGGACAACACTGAAGATATGACCCTTTGATACAATGTAAAGTAATAGTGTACGGCTTGTATAACAGTGTAAATTTGCTGTGCCCTCAAAGTAACTTAACACACAACCATTAACCCCTTAGTGACCAGCCTGTTTTGGGCCTTACTGACCAAGCGTTTTTCTTCCTTTTTTTCATCGTCGCGTTCCAAGAGCTATAACTTTTTTTTTATTTTTCCGTCAATATAGCTTTGAGGTTTTTTTTTTTTTTTTTGCGGAACAAGTTGTAGTTTTTAATGGTGCCATTTTGGGGTACAAATAACTTTGATTAACTTTTATTAACTCTTCCTGGGAGGGAGATGGGAAAAACAGCAATACTGCCATTGCGTTTTTACATTATAAATTTTATGGCGTTCATTTTTCGGTATAAATAACATATCTTTATTCACCGGGTTAGTATGATTACAGTGATACCAAATACATATATATATATATATATATATATATATATATATATATATATATATATATATATATATTTTTACATTTTACTACTTTTTTGCAAGAAAAAAATGTTTTTGCATTGCTGCTTCCCAAGACCCATAACTTTTTTTTTATTTTTCTTTCTATGGAGTTGTGTGAGGTCTTGAATTTTGCGGGACCACTTATATTTTTCATTGGTATTATTTTGGAGTAAATGGCGCTTTTTGATTGCTTGTTATTACGTTTTTCGGTGGCAACTAAGAGTAATTTTATTTTTTATTTATTTTTATTTTTATTTATTTTTTACGGGGTTCACCGTAGGGGATAATTTACATGATATTTATGTAGTGTGGGTCGTTATGGACGCGGCAATACCAAACATATGGGGAAGATTTTCACTTAATAGTCCCACAAGGGTCTATAACAGACAGCTTTTTGATTGCTTTTAAAATGCAATCACTATCCCTATATTTCATTGCATTTTAATGGCAATGCTATTCTGACATTGACTAGCAGGCTGCGCCAGAGAGGCGCAGCCTGCTGAAAATTACTCAAGGCTGGTCAGGGGCCCTACATCAGACCCCAGGCAGCCTTCACACACATCGGCACCCTGCGATCACATTTGCGGGGTGCCGATGGGAGACCGAGGGAGTCTGCTCCCTCTGTCAGCACTTTACATGTGGCGGGCGCCATTGCACAGCCCGGTCCAGGGGGACCCGTGCAGCGCTTAGACTAGGCCGCCATAAAGAATGCAATGCTGCAATGAATAAGGCGGTGACGTATAATTCCTTTTGTGGTGTCATATCAAGCATAAAAGCCATGGAGGAATTTGAATTCTCCCCTAGGCTTCACAGCTTTGTCAGATTGATCTTGCCCAATAATACTGATGAGGACTTGGCTCTGTGTGCACAGTGTACAAACTGCTTCATTCCTGGGCTTGCCAGTATATTAAAGTATGTATACAGATTTCTAAAAGGATGATATACAGTACAGACCAAAAGTTTGGACACACCTTCTCATTCAAAGAGTTTTCTTTATTTTCATGACTATGAAGGCATCAAAACTATGAATTAACACATGTGGAATTATATACATAACAAACAAGTGTGAAACAACTGAAAATATGTCATATTCTAGGTTCTTCAAAGTAGCCACCTTTTGCTTTGATTACTGCTTTGCACACTCTTGGCATTCTCAATCTTCAAGAGGTAGTCCCCTGAAATGGTCTTCCAACAGTCTTGAAGGAGTTCCCAGAGATGCTTAGCACTTGTTGGCCCTTTTGCCTTCACTCTGCGGTCCAGCTCACCCCAAACCATCTCGATTGGGTTCAGGTCCGGTGACTGTGGAGGCCAGGTCATCTGGCACAGCACCCCATCACTCTCCTTCATGGTCAAATAGCCCTTACTTTCAAAGTTTTCCCAATTTTTCGGCTGACTGACTGACCTTCATTTCTTAAAGTAATGATGGCCACTCGTTCTTCTTTACTTAGCTGCTTTTTTCTTGCCATAATACAAATTCTAACAGTCTATTCAGTAGGACTATCAGCTGTGTAGCCACCTGACTTCTCCTCAACGCAACTGATGGTCCCAAATCCATTTATAAGGCAAGAAATCCCACTTATTAAACCTGACAGGGCACACCTGTGAAGTGAAAACCATTTCAGGGGACTACCTCTTGAAGCTCATCAAGAGAATGCCAAGAGTGTGCAAAGCAGTAATCAAAGCAAAAGGTGGCTACTTTGAAGAACCTAGAATATGACATATTTTCAGTTGTTTCACACTTGTTTGTTATGTATATAATTCCACATGTGTTAATTCATAGTTTTGATGCCTTCAGTGTGAATCTACAATTTTCATAGTCATGAAAATAAAGAAAACTCTTTGAATGAGAAGGTGTGTCCAAACTTTTGGTCTGTACTGTACGTGGGAGTACATGATAGATTAGGCACAGGCAAATTAATATCAGAGCCCTTCATGCACCACGTCACGGTCACTCAGCATGGCAAAGGGTCCTATCACTACGCTAACTATGGTGTGAACAAGGTCTGAAGGTGATGTAATCCAGCTCACAGCCAGGCTTCCACACAAACGCCTAGCAGGACAACTAGTGCAATGTGAACAGAGCCAGGCTGCAAGCCACACCCATATCAGACCCTGTGATGAAGGTCACCAGGTGCAAAAGAGTGTTTAAATGCCAGGTAAAGGCACATACACTACGTATAAAACAAGACAAAAACACAGAAATATAGTGGCAATACTGGAGGAGCTGCTCAACCCCTAACACTGTAGCGTGTTTTTCATTGGGGGAGCAGCCCCACCGCATGTGGACCGCAGCGAACGACTATCCCCAGCAAAAAATGCATACGGTGGAGGATGTCGGCTGTGAGCTGGATTACATCACCTTCAGACCTTGTTCACACCATAGTTAGCGTAGTGGTAGGACCCTTTGCCATGCTGAGTGACCGTGACATGGTGCATGAAGGGCTCCGATATTTTCCTGACAGGAATATATTGGCGAAAGTCTCAGCTTTTAATATCTGTATTTATGACTAGCCAGTATAGTCAGTGGCATATCCGTTTGGTGCATTTTTTGATTTATATGATTGTATTTACATCCGCACAATCCTCCGTTTTGTGTAGGATGCTCTTGTGGTGCATGTGGACCGCGCCGACATCCTCACCCGTATGCATTTTTTGCTGGGGATAGTCGTTCGCTGCGGTCCACATGCGGTGGGGCTGCTCCCCCAATGAAAAACACGCTACAGTGTTAGGGGTTGAGCAGCTCCTCCAGTATTGCCACTATATTTCTGTGTTTTTGATAGGCAAATTAAACTGAATTCCCAGAAACCAAAGATTTGTCATCCAATGCTCCACATTATTTCATTCGTTCTGGTAAATGGAAGGTTGGCAACAACCATGGAATCTACTCCATATTGTTATGCTGAAATGTAGATTTCTTTTTTTTTTTTTTTTTTTTTTTTAACAGTGTAAACCCTGAACATAGTAGGGTTGCTACCTCTTTATTCCTTTTGTGTAGCACATCAGCATCTTATTATAAAATTATGTATATCACCATTGTAGATAACATAATCTTCATAGTGTTGTAATATGTAGGTGTTAGGGTACTGTCAAGTCAACAAAGCAAATTATACTATGGATGGCGAGTAATATTTAAAAAAAAAAGACCTAAGAGATTTGCAGAATGTTTTCTACAAACGCAGCTTGCAATATTACAAGATGTTATAAATGTTGTGTAGGGAAAACAAAAAGTGGTCTTAATAAATGACCCCTTTCATTGTTAGACATAGCTAATTGTAACTGTCATTGTTTTCTACTCTATTAATTGCATATGGAAGGTGCAAGTTGTGTGTGATTGATTTTAGGTGTGGTCTGGTCTCCACCCGTCCTGAGAACATGTGTGACGTAATTGATTTCCAGGGTGAAGAAAAAATCTCAGGGCTTCTTCCTGTTTTTCTAGACATTTTTCTCTTTTCTGAATATTAAATAGTTCACTGCGCCAAACCACTTTTATCTTTACATGTCTGTACAAGGTCAGAAGGCTATACCCTACTTGTCATCAAAAATGCATTCATCTGTTGTCTTCATTAATGTATGCTTTGGTCAGAAAATAACAAAAACTTTCATGCGCTAGCTCTCTGCACAGTATTTCACTTGTAGCACGTATTTTTTTAATTTATAGCTGACATTGCTTCTGCATCTGTGAAAAGTTAGTTGCAATTTATAGTTGTCCATTTTAGAAACTAAGGGTGTCTTTCTCTGTCACCCAATCAGAGGCTGGCATCTCTGCTTTGGTCTTTCTCCTCTCCTTGCTCGCCTGCAAATTTTGTATGTGAGATACTCTTCCATAGACGTAAGCCTTTTGGGGAGATTTATCGTAGACCAGCTGGTATATATCTCCCATGTTACCGGATGATGCTCCTAATTTATGAATAGGCGCATCCTCTGGCAGTCCTCATTCCTAAAGCAAAATGAGCCTGTTGCTCCTAGAGGCTCATTTGCATATATTAAAACTTCATTTTTATAAGCAATGAGGACACGTATGAACATGGGACCAACACAGATGCCTTCAGCTGTCAAGCACACATGCAACAGGTCAGCCAGTTTCATAGCTTCAAATCTGCTGACAGAAGCCTTACATGCAGAAGGGCATGTGCGATGTACAATTATTTATTTACATATGTATATTTAATCTGTTTTTTATCTTTATTTGTATCTTCTTGTTTAAGTAAACCAAAAAATTAATTTTTTTTAAAATTTTATTTATTTATTTTTCCCACTTTAAGGTTGGCTCTCATCATCTTAAAATTACTAGAGGACTAGAAGCTAATGCACCAGCTTTTGACAGGTAGAGCATTTTTACAACATACGTTTACAAAGTTTATACTCGTTTAAGAATTCTGGTAAATTTCAATATACAGTGGATATAAAAAGTCTACACACCCCTGTTAAAATGTCAGGTTTCTGTGATGTAAAAAAATGAGACAAAGATAAATAATTTCAGAACTTTTTCCACCTTTTAATGTGACCTATAAACTGTACAACTCAATTGAAAAACAAACTGAAATCTAGGGAACAAAAAAACCTAAAATAATGTGGATGCATAAGTGTGCACACCCTCTTATAACTGGGGATGTAGCGGTGTTCAGAATTAAGCAATCACATTCAAAATCATGTTAAATAGGAGTCGGCATACACCTGCCATCATTTAAAGTGCCTCTGATTAACCCCAAATAAAGTTCAGCTGCTCTAGTTGGTCTTTCCTTAAATGTCGCATCCCACAGCAAAAGCCATGGTCCACAGAGAGCTTCCAAAACATCAGAGGGATCTCATTGTTAAAAGGTATCCGTCAGGAGAAGGGTACAAAAGAATTTCCAAGGCATTAGATATACCATGGAACACAGTATGAAGACAGTCATCATCAAGTGGAGAAAATATGGCACAACCGTGACATTACCAAGAACTGGACGTCCCTCCAAAATTGATGAAAAGACGAGAAGAAATCTGGTCTGGGAGGTTACCAAGAGGCCTACAGCAACAATAAAGGAGCTGTAGGAATATCTGGCAAGCACTGGCTGTGTGGTACATGTGACAACAATCTCCCGTATTCTTCATATGTTTGAGCTATGGGGTAGAGTGGCAAGACGAAAGCCTTTTCTTACAAAGAAAAACATCCAAGCCAGGCTACATTTTGCAAAAACACATCTGAAGTCTCCCAAAAGCATGTGGGAAAAGGTGTTCTGGTCTGATGAAACCAAGGTTGAACTTTTTGGCCATAATTCCAAAAGATATGTTTGGCGCACAAACAGCACTGCACATCACCAAAAGAACATCATACTCACAGTGAAACATGGTGGTGGCAGCATCATGCTTTGGGCTGTTTTTCTTCAGCTGGAACTGGGGCCTTAGTTAAGCTAGAGGGAATTATGAACAGTTCCAAATACCAGTTAATATTGGCACAAAATCTTCAGGCTTCTGCTAGAAAGCAGAACATCAAGAGGAATTTCATCTTTCAGCATGACAAAGACCCAAAGCATACATCCAAATCAACAAAGGAATGGCTTCACCAGAAGAAGATTGAAAATCTGTGGGGTGATATGAAGAGGGCTGTGCACAGGAGATGCCGTCGCAATCTGACAGATTTGGAGTGTTTTTGCAAAGAAGAGTGGACAAATCTTGCCAAGTCAAAATGTGCCATGCTGATAGACTTATAACCAAAAAGACTGAGTGCTGTAATAAAATCAAAAGGTGCTTCAACAAAGTATTAGTTTAAGGGTGTGCACACTTATGCAACCATATTATTTTATTTTTATTTTTTTTCTTCCCTCTACCTAAAAGATTTAAGTTTTTTTCAATTGAGTTGTACAGTTTATAGGTCACATTAAAGGTGGAAAAAGTTCTGAAATAATTTGTCTAATTTTTTTTTACATCACAGAAACCTGACATTTTAGGGCTACTTTCATGCTTGTGTTAGGAGCGGATCCGTCTGGTGTCTGTACAGATGGATCCGCTCCTATAATGCAAACGCTTGCATCCGTTCAGAACGGATCCGTCTGCATAACAAGATCTGATTTTTCACTTCGTGAAAACTCTGATCCGACAGTATATTCTTATACAGAGGCGTTCCCATGGTGATGGGGACGCTTCAAGTTAGAATTTACTAAAAGAACTGTGTACATGACTGCCCCCTGCTGCCTGGCAGGTGCTGCCAGGCAGCAGGGGGCAGACCCCCCTTCCCCTGTATTTAACTCATTGGTGGCCAGTGCGGCCGGACCCCCCTCCCTCCTTTGTATTTAACTCAATTGGTGGCCGGTGCGGCCGGCCCTCCCTCCCTTGTATTGGCCAGTGCGACCTGTCCGTGACAACGATTCGCGGACCCATTCAAGTCAATGGGTCCGTGAAAAAACACTGAGGCACACAAGATTGTCATCAGTGTCCGTGATCCGTGTCTGTTTTTTTCCTATCATTTTCAAGGCAAACTTGACTTAGATTTTTTTTTCACTTTTCTTGTCTGGTGATCCTCTAAAAATCAAGGAAGACACACAGGAAAATAAAACGGACACGGAACAACGAAACCCCGTTTTGCGGACCGTGAAAAAATACTGTCGTGTGCATGAGGCCTAAGAGCTATGGCTCTGTGGAATGGTCTACTTCATGAAAAAAGTCACAGGAGGAACAGTTGATGGCTTTAAAAAAGGTTTAGATGATTTCCTAGAACGAAAGAACATAACATTAAGGGCTCATGCACATGAACGTATTTTTTTTTTCCGTGTCTACTTTTTTTTTTTTTTGCGGCATTAACCACCTCCGGACCGCCTAACGCAGGATCGCGTTCCGGAGGTGGCAGCGCTGCGCACAGTCACGCATATACGCGTCATCTCGCGATGGCCGAGATTTCCTGTGAACGCGCGCACACAGGCGCGCGCGCTCACAGGAACGGAAGGTAAGAGAGTTGATCTCCAGCCTGCCAGCGGCGATCGTTCGCTGGCAGGCTGGAGATGTGTTTTTTAACCCTTAACAGGTATATTAGACGCTGTTTTGATAACAGCGTCTAATATACCTGCTACCTGGTCCTCTGGTGGTCCCCTTTGTTTGGATCGACCACCAGAGGACACAGGTAGCTCAGTAAAGTAGCACCAAGCCCCACTACACTACACTACCCCCCCCCCCCCCCCGTCACTTATTAACCCCTTATTAGCCCCTGATCACCCCTGATGACCCCATATAGACTCCCTGATCACCCCCCTGTCATTGATCACCCCCCTGTAAAGCTCCATTCAGATGTCCGCATGATTTTTACGGATCCACTGATAGATGGATCGGATCCGCAAAACGCATCCGGACGTCTGAATGAAGCCTTACAGGGGCGTGATCAATGACTGTGGTGATCACCCCATATAGACTCCCTGATCACCCCCCTGTCATTGATTACCCCCCTGTCATTGATTACCCCCCTGTAAAGCTCCATTCAGACGTCCGCATGATTTTTACGGATCCACTGATAGATGGATCGGATCCGCAAAACGCATCCGGACGTCTGAATGAAGCCTTACAGGGGCATGATCAATGACTGTGGTGATCACCCCATATAGACTCCCTGATCACCCCCCTGTAAAGCTCCATTCAGATGTCCGCATGATTTTTACGGATGCACTGATAGATGGATCCGATCCGCAAAACGCATCCGGACGTCTGAATGAAGCCTTACAGGGGCATGATCAATGACTGTGGTGATCACCCCCCTGTCATTGATTACCCCCCTGTAAAGCTCCATTCAGATGTCCGCATGATTTTTACGGATGCACTGATAGATGGATCCGATCTGCAAAACGCATCCGGACGTCTGAATGAAGCCTTACAGGGGCATGATCAATGACTGTGGTGATCACCCCCCTGTCATTGATCAACCCCCTGTAAAGCTCCATTCAGATGTCCGCATGATTTTTACGGATGCACTGATAGATGGATCGGATCCGCAAAACGCATCCGGACGTCTGAATGAAGCCTTACAGGGGCGTGATCAATGACTGTGGTGATCACCCCATATAGACTCCCTGATCACCCCCCTGTCATTGATTACCCCCCTGTAAAGCTCCATTCAGACGTCCGCATGATTTTTACGGATCCACTGATAGATGGATCGGATCCGCAAAACGCATCCGGACGTCTGAATGAAGCCTTACAGGGGCATGATCAATGACTGTGGTGATCACCCCATATAGACTCCCTGATCACCCCCCTGTCATTGATTACCCCCCTGTCATTGATTACCCCCCTGTAAAGCTCCATTCAGACGTCCGCATGATTTTTACGGATCCACTGATAGATGGATCGGATCCGCAAAACGCATACGGACGTCTGAATGAAGCCTTACACGGGCGTGATCAATGACTGTGGTTATCACCCCATATAGACTCCCTGATCACCCCCCTGTCATTGATCACCCCCCTGTCATTGATCACCCCCCTGTCATTGATCACCCCCCTGTAAGGCTCCATTCAGACATTTTTTTGGCCCAAGTTAGCGGAATTTTTTTTTTTTTTTCTTACAAAGTCTCATATTCCACTAACTTGTGTCAAAAAATAAAATCTCACATGAACTCACCATACCCCTCACGGAAACCAAATGCGTAAAATTTTTTAGACATTTATATTCCAGACTTCTTCTCACGCTTTAGGGCCCCTAGAATGCCAGGGCAGTATAAATACCCCACATGTGACCCCATTTCGGAAAGAAGACACCCCCAGGTATTCCGTGAGGGGCATATTGAGTCCATGAAAGATTGAAATTTTTGTCCCAAGTTAGCGGAACGGGAGACTTTGTGAGAAAAAAATTAAAAATATCAATTTCCGCTAACTTGTGCCAAAAAAAAAAAATTTCTATGAACTCGCCATGCCCCTCATTGAATACCTTGGGGTGTCTTCTTTCCAAAATGGGGTCACATGTGGGGTATTTATACTGCCCTGGCATTCTAGGGGCCCCAAAGCGTGAGAAGAAGTCTGGTATCCAAATGTCTAAAAATGCCCTCCTAAAAGGAATTTGGGCCCCTTTGCGCATCTAGGCTGCAAAAAAGTGTCACACATCTGGTATCGCCGTACTCAGGAGAAGGTGGGGAATGTGTTTTGGGGTGTCATTTTACATATACCCATGCTGGGTGAGAGAAATATCTTGGTCAAATGCCAACTTTGTATAAAAAAATGGGAAAAGTTGTCTTTTGCCAAGATATTTCTCTCACCCAGCAAGGGTATATGTAAAATGACACCCCAAAACACATTCCCCACCTTCTCCTGAGTACGGAGATACCAGATGTGTGACACTTTTTTGCAGCCTAGGTGGGCAAAGGGGCCCATATTCCAAAGAGCACCTTTCGGATTTCACAGGTCATTTTTTACAGAATTTGATTTCAAACTCCTTACCACACATTTGGGCCCCTAAAATGCCAGGGCAGTATAACTACCCCACAAGTGACCCCATTTTGGAAAGAAGAGACCCCAAGGTATTCGCTGATGGGCATAGTGAGTTCATGGAAGTTTTTATTTTTTGTCACAAGTTAGTGGAATATGAGACTTTGTATGAAAAAAAAAAAAAAAAAAAAAAAAAAAAAATCATCATTTTCCACTAACTTGTGAAAAAAAATAAAAAATTCTAGGAACTTGCCATGCCCCTCACGGAATACCTTGGGGTGTCTTCTTTCCAAAATGGGGTCACTTGTGGGGTAGTTATACTGCCCTGGCATTCTAGGGGCCCAAATGTGTGGTAAGGAGTTTGAAATCAAATTCTGTAAAAAATGACCTGTGAAATCCGAAAGGTGCTCTTTGGAATATGGGCCCCTTTGCCCACCTAGGCTGCAAAAAAATGTCACACATCTGGTATTGCCGTACTCAGGAGAAGGTGGGGAATGTGTTTTGGGGTGTCATTTTACATATACCCATGCTGGGTGAGAGAAATATCTTGGCAAAAGACAACTTTTTCCATTTTTTTATACAAAGTTGGCATTTGACCAAGATATTTATCTCACCCAGCATGGGTATATGTAAAAAGACACCCCAAAACACATTCCCCACCTTCTCCTGAGTACGGAGATACCAGATGTGTGACACTTTTTTGCAGCCTAGGTGGGCAAAGGGGCCCATATTCCAAAGAGCACCTTTCGGATTTCACAGGTCATTTTTTACAGAATTTGATTTCAAACTCCTTACCACACATTTGGGCCCCTAAAATGCCAGGGCAGTATAACTACCCCACAAGTGACCCCATTTTGGAAAGAAGAGACCCCAAGGTATTTCGTGATGGGCATAGTGAGTTCATAGAAGTTTTTATTTTTTGTCACAAGTTAGTGGAATATGAGACTTTGTAAGAAAAAAAAAAAAAAAAATCATCATTTTCCGCTAACTTGTGACAAAAAATAAAAAGTTCTATGAACTCACTATGCCCATCAGCGAATACCTTAGGGTGTGTACTTTCCGAAATGGGGTCATTTGTGGGGTGTTTGTACTGTCTGGCCATTGTAGAACCTCAGGAAACATGACAGGTGCTCAGAAAGTCAGAGCTGCTTCAAAAAGCGGAAATTCACATTTTTGTACCATAGTTTGTAAACGCTATAACTTTTACCCAAACCATTTTTTTTTTATCAAAGACATGTAGAACTATAAATTTAGAGCAAAATTTCTATATGGATCTCGTTTTTTTTGCAAAATTTTACAACTGAAAGTGAAAAATGTCATTTTTTTGCAAAAAAATCGTTAAATTTTGATTAATAACAAAAAAAGTAAAAATGTCAGCAGCAATGAAATACCACCAAATGAAAGCTCTATTAGTGAGAAGAAAAGGAGGTAAAATTCATTTGGGTGGTAAGTTGCATGACCGAGCAATAAACGGTGAAAGTAGTGTAGGTCAGAAGTGTAAAAAGTGGCCTGGTCTTTCAGGGTGTTTAAGCACTGGGGGCTGAGGTGGTTAAAAAGCACAACCATTCACTTCAATGGGGCCGCAAAAAAGGTTGGTATCCATGCTTGGTACTTTGCAAACCACAAAACACCCAATGGTTGTGAGCATGAGCCCTAATGCTTATGAAAATGAGTAGAATTCTGGCTTTTCTCTCCCCTTATAAGGGCTCATGCACACGACCGTATGTATTTTGCGGTTCGCAAAACACGGATCCGCAAAAAATACAGATGATGTCCATGTGAATTCTGTATTTTGCGGAACGGAACAGCTGGCCCCTAATAGAGCAGTACTATCCTTGTCGGTAATGCAGACAATAATAGGACATGTTCAATTTGTTTGTGGAACGAACATATGGAAATAAAATGCACATGGAGTAACAACTGTTTGTTTGTTTTTTTGTGGACCCATTGAAATGAATGGTTCCACATACGGTCCGCAAAAAAGAAAAAGAAAAAATGTTTGTGTGCATGAGCCCTAATTCACATCCCCTCCCATCCCTTTGTTGAACTTGATTTGACATACGGTAAGTCTTTTTTTCAATAGTACTATGTAACTGTGGTTTTCTTTACTGTTGTATATAGGGATCGACTGATATAGATTTTTTTTTAGGGCCGATACCGATAATTTGTGAATTTTCAGGCCGATAGCCGATAATTTATACCGATATTCTGGGAATTTTCATTTTTGAGAAAAAAAAAATTTCCTACACAAATCTGCTGAAAATTAATATGTTTATTGTTAACGTGTATTTTTTTTTTTTTGTAAATCTTTTTCATTTATACTTAATATTTTTGTGGTTTTTTTTAGTTTTGTTTTACTAACTTTTAACCCCCTTAGGGACTAGAACCCTTGTCCTATTCACCCTGATAGAGCTCTATCAGGGTGAATAGGATCTCACACTGTCCCTGCTGCTCTGTGCTTTGTGCACACAGCAGCATGGAGCTGAACATGGCAGCCAGGGCTTCAATAGCGTCCTGGCTGCCATGGTAAGCGATCGGAGCCCCAGGCTTACACTGCTGGGCCTCCGATCGGAGGAGCAGGGGAGAGGGGATCCTGTCGCTACTGCCACCAATGAGTAAAACTGGGGGGAAGGCTTGGGTGGGGGGGGGGGCGCACCAATGTTTTTACTATTGGGATGGGGGTGGAGGGCGCACTGCGCCACCAATGATTAATACTGGGGGGCTTGGGGGGGGGGGGGGCGCACTGCGCCACCAATGAAGAGAAGTCTCTCATTCATATACAGGAGGCGGGAGCTGGCTGCAGAATCACATAGCCGGCTCCCGACCTCTATGAGCGTTAGCTGCGATCCGCGGCACCTAAGGGGTTAACTACCGCGGACCGCAGCTACCGTTCGTAGAGGTTGGGAGCCGGCTATGTGATTCTGCAGCCAGCTCCCGCCTCCTGTATATGAATTACTGAGATACTCATCTTCATTGGTGGCGCAGCGGCCACAGCCCCTCCCCTCCGCTTGTCTTCTCTTCTGTCATTGGCGGCAGTGGCAGCACAGCACAGGGGGAGGAGACACTGCTTCCTTCTCCTCTCCTGCTGCTGAGGGAACACGGAGAGCGCTGAGAGCAGCGCGTTCTGTGTTCCCAATACGTTATCGGTATATCGGCAAAATAGATGCAGATACCGATAACGTTCAAAATCCTGATTATCGGCCGATATCGGTAAAACCGATAATCGGTCGATCCCTAGTTGTATATATCTATTTATTTGCATGCTTCATTGAATCTGGAAATTGTTTGTAACGCCAAAATGATGAACCATTTCTAAAACCCTAAACCAGTTCTGAGCCCTAAATACATTACAGTTCAGCAGTGTTTTATTCTGCTCTCTTTACACTGGTGCTGCCTGTGCATGTGTGATCTTTCTCCTCGCTCTGCAGAATTTCCAGTAGGTGCTCTCCTCAGTCTAATACAGTTTACTCTATTAGGTACAATCTCTTAAAACCTGTTACCTTATCCAAAAAAGTACCTCCATGGTCACTCTCAAATTTATTGTGTTACTGCTACATAATGAAAGGCATCCAGAGCCGGAGCAGGCCACTTAAAGGGAATGTGTCATCAGAAAATGACATCATATATAAATCACATTTTTATGGAAAAAAAACAAAAAAACTAAAACATGTTACTATCTTTTTATTTTTTTAAATGTGTATAATCCTGAAATGTTTCACACTGGCCACTAGGTCTATAATGAATCACTATTTCCTGTTCTGTACAGGCAACTTTTCAGTAGTTATTATCATTATCACCACAGACAGAATTACAATGACAAGTAACGCCTCTATATAGATAAGAGTCCATCATTGACAATAGCTTTTATCTGCTCACTCCTGACCTCTGCACAGGTCACAGTACATTCCTAGAAAACTCTCCCATATAAGTCAATGAGGTCCACTCCTGACCATTGTGTTTTTGGCCCATGTAGCTGCCTTATAAAGACAGGCAGTCTTAAAAATATTTTAGCCTAAAAGTTCTGCAGTCTAATTTTACAGCACTGTGAGATCCAATAGAAGTAGGTCCTCTTCTTGTAGTCACAATATACAAATTGCTGGATCCGTGCTGCTGCTCCTCAGAGCCATGTAATGGAGCATGATTTTACCGTCCTCGTTTACCAATCAATCACTGGGATCAATACTCTGGAACATCTCTTTTCATCCAAATGTCCCAGATAGAACTTGGAAGATGCATAACATTCAGTAGTGACGCACCATCACTCCAGACTTCCAAACCACAAGGTTTTAATCTGCTTACAAGATCTAAATTCATAAAAAGCATTTATTAAAAGCCTTCTTAGGCATGCCCAATCCTAGGATGAGAAAGGGCATCCCATCTCTTTTTAGTTAATATTGGTCATGTGACATTTAAGTATCCAAAGGCGGCGATCTTCATTATTTTAACTAGTGCAAATGGAAATATAAGGAGGATTGCGGTATATGTATTTGAAGGTTGAAATGCTTTTAATTGTGAAACAAGTTTTATTAACGGCTGTAATGAAAGAGGGAGCAAATATATACTGTGATCCCTGGAAAGTAAAAAGGGGCGTGCCTGAGAAGGCTGTGATTTAATATATGTTTTTAGGAATTTTGATCTTGTAAGCAGAATAAAATCTTGTAGTATGCGGCTCTGGACTGATGGTGCTTCACTTTTGGATGCTGCAGGAAGTTTGGATGAAGACAGCCGTTCCCTAATATTAATACCAGTGATTGATTGCAAAGCAGGTAAAGGAGGACGGTAAAATCCTGCTCTTTCACTCAATTACATGTTCCTGACTAGTAGCAGCGCAGATTCGGTAATGTGTGAATTGTTAACATGAAGGATGAAAAACTGAAGGATTTTTTGTTATAGATACTGACTTTGAAAATTAAAAAACACTTGTTTAATGTAAAAACGTGATTTAAACCATAGGTGATTTTCTGATGCAACTCTGTTACTACTAAAGAATGCCTGGCTCACTGGAAACCTGGTGACATGTTATACAGTCAGGTCCATAAATATTGGGCCATCGACACAATTCTAACATTTTTGGCTCTATACACCACCACAATGGATTTGAAATGAAACAAACAAGATGTGCTTTAAAGGGAACCTATCACCTTTACTATGCTACCCTCACTGAGCGTTTCTAAATGTTAATTGTGTTACCCTAAACATATAAATTACACTTTTTTAATTTCATTTGCAGACAAATTCAATAAGTATTATGCATTTTTGTACTTCCCGCCTTTTATGCAAATTAACAAACGAGTCATATCTTGCTTGTGTGACCAAAGAAGAGTCATATTTTCAAGCTCTGACTCATCTCAGGTTAATTTGCATATGTATCAAATCGTTTTTTTTTTACACACTAAAAGCACACAGAGCTATGGGGACTGGGTATTGTGGATGTGCTAGCGGCCATCTAGCAACACATGTCCTCAGCTCTATACACAAAATCCAGGTGACAGGTTCCCTTTAACTGCAGACTGTCCGCTTTAATTTGAGGGTATTTACATCCAAATCAGGTGAACGGTGTAGGAATTACAACAGTTTGCATATGTGCCTCCCATTTGTTAAGTAATGGCCAAAAGTAATGGGACAATTGGCTTCTCAGCTGTTCCATGGCCAGGTGTGTGTTATTCCCTCATTATCCAAATTAGAATGAGCAGATAAAAGGCCCAGAGTTCATTTCAAGTGTGCTATTTGCATTTGGAATCTGTTGCTGTCAACTCTCAAGATGAGATCCAAAGAGCTGTCACTATCAGTGAAGCAAGCCATCATTAGGCTGAAAAAACACAACAAACCCATCAGAGAGATAGCAAAAATATTAGGCGTGGCCAAAAACACTGTTTGGAACATCCTTAAAAAGAAGGAACACATCGGTGAGCTCAGCAACACCAAAAGACCCGGAAGACCATGGAAAACAACTGTGGTGGATGACCAAAGAATTCTTTCCCTGGTGAAGAAAACACCCTTCACAACAGTTGGCCAGATCAAGAACACTCTCCAGGAGGTAGGTGTATGTGTGTCAAAGTCAACAATCAAGAGAAGACTTCACCAGAGTGAATACAGAGGGTTCACCACAAGATGTAAACCATTGGTGAGCCTCAAAAACAGGAAGGCCAGATTAGAGTTTGCCAAACCACATCTAAAAAAGCCTTCACAGTTCTGGTACAACATCCTATGGCCAGATGAGACCAAGATCAACTTGTACCAGAGTGATTGGAAGCGAAGAGTATGGAGAAGGAAAGGAACTGCTCATGATCCTAAGCATACCACCTCATCAATGAAGCATGGTGGTGGTAGTGTCATGGCGTGGACATGTATGGCTGCCAATGGAACTGGTTCTCTTGTATTTATTGATGATGTGACTGCTGCCAAAAGCAGCAAAATGAATTCTGAAGTGTTTCGGGCAATATTATCTGCTTCTATTCAGCCAAATGCTTCAGAACTCATTGGACGGCGCTTCACAGTGCAGATGGAAAATGACCCAAAGCATACTGCAAAAGCAGTGTTTTTAAAGGGAAAGAAGTGGAATGTTATGCAATGGCCAAGTCAATCACCTGACCTGAATCCGATTGCGCATGCATTTCATTTGCTGAAGACAAAGTTGAAGGGAAAATGCCCCAAGAACAAGCAGGAACTGAAGACAGTTGCAGTAGAGGCCTGGCAGAGCATCACCAGGGATGAAACCCAGCGTCTGGTGATGTCTATGCGTTCCAGACTTCAGGCTGTAATTGACTGCAAAGGATTTGCAACCAAGTATTAAAAAGTGAAAGTTTGATTTATGATTATTATGATCTCCTATTACCTTTGGTCCCTTAACAATTGGGAGGCACATATGCAAACTGTTGTAATTCCTACACCGTTCACCTGATTTGGATGTGAATACCCTCAAGTTAAAGCTTGTTTCTTTTCAAATCCATTGTGGTGTATAGAGCCAAAAATGTTAGAATTGTGTCGATGTCCCAATATTTATGGATCTGACTGTATATGTGTTTAGTGGAGGCTGAATCTCCATTTTACAAAGTTTTTATGTAAAAATAGGTGGTGTGTGTGTGTGTATATATATATATATATATATATATATATATATATATATATATATATATATATTATATATGTGTGTGTGTGTATATAAATATATATATATATGTGTGTGTATGTATATATATATATATATATATATATATATATATATATATATATATGAGAGAGAGATATAGATATAGAATCTGCATGCTCTAAAATAATGGAACCCGTTCTGAAAAAGTGGTGAGCCCTATATACAGAATCTTCACTTACATTGAAAAGAGAGAAATAATGACCAAAACTGAAAGATACAGGACCTCCTCTAAAAAAATAAAGGTGATTTACAAATTCACGTTCCAAGGTCTTTTTATAGGAAGTCATTCAAAGAATTACCATCCTTACACTGGGTTCACATCTGCATTGGAGACTCAGTTTGGGGCCTCCGTCACAGAATTTCTTATTTCTTACAAATATCGTAGAAACAAGTTCTGCATGCATGACATTTTTCTCCACTACTGAAGAACTGTTCTACTGCACGGAAACCAAAAAGATCCCATTATAATCATTGGCGTCCGTTCAGCTCCACTTGCTTTAGTTATGTGCCGAATCTGACACTTCTGTTATTTCTGTTGTTCTGCTCCTTTAACGGAGAAAAATAACAGAAATAACAAAAGCCGATATGAAAGAGGCCTTAGTAACAAATGCTCCTTGTAAATGAGAGCAGCAATAAAATATTGTTCACAAACTATGTTCAGCTATTAATCGATGCAAGTGTATAATTTCAGTAGTGGAATAATGGTTCTCAGGACTTTCACTGTACCTTATACACTGTATGTAGAGGTATAATGGACATAGTTGAGACTACTGGAGTGAAAACATCAATTTTCACACTACTGGCTGCACGGTGAGTTTTTTTATTTTGTAACAAAATGGCTTTACTTAGTAAAAAAACAAAAAAAAAAAACTCAAGTCATACTGCTGCAGGAACAAAAATTGTGTACATAGAATTTCTTCAATGACTGTCTTTCTCTTTCTGGGAACGCTGCCATATCCGGGCTACAAGAAGATAAATATAGCTGTATTATCCTCCTTGAAGCACATGACCTCAGTAATCCATGCAGAATGATGACAAAGTCATGCAAGTGTTGGTTTGGGAGGGATTGAAATACTTGTTGAACTATTCTGCACAACAGGAAGCATGGGCACCAGATACATTTGGATGTTTAAACCTCATCATTTTTGTAGGACGGGGAAATCGATTATTTTCCCCTATGCCTGTTTCTGGTGTAGAAAAGTTGCAAATCCATATTTTTTTTAAAAAAAAAATTTTACATTTTTTTTTTTTTGTGCCATTGCTTTTTTTTCTAGTCGCATTTAGCATTTTGCGCCACCCTACACAACTTTACTAAAAGGTAGCATGTTGAGGTGGAGTGTGGAAAGTACCCTAGGCCGCTGCTCATTTATCATTATTTTCGCCAGAAACGGCTCCAAGCTGCAGTAGATTTCATTCTTGTGCACGAACTGCACAAGAATGTGTAGGCAGTGAGTGTCGGCAGTGGTATCACATACCCGGCACCTGCCCTCTATGACAGGGCACTGTGATCCCTGGCAATTAATCCCTCAGGTTCAGCACCTGAGGGGTTAACTGCCGGGGATTGCAGCGCCCTGTCATAGAGGGCGGCTGCCAGGTATGTAATTCTGCTGCCGGCACCCACTGCCTACACTTCAATTAATGTGTTAATGATATTCATTGGTGGCGCAGTGGCCACAGTCCCTCCCCTCCTCTTACCCTCTCTTGTCATTGGCAGCGGCACAGGGGGGAGGGAGGGACTGCCTCCTCCCCTGTGCTGCTGAGAACAACATGGCTTGCGCTGAGAGCAGCGTGTTCCATGTTGTCTAACAGTAGCGTAGCCTAGTATCGTTAAATAGTAAGACCCGGTATCGTATCGATCCGGGTCTAAAAGGATCGATTGGGTATCAAATCTTTGATACCTGGTGCAACTCTACTTCAGAGTTTTATTCGTCCAGTCCATTAAAAATTGCATCCAATTTTTAGCAATCCCTGAACACTAGAATGGTGTCATTGGAAAGCAAGAAATTACTAGACTGAACTGGACATAATCAAAATATATGGTTTTGTTTCTTACTAGACATATGATGTTACTGAAGGAACAATATGGCAAGCAAGTCATTGTTAATCTGCTGAGAAGCAAAGGAGGTGAAGAAGTTTTAAGTCGTGCCTTTAAGGTAGGAAGTGATCTTAATATGTTTAAGGAATTTTATACTTTTTCTATTTTGATGTAAATATTACTTATCATATTGAAGCCATAAAAACATTGAAGAAACACACCAATGGAATGAAGTAGTAAACAAAAATGTCTTAAGCAAACCATAATGTTTTATTTAGATTCTTTAAAGTAGCCCCCTTTTGTTTTGATGACAGATTTGGACACTTGGCGTTCTCTCAATCGGCTTCTTGCGATAGTCGCCTAGAATTATTTTTCAATAGTCTTGAAGTTCCCAGAGATACTGAACACTTGATGGCTGCTTTTCCTTTACTCTGCGGTCCATCTTATCCCAGACCATCTCAATTGGGTTAAGGTCAGGTGAATGTGGAGGCCGTATCATCGGACACAGCACTCCATTACTCTAATTCTTGGTCAGATAGCCTGCAGGTGTGTTTGGTATCATTGTCCTATTGAAAAATAATGATCCCACTAAGCATAAACTAGTTGCGGTGGCACGTTGCTGCAGAATGCTGTGGTAGCCATCCTGGTTAAGTATGCCTTGAGTTTTTAATAAATCATCAAGTGTCACCAGCATAGCACCATCACACCTCCTCCTCCTCCTCCTCCATGCTTCACTGTGGGAGCCACATATGAAACCATCTGCTCACCTTTTCTGCATCTCACAAAGACATGGTGGTTGGAATCAAAAATTTTGACGACTCAGACCAAAGATGGATTTCAATTGTTTATGGTCCATTACTTGTGTTTCTTACCGGCAGTTCTCTTCTTGTTCCTAGTAGTGGCTTTTTTGTAGCAATTTGATCATAAAGGCAATATTCTCATAGTCTAGTCTCTCATGTAGTAAATTAAGATGCTGTTAATTTGTGGGTTTTGAGGCAAGTAATGCTAATGAATCCTCTGGAGCAGAGGACTTTTTTGCCCAAAACTGTCATAAGCAGTCATGATAAATGAACCTCACTCTGGTTTGTTTAAACACCTTTTTCTTTACTTCATCTTTTATTTTTTAAATATGAATCTACAATGTATAAAAAAAAATAAAAAACATGAAATGAGAAGGTGTGTCCAAAATGTTGACTGGTACTTTAAGACCATCTGGGCATTTATGGCATATCCACAACACATTTGGCTATGTTCCATAGAAGTGAATGGAGAGACCACTGCATGCATGCTCGCCTTTCCATTCATGGCAGTGTGAGATGGGATCGGTCCCAGAGAACGTATCCTTATCAGAATTTTATGGCATATCCTGTGGATGTGTTATAAATCTCCAGGTAAGAATAACCCTTTAAAGGCTATGTCCACCAAACAACATTTTTTTTATTAGTCTTTATCAAAAATATTGAGCTGTTGTGTCACAAAGGGTTAACTGTTTTTCTAGTTGTGAGAATGTACTTTTTCATTTTACTTTGTGTCAGTTATAAGTATTGAGCTATAATGAGTGTTTGTAAAATGTCAGAGATAAGGAGCCTGTCAGGTGAGCTGGCTGACAGGAGCAGAGGAAAAAAATACAGAGCCTGCTGCTAGAGAAACTCAGCCTTGTATAGAGAAAACTGCTCTAAATTTTTAATAAAAGCCAATTGAAAAAATTATTTTTAGCTCCGTAAAATGCAGTATATGTAAAAAACATAAAAATAAAAATAAATCCTCCTACAATAGCCTTCAATGTTCTGCATTTATACAATACAAACATAGTGCAAATAAGACCAAAGACATCTATTGAGAAATTAACAAATGGCCATCAAATTAAATTATTGGCCATTCATTATATATATATATATATATATATATATATATATAAATATAATATAATATAATATAATATATATATATATATATATATATATATATATATATATATATATATATATACACACACATACATACATATACACACACACACACACACGGCTTTTTTTCTCAGAGAAAAGGTGGTGGAACTCAGCCCCCCTCCCCTGGCCACGCCCCTACCCACCCCTAGGACCGCCCCCTAAAACCGCCCCTTTAGAGAGCAGGGATGCAAGTAAAATTTGGGGGGACTATAAAAGTCCAGCCCAGCAAAGAAACCCCCCAGATGGGGATGGCACTGTTAATGGGGGATCTGGGGATGGCACTGTTAATGGGGGATCTGGGGATGGCATCTGCAGATCCCCCATCCTATAACGGTGCCATCCACAGACCCCCCCCATCCTATAACAGTGCAATCCACAGACCCCCCCACCCCATAACAGTGCCATCCACAGACCCCCCCCATCCTATAACAGTGCCATCCACAGACCCCCCCTTAACAGTGCCATCCACAGACCCCCCTTAACAGTGCCATCCACAGACCCCCCCTTAACAGTGCTATCCACTGACCCCCCCACCCCATAACAGTGCCATCCACAGCCCCCCCACTCCATAACAGTGCCATCCACAGCCCCCCCACTCCATAACAGTGCCATCCACAGACCCCCCCACCCATAACAGTGCCATCCACAGACCCCCCCTTAACAGTGCCATCCACAGACCCCCCCTTAACAGTGCCATCCACAGACCCCCCCTTAACAGTGCCATCCACAGACCCCCCCTTAACAGTGCCATCCACAGACCCCCCCTTAACAGTGCCATCCACAGACCCCCCCTTAACAGTGCCATCCACAGACCCCCCCTTAACAGTGCTATCCACAGACCCCCCCACCCCATAACAGTGCCATCCACAGCCCCCCACTCCATAACAGTGCCATCCACAGCCCCCCCACTCCATAACAGTGCCATCCACAGCCCCCCACTCCATAACAGTGCCATCCACAGACCCCCCCACCCATAACAGTGCCATCCACAGACCCCCCCCTTAACAGTGCCATCCACAGACCCCCCTTAACAGTGCTATCCACAGACCCCCCCCACCCCATAACAGTGCTATCCACAGACCCCCCCACCCCATAACAGTGCCATCCACAGCCCCCCCACCCCATAACAGTGCCATCCACAGACCCCCCCCTTAACAGTGCCATCCACAGACCCCCCTTAACAGTGCCATCCACAGACCCCCCTTAACAGTGCCATCCACAGACCCCCCCTTAACAGTGCCATCCACAGACCCCCCCTTAACAGTGCCATCCACAGACCCCCCCCTTAACAGTGCCATCCACAGACCCCTCCCCCACCCCATAACAGTGCCATCCACAGCCCCCCCACCCCATAACAGTGCCATCCACAGACCCCCCCTTAACAGTGCCATCCACAGACCCCCCCTTAACAGTGCCATCCACAGACCCCCCCTTAACAGTGCCATCCACAGACCCCCCCTTAACAGTGCCATCCACAGACCCCCACCCCATAACAGTGCCATCCACAGCCCCCCACCCCCTAACAGTGCCATCCACAGACCCCCCCACCCCATAACAGTGCCATCCACAGACCCCTCCCCCACCCCATAACAGTGCCATCCACAGACCCCTCCCCCACCCCATAACAGTGCCATCCACAGACCCCTCCCCACCCCTTAACAGTGCCATCCACAGACCCCCCCACCCCATAACAGTGCCATCCACAGACCCCCCCACCCCATAACAGTGCCATCCACAGACCCCCCCACCCCATAACAGTGCCATCCACAGACCCCCCCACCCCATAACACTGCCATCCACAGACCCCCCCACCCCATAACACTGCCATCCACAGACCCCCCCCATTGCCGCTCCAGTACAGTTATAAAATGTGTAAAATTAATAATGATTCTATTCATGAGGCCCCCTCTGTAGTAGAACATTCAATATATCCATCCTACTCACAGGGACTCGCTCTGGTAGACTAAATTAGTGGACGCAGTATAGAGGCGACAACAAGTTCTTTGGATCAAACAGTTCAGTGTTTTATTCGCATTTTAGGCAAGTGACAAAACAAGCAGTCATATTCAAACAAAAAGTCACCTTGCGGTGTTGGTGGTAATTCACACCATGCGGCAATTCTGCCTCAAAGAGGCCTTGCTGATAGCAGCACCAACCTGTTTTCACGCCAAACAAGCCTTCATCCAGACACGACTCCTAGATCCCAACACAGAGACCTGGCTTCTGAGCCCAGCTGCCTATTTAAGGACAGCCAGGACCGGCATTTAACTCCTTAAGGACACAGCCTTATTTCACCTTAACCACTTCCCATCTGGGCCATTTGCCCCCTTCCTGACCAGGCCTAATTTTGCAAAACTGACATCTCACTTTATGTGGTAATAACTTTGGAACGCCTTTACTTATCCAAGTCATTCAGAGATTGTTTTCTCGTGACACATTGTACTTCATGATAGTCATAAATTTGAGTCAATATATTTCACCTTTTATTTATGAAAAAATCCCAAATTTACCCAAAAATTTGAAAAATTCGCAATTTTCTAAATTTCTATTTCTCTGCTTTTAAAACAGAAAGTGATACCTCATAAAATATTTATTAATTAACATTCCCCATATGTCTACTTTTATGTTGGCATCATTTTGGAAATGTCATTTTATTTTTTTAGGACGTTAGAAGGCTTAAAAGTTCAGAAGCAATTCTTCAATTTTTTTAGAAAATTGCCAAAACCCACTTTTTAAGGAGCAGTTCAGGTCTGAAGTCACTTTGTGGGGCCTACATAGTGGATACCCTCATAAATGACCCCATTGTAGAAATGACACCCCTCAATTTACTTAAAACCGATTTTACTAACTTTGTTAACCCTTTAGGCGTTCCACAAGAATTAAAGGAAAATGGAGATCAAATTTTTAAATTTCACTTTTTTGGCAGATTTTCCATTTAAATCAAATTTTTTCTTTAATACATCGATGGTTAACAGCCAAACAAAACTCAATATTTATTACCCAGATTCTGCGGTTTACAGAAACACCCCACATGTGGTCATAAACTGCTGTATGGGCACACGGCAGGGCGCAGAAGAAAATGAACTCCACATGGTTTTTAGATGCCATGTCCCATTTGAAGCCCCTCTATTGCACCCTTACAGTAGAAACTCCCAAGAAGTGATCCCATTTTGGAAACTAGGGGATAAGGTGCCAGTTTTATTGGTACTATTTTTAGATACATATGATTTTTTGATAATTCATTATAACACTTTATGGGGCAAGGTGACCAAAAAAGATTTGTTGTTTTAGCACAGTTTTTATTTATTTATTTTTACAGCGTTCACCTGAGGGGTTCGGTCAAGTGACATTTTTATAGAGCAGATTGTTACGGACGTGGCGATACCTAATATGTATACTTTTTCTTATTTATTTAAGTTTTACACAATAATAGCATTTTTGAAAAAAATTATGTTTTAATGTGTATGTTCTGAGAGCTATAGTTTTTTTTATTTTTTGAGAGATCTTCTTATGTAGGGGCTCATTTTTGCGGGTTGAGGTGACTGTTTTATTGGTACCATTTTGTGGGACATACGCCTTTTTGATCACTTGGTGTTGCACTTTTTGTGATGTAAGGTGACAAAAATGGCTTTTTTTTTTTACAGATATTTATATTTTTTTTTTTTATGGTGTTTATTGGACTGGGTCGATTATGTGATATATTTATAGAGCCGACCGGCAATACCTAATATGTCTATTTCATTTTTTTCTATTTTTTTCTTTTTTTATTTTTTTTTCTTTACTTGGGCAATTTTTTTTTTTTTTACATTTGAAACCTTTTTTTTTTGTTTACATTTTTTTAACGCTTTCTTTTTTATTTTTTTTATTTTACTATTTTCGTACCCCATAAGGCCATACAAGACCTCTGGGGGACATTTACTTCACTTTTTCTTTTTTTTTTTTTCACAGTTGACATAGTAGCCCCATAGTAGCCTCAGTTACAGGAGAAATACACCCCTCCCAGAGAGGCTGTACAGCCTCAGTACAGTGCTGATCAAGGTCTGTGAAAGACCTCACACAGCTCCTGCACTCTCCGGTCCCGGCGGTCACATGACCGCCGGGCTGGAACAGGAAGCGCATAGCGCTTCCTGCTCTGCATACACAGCGCAATGTCCCTGCCTTCTCTCTGGGTTGCCCTGCTGTCACTGACAGCGGGCAACCCAATCAGCAGCTGCACGATTAGCGTGCAGCTGCAGTTTCTGAACGGACGTTCTGCAACTTCCATTCAGAAATGGAGAACCACCTCCCGGACGTTTATAGTCTATGAGCGGACGGAAGGTGGTTAGGGACCAGGTCATTTTTTGCAAATCTGACCAGTGTTACTTTAAGTGGTGATAACTTTAAAACACTTTGACTTATCCAGGCCATTCTGAGATTGTTTTTTCGTCACTTATTGTACTTCATGACACTGGTAAAATGAAGTCCAAAATTTTATTTATAAAAAAATACCAAATTTACCACAAATTTGTAAAAAATTGCAAATTTCCAAGTTTAAATTTCTCTACTTCTATAATACATAGTAATACCTCCAAATAGTTATTACTTTACTTTCCCCATATGTCTACTTCATGTTTGGATCATTTTGGGAATGATATTTTATATTTTGGGGATGTTACAAGGCTTAGAAGTTTAGAAGCAAATCTTGAAATTTTTCAGAAATTTTCAAAAAAACTATTTTTAGTCACTTTGTGAGGCTTACATAATAGAAACCACCCAAAAATGACCCCATTCTAGACACTACACCCCTTAAGGTATTCTAAACTGATTTTACAAATGTTGTTAACCCTTTAGGTGTTGCACAAGAGTTATTGGCAAATGGAGATGAAATTTGAGAATTTATATTTTTGGGCAAATTTTCCATTTTAATCCATTTTTTCCAGTAACAAAGCAAGGGTTAACAGCCAAACAAAATGCTATATTTATTTCCCCGATTCTGTAGTTTGCAGAAGCACCCCATATGTGGCCTTAATCTACTGTACGGGCACACGGTAGGGTGTAGAGGGAAAGGTGTGCCGTATGGTGTTTGGAAGGCAGATTTTGCTGGACTGGTTTATTTACACCATGTCCCATTTGAAGCCCCCCTGATGCACCCCTAGAGTAGAAACTCCATAAAAATTATCCAATTTTGGAAACTACGGGATAAGATGGCAGTTTTGTAGGGACTATTTTTTGGGTACATATTATTTTTGGTTTATCTATATTACATTTTTGTGAGGCAAGGTTACCAGAAATAGAAATTCTGAAATTTCATCTCCATTTGCCAATAACTCTTGTGGAACACCTAAAGGGTTAACGACGTTTGTAAAATCAGTTTTGAATACCTTGAGGGGTGTAGTTTCTTAGATGGGGTTGCTTTTATGGAGTTTTTACTCTAGGGGTGCATCAGGGGGGCTTCAAATGGGACATGGTGCCAAAAAAAAAAAGGCCATCAAAATTTACCTTCCAGAAACCATACGGCATTCCTTTCTTTCTGCGCCCTGCCGTTTGGTCATACAGCAGTTTACGACCACATATGGGGTGTTTCTGTAAACTGCAGTATGAGGGTAATAAATATGAAGTTTTGTTTGGCTGTTAACCCTTGCTTTATTAGTGGAGAAAACGGATTAACATGGAAAATTTGCCCATAAATTGCTTTTTTGGCAGCGTTTTTTTTTTTTTTTTTTTACAGTGTTCATCTGAGGGGTTAAGGGGGAGGGTATTTTTATAGCGCAGATTCTTATTATGTCTACTTTTTATTTATTTATTTATTTATTTTTTACACTATATTATCTTTTTATAAAGAAATCTTTTTTTTTTTTATTATATCCATAGTCTGAGTAAATATATATATTTTTTTGTTTTTAGCGGATTAGCTTATGTAGGGGCTCATTTTTTGCGGGATGAGAGGACTGTTTTATTGGCGCTATTTTGGGGGGCATATGACTTTTTGATGGCTTGCTATTACAATTTTTGTGATGTAAGGTGACAAAAAAAACTTTTTTTTACCGTTTTCATCTGAGGGTTTGGGGGGGTATTTTTATAGAGCAGATTATTACGGACGCGACGATACCTAAATTTTTTTTTTAATTTATTTTTAGTTTTACTAAGGGCTCTTTCACACTTGCGTTCTTGTCTTCCGGCATAGAGTTCCGTCGTCGGGGCTCTATGCCGGAAGAATCCTGATCAGGATTATCCTAATGCATTCTGAATGGAGAGAAATCCGTTCAGGATGCATCAGGATGTCTTCAGTTCCGGAACGGAACGTTTTTTGGCCTGAGAAAATACCGCAGCATGCTGCGCTTTTTGCTCCGGCCAAAAATCCGGAACACTTGCCGCAAGGCCGGATCCGGAATTAATGCCCATTGAAAGGCATTGATCCGGATCCGGCCTTAAGCTAAACGTCGTTTCGGCGCATTGCCGGAGCCGACATTTAGCTTTTTCAGAGTGGTTACCATGGCTGCCGGGACGCTAAAGTCCTGGCAGCCATGGTAAAGTGTAGCGGGGAGCGGGGGAGCAGTGTACTTACCGTCCGTGCGGCTCCCCGGGCGCTCCAGAGTGACGTCAGGGCGCCCCAAGGCAACCTGTACCAAGTAGACCGCAACTTTTCTGTACCATGCCCAGGTTTTGCGCATGGCATTATATGGCTTGATCAGAGAGGTGATGCCGTTACCATGAATTGTGGACAGTACAAGGACATCCCTCTTGTCCTTATATCTGACCAGCAGCAGGTTTCCAGTGGTATGGGCACGGGTCTCACCCCTGGGGATAGGTACCTGGAGGGGATGGGCAGGGAGGCCGCGTTGATTTTTCCGCACAGTCCCACAAGTGGACGTGGATCTGGCGGCGAGGGACTGGAACAAGGAGATACTAGTATAAAAGTTATCCACGTACAGGTGGTAACCCTTTATCTAGCAGTGGGTGCATAAGATCCCATACAAGTTTCCCGCTAATACCCAGAGTGGGGGGACATTCTGGGGGTTGAATATGGGAATCTCGCCCCTTGTACACACGAAACTTGTAAGTGTACCCTGAGGTACTCTCACAAAGTTTGTACAGCTTCACGCCATACCTCGCCCGCTTTGAGGGAACATACTGGCGAAAAATGAGTCTCCCCTTGAACGCAATCATCAACCGCGACCTCCCTTCCAGGTACATAGGCCTGTACAAATTTGGCCCCAAAGTGATCGATGACCGGTCAGATTTTGTACAGGCAGGATCACCTTGGGGGGGACATGCTGCCTTATCTGCATAATGCAGGCATTTCCGGGTGGCCTCAAACCGGGAGCGTGTCATGGCCGTACTGTAAAGTATTTGACCTCACCTGGCTGTAAATCAACTGTATACACCTATATACTGGCTATAAACCTATATATACTGCTCAAAAAAATAAAGGGAACACTTAAACACAATGTAACTCCAAGTCAATCACACTTCTGTGAAATCAAACTTTCCACTTAGGAAGCAACACTGAGTGACAATCAATTTCACTTGCTGTTGTGCAAATGGGATAGACAACAGGTGGAAATTATAGGCAATTAGCAAAACACCCCCAATAAAGGAGTGGTTCTGCAGGTGGTGACCACAGACCACTTCTCAGTTCCTATGCTTCCTGGCTAAAGTTTTGGTCACTTTTGAATGCTGGCGGTGCTTTCACTCTAGTGGTAGCATGAGACGGAGTCTACAACCCACACAAGTGGCTCAGGTAGTGCAGCTTATCCAGGATGGCACATCAATGCGAGCTGTGGCAAGAAGGTTTGCTGTGTCTGTCAGCGTAGTGTCCAGAGCATGGAGGCGCTACCAGGAGACAGGCCAGTACATCAGGAGACGTGGAGGAGGCCGTAGAAGGGCAACAACCCAGCAGCAGGACCGCTACCTCCGCCTTTGTGCAAGGAGGAACAGGAGGAGCACTGCCAGAGCCCTGCAAAATGACCTCCAGCAGGCCACAAATGTGCATGTGTCTGCTCAAATGGTCATAAACAGACTCCATGAGGGTGATATGAGGGCCCGACGTCCACAGGTGGGGGTTGTGCTTACAGCCCAACACCGTGCAGGACGTTTGGCATTTGCCAGAGAACACCAAGATTGGCAAATTCGCCACTGGCGCCCTGTGCTCTTCACAGATGAAAGCAGGTTCACACTGAGCACATGTGACAGACGTGACAGAGTCTGGAGACGCCGTGGAGAACGTTCTGCTGCCTGCAACATCCTCCAGCATGACCGGTTTGGCATTGGGTCAGTAATGGTGTGGGGTGGCATTTCTTTGGAGGGCCGCACAGCTCTCCATGTGCTCGCCAGAGGTAGCCTGACTGCCATTAGGTACCGAGATGAGATCCTCAGACCCCTTGTGAGACCATATGCTGGTGCGGTTGGCCCTGGGTTCCTCCTAATGCAAGACAATGCTAGACCTCATGTGGCTGGAGTGTGTCAGCAGTTCCTGCAAGACGAAGGCATTGATGCTATGGACTGGCCCGCCCGTTCCCCAGACCTGAATCCAATTGAGCACATCTGGGACATCATATCTCGCTCTATCCACCAACAGACTGTCCAGGAGTTGGCAGATGCTTTAGTCGAGGTCTGGGAGGAGACCTCATCAGGAGCATGCACAGGCGTTATAGGGAGGTCATACAGGCATGTGGAGGCCACACACACTACTGAGCCTCATTTTGACTTGTTTTAAGGACATTACATCAAAGTTGGATCAGCCTGTAGTGTGTTTTTCCACTTTAATTTTGAGTGTGACTCCAAATCCAGACCTCCATGGGTTGAAAAATTTGATTTCTATTTTTTTTATTTTTGTGTGATTTTGTTGTCAGCATATTCAACTATGTAAAGAACAAAGTATTTCAGAAGAATATTTAATTAATTCAGATCTAGGATGTGTTATTTTTGTGTTCCCTTTATTTTTTTTGAGCAGTGTATATTGAACAGATTTTCTTTTTAATCAAATATTTATTTTTAATTTTCTGTTTTTACAAGACAAGTGAAAATACAAAAGCAACCAAACAACTCCCCCCCCCCCCCCAAGCGTCCTGTGAATGCATTTTTAAACTGCAACCTTTTTTTTATTATTATTTTGGCTCCATCTTTATAGTTGTACAGAGAACTTGCTACACACACTTCTTGTCCAAGTATTTTCAACTTCTTGGCATGCATTTTTGCACTCTCCTATGTGAGGCTGCCCTCTCTCGTCCTCCTGTTATCTCCCTTTTTTTCACTAGCGATAGACTGACAGGATTACCACTTCTGGTTTCGGGGATGGCACACAGCTTGGAGTGCATGGAGGATTTATATGCATTCTAGTGATTTTAGTAGCGGGTGCATGCTGATTTATGTTGCTGCTCATTGGCTGTTAAGATGAGGAGAATGTAGGGGGTCTGCGATTGGTTGGCTTATGATTGTTACACATGTATACCACTTCCTGCTACTGGCTATTCTCCTTCTAAATAGCTGGTCACGCTCTGATATCATAACCCTTGGAGAAAACTATAGGTGAAATGTACATTAGGGTGCAGCTAATGTGCGGGTCAGTATATAGCAATATATTTTTGAATGTTCATATATTATAACCAATTCTATTGATGCCATCTGGTCTACTCCTGTTTTATGTGTGCACTAGGTATTTTGCACCTATAGTATTCTTGGGGCTGTATAAATTGTAACGTTTCTGTACTAAATGCATAACATTTTGTGGTGTTTATCCATTAAAGCTTTGTGAATAGGGTTGAGCGGACTTGGTGTTTCAAGTTTGTCGTACAAGGTTCGGGTTATCTAAGAATTCTGTTATGGATTCTGCTACCACAGACCATAACTTATGGTCTGTGGTAGCGGAATCCATAACGGAATTCTTAGATAACCCGAACCTTGTTCGCTGAACTTGAAACACAAAGTTCGCTCAACCCTATTTGTGAACCCATGTATGCAGCTGCTTTTGCTAAGTAGCCACTCTCTCTATATATATAATTTTTTCCTGCAAGATTGCTTAGGTGTGCGTTTATTACTTTGTTACTGCAGTTTTCAGAGCCTTTCACTTTTTTCACCTTTTATTAATTTGCGGCCTTGTGCTAAAAAAAACAATCAAGTTTGCCCCCATCAATCTACACACAGTATGCAATAATGAGAAAGTGAGAACAGAATTTAAGAAATGTTTGTAAATTACCGTATTTTTCGCTTTATAAGACGCACCTGATGATAAGATGCACTCAAGTTTTAGAAGAGGAAAATATGTAAAAAATATTTTTCATCAGACCCCCAAAACAGGGACTCTGTTCACACCTCCATGTCAGACCCCATATCAGAGATGAAATAAAGAACTTCACTTACCTCTCCTGCTCCACCGCTCCTCTCCAGGTCCGGCAATCGCTCCTCCAGTCTTCTACAGCCTGCGGTGCACTGTCACCTGACTCTGTGCAGCGTCGGGTCATAGTGCGCTCACTACGTCCTGACGCTGTACGCGGCCAGGACCTGCAGTGCATGGCGGGCCAGAGAAGAAGAAAAGGGAGGGTGAGTACCTGCAGCGCTCGCAGAGCTTCACTGGCTCCCTGCACCGAATACATACTAGTGAGCCTAGACCCTTTGCTATGACACTTAAAATTTACCTTTTGGTGGCTCTTGTTTCTCTTGATCATCTTTTTAGATGTTTTTACACCTTCATTGGATATGATTTGGAAATACGGTACACAAATACTGTCTTTTGAGATTAGAGACATGATTGGGTGGAGACGCACAAGATCTGGAGAAGGATACAACTTTTTTCTGCTCCTCTAAAAGTTCCCAAGAGCACGGTGGCCTCCCTAACTTTTTAATTTTTTTTTTAAACCAAATTTTTATTCATTTTGATTCATCAATCCAATAATTATAGATTCAGTATTCATATTTCCATCGGATACAATCTGATTTATCAGTCAGTTACAATGTATAATTCCAGTGTTCGAAGATTCATTATACACATAACAAGAGATAATCCATATAAACTCCCACCCTCCCTCTTCCCCCCCCCTAGCTTCCAGAAGATCAGGTACCAACTTTCCCTATCTATCTAGATCTCCCCTAGACCTTCCAATATAACGCTAAATAAGAGTCCTACTGCTCCAATTCACCTAAAGTGCCTTTCATTTGCTCCAGTAAGTACCAGGATGTTTGTTTCAAAGGATCTATTAGCCTTTTAATTTCAGTGGGATCTAAAACCTTAACTATAAGGCTCTTCCATTTGGTCATCAATTTCTGTAGAGCTTTATCTGAGTTTTGCTCTGCCGAATAGAGCTCTCTATACAAGCACCATTTTACCTGAATGATTACTTCTCCTATAGAGGGGGTGGTCTGTTTTAACCAGTTATTGAGTATGCACCGTTTTGCCGCTAAAATACAAACATGTCCTATTTGAGCTAACTTCGTGCCCTCAGGGTAAAAATGAAACCGGATAAGCCCTAGAGCTAATGTTATCTCGATGTTTAAAGTATTTTTAAGCCATTCTGAAAAGGCTGTCCAGAATTCCTTTATATTTGGGCATGACCATATTCCGTGGAGCAAATTTGAATTTTCCAGGCCACACTTAGGGCATTGTGTTAACTTCTTTGCTCGTATAGATGTTTGTGTATTGTAAAACCCATATATGGCTCTATGCGCTATTCTAAACTGGGTTTCCCTCCAAACTTCATTGGGGATCACCTTCCTCAGATATATCCAGCCTTTCAATATGTCTTCATGATTCCCTTGCCCTACAAGCTCCTTGTCCTACAATTTAAATGGCTGTAAAGGGGAAACCTCTTGTCGCGCTTCATGTATCTTGTTTTGTAAGTCCGACAGTGTCAGTGGGGTAGAAGCTGTGCCTCTTAGCAGGTCAAACTTATTTTTGGGGAATTCTCTCCTCAAATCTATCAACCTAGGCTTCAAAAAATTGTAAACTTGGAGGTACGGCAAATAGTGCCCAGAACTCAGTGTGAACTTGTTGCGCACTTCTTCAAAACTAAGGTATCGATGATCGGTACCATGCCATAGATCATTTACTGATCTTATTCCCTGCATCCTCCATTCCCGGAATTGCTTGTTAAACCTGCCTTCCATAAATTCCGGGTGATCCCAGATAATCATATATTTCGATCGAGTAAACGAAAGCCCATACTCCTTTCGAATCGCCTTCCACGTAGCTACCGTGTCTCTTACTACAAGACTTTTTTTCATAGTAGATGGCAAATTAGCGTATTTCGTATGGAGGAGTGCTACTAAAGACCACGGAGCAGCTAGTGCCGTCTCTAGACCATAGTTGGAGTAGCTATTTCTCCCTGAGATCCAATCCAGGGCATGCCTGAGGTTGCTAGCTAGATTATATCTCCTAATGTCAGGGAAGTTCACACCCCCCTTTTCCCTTGGAAGCTGGAGTTTACGTAGAGAAATCCTCGGGCGCTTGCCTCTCCATATAAAGTAGCGGAACGCCGCTTCTAATGTTTGTATGTCTGTATGTCTAATTAGCAGCGGTATAGTCTGCATAGGATATAATAAGCGTGCAAAACTGACCATTTTCAATAAATAGCATCTTCCCATTAGAGAAAGCGGTAGATGCGACCATCTATCAATATCTCTCTGAATCTTTTGTATCATAGGGGGGTAATTTAGTGAGTAGATCGATTCCGGAGTTTTCCCTATATTTATTCCCAAATAACGGACTGCCTGTTTGGTTATTCTTACCGGGCAGCTACGTTGGTCTAAGCCTCTGGCCTGACATGTCTGGGAGAGAAGCAGGAGTTCACTCTTGTCCATATTTACTTTAAAGCCCGATGCACTTCCAAAATCTGATAATCTCTTAATCAGGGGCTGCAAGTCTCTCTGGGGATTCGCCAAAAATACTAAAAGATTGTCCGCGTATAAGGCGTGTCTTACTTCCTTGGGGCCCACCTTAATTCCCTCTATCTCCTTTGTGATGGTTAGGTAACGGGATAGAGGTTCCAAGGCAATATTAAAAAGTAATGGTAAAAGTGGGCATCCGTGCCTGGTTCCCTTGCCTATGGCAAAAGACGTCGAGAGGAAACCCGGGGTAGATATCCTGGCTGAAGGATTAGCATATAGCACTTTAATAAACGTTCTGAAATTGCCTTTTAACCCTATCCTGTCTGAAACTCTGTTCATCCATCCCCAGCTTACATTATCAAACGCTTTCTCTGAATCTATTGCCAATAAAGCTGGGGATGGATGTGACTTAGGTCTTATTTTTATCTCGTCTAATACAGTTAATACCTTTCGGATGTTCGTGACTGCCGAGCGACCTTTGACAAAACCAACTTGAGAATCTGATATGATCTCAGGGAGTATACGCGCCAGTCTTTCCGCTAATATCTTGGAAAGGATTTTGACATCTGTATTAATTAATGAAATCGGTCTGTACAAAGCGGCCTGTAGGGGGTCCTTACCCGGTTTCGGGATTAGCTTTATATGGGCCGTATTAGTACTCTCCGGAAGTAATAGTCCTGATGTGTGGGAATTAAAAGCATTTGACAAAAGTTCTGAGATTCTACCTTCCAGGATTTTATAAAATTCTCCTGTATAACCGTCTGGGCCTGGGGCTTTTCTTAATTTTAGGTTAGAGATGGTCGTCTGCACTTCCTGGATCGTTATAGGGGCATTAAGCGTGTCTAGATCTTCTGGGGATATATTCGGGAGGGTGACATAATCTAGCCATTTTTCTCCCGTTTCCACATTTTCCTTCTCATTTTTATACAAGTAGTAAGCTCTGATGATTCCATTTATTGTCTGTGGGTCATATTTTACTGAACCATCTCTATCTTTTAAGGCTATTATCAGTGTCATATGCTGCACTCCTTTAGCTATATTCGCTAGTAGTCTCCCTGCTTTGTTTCCATATTTATACAACTGCGCGTCCGCTTTTGATCTGTATAAAAGCTCTTTCCTCTGCAACCAATATTCATACTCCTGCTTCTCTGCCTTCCACGCCGTTTCTGATCTGTCCGTTGGGTTTAAAGTAAAGCTTCTGTAAGCCTCCCTAAGTTTTGTCCCATGCGATTCCAGCTCAGTTGTTATTTTCTTTTTTAGTCCCGCCACATACGAAATTAACCTCCCTCTCAGTACCGCCTTCCCAGCATCCCAGGTTAATTGATTGTTATCCGGCTGGTCGTTATCACCAATGTATTCGTACCACCAACCTATCAGCAATTTGTGGAAGTCCGGAGTTTCATACAAATCTGAAGGTATGCGCCATATGTAGTCGGTCCCCTCGGCGTATAATCCTGCAAATCTATACTAATCGGCGCATGATCCGATATCGCTAGGTCTTCTATGGAGGAATACTTGCATCTCCCAAATATACTCCTTGAAACTAGTAAGTAATCAATGCGTGACCACGATTTGTGCACTGAGGAGTAATTATGTAAATTCGCGCCCTTCCGGATTCAATGTTCTCCAGACATCCACTAAACCTAAAGTCTCCATTAGATCCTGTAGAGTATGAGAATTGCGCTGTTTAGGAGGGTTAGCATTTCTATCTGTCCTTCTGTCCTCTCCCCAATCTGCAACTAAATTTAAGTCCCCCCCCCCCCCTACTATTTTGTCTCCTATCTGGTCCCCTAGCAACCTTTCCATTACTGTCTTGTAAAAAGCTTCGCTAGATTCATTAGGACCATATATATTGTATATACTCATTGATTTACCCATCGATTGAATGGTGATTTGTACAATTCTCCCCTCCTTGTCTCAGGAATGCGAAGATACTTGAAAATTGAGATTCTTCCGGATCAGGATTAACACCCCGGCTTTTCTCCTGCATGCCTTAGACCCATAAACTTCCCCAACCCAGAGTTTCCTCATTCTGTGGAAGTCTTCCTTATCTAAATGGGTTTCTTGCAAAAGAGCGATGTCTGCTCCTAATCTGTTCAGATGTCTCAATATCATTAAACGTTTCTGTGGGGATCTTAATCCCCTCACATTCCAAGAGATAACTTTAACCATTATCCCACAAAATAAGATTTGACCGTGTATCCGTACTAGGGGGACTTGCCCCCCCCCCCCTCCCTTCCCAAAACCCTAACAACAGTGAAAACACCCCTCACAAACATTTCTAAACATTCTTCCTCCTCTGGGGTCTCTAATTTCCAGACTTCACTTCTTCCCGACATAATAGGATAAGCGTGTAAAGTATAATAATAGATGCCTATCACAAAAGAACACTCTCATCTCCTATGTCCCTCGCTCGTTGAAAACGTATGCAAGCATAACAGCATAAACAATCTGCCTAAGCTACGATTACACAGCTTATAAATCGTCGCAAACATCTTCTGCTCACTAATTTAGCGCATTTTAACTAGATCGTTAACATATGCCTACAGTATTATAAAACACAACCTAGCGATATCGCTAACATTTGCTTGCTATACTGCAAAGCAATACATTAGGGCTATTCCCCACATCAGGTCTCACGTCCATTTTGTAGCCTTTGGCGCTGATCTTTTGGCTGCGATGATTTCCATCCATCGGACGGGGGAAAGTTCCATGGTGCTGGCAATTTCCTACGTGTGGGAATGTCCCGTTGGCTCTCTCTGCAATTGTTGCCAGGATCTTCATGTAAGTCCTTGAACTCCTCCGGACTCTCATACACGTCCACTCTGCCATCCGCACCAAATACCTTTAAAATCGCTGGGTATATTAAAGCGAATTTCCGCTTTTGTTGATATAGTCCCGAGCAGATCTGTGAAAAGGCTCTACGACGTCTCGTGACCTCAGCCGAGAAGTCTCCAAAAATCAGAATGCGATTTCCTTTTACCTCTAGATCCCTAGACCGGCTCTTATACAGCCGCAGTATTTCGGCTTTCTCGAAGTAATCGAGGTATCTCACGATGACCTGTCTCGGTCTTTGGGGTCCCAAATCATCTCCTCTTCGGGAATCTTGCATGGTTCTCGTCGGGCCCACTCTGTGCGCTCTCTCGGCTCTGCAGTTGTTCTGTAGTCCCAGCGCTGCTGGTATATCCCTTTCACAGACGAGGTGCAGTTCTTTCCCA
Source organism: Bufo bufo (assembly GCF_905171765.1). NCBI lineage: Eukaryota > Metazoa > Chordata > Amphibia > Anura > Bufonidae > Bufo > Bufo bufo. The sequence continues at coordinate 434,319,355 of NC_053392.1, read as the reverse complement.
GATATGGATTCGGGGAGGCCTACTATACGAAGATTATTTCTTCTGGAACGGTTTTCCAGATCGTCGATCTTCTCCCATAATCGCTTATTGTCTCCCAACATCTCCTGCACTCGCTGTTGTAAAGAGTGCATGTCTATCTGCAATGTCTGCACTTCGTTCTCTGCTGTCTCTAAGCGTTCTGTGTTTCGCGCCACTTCACTCCGTAAGGCCGCCAAGGAAGCCCCCACTGTAGTGGATAAAGAGTCTTGCAAGTCAGGTAATATTCTGTTCGCTACCTCTATGGCTAGCTTCTTGTAGTCTACCTGAGTCGACCATCCCTCCGCATTTTCTGTTCCAACTACTTGGCTGTTAGTTAGCTGCGGGAAATCTTCTTCTTCCGGTAGTAGCATGGACGGCTCCTCCATCTTTGCCGCGTCAGCGTCGACTTTGGCTCCTTTAGCTTGTGTTTTGCCTCTGGATTTGCTCCCCATCGTTTTTATGTAACGATCCATGCGACGTCTCCGCCGCTGGAAGATTTCTTGGCCATTTAGCGTCAAGTAAGCAGGGGGATATACGAGTTTTTGAGCGATTAGGGACGGAGCTCCGCTCACTTGCCTCCTATCATGTCGGCACCGGAACCGGAAGTCCTCCCTAACTCTTAAATAGAAGATGTTTGGAACATCCTAGAGTTGGCTGCCCCACCAAACCTAAGTAATCAGGGGAAAAGGGCCTTGGTAAGGGAAGTGACCAAAAACCCAACTGCCACTCTGGCTGAGCTCCAAAGATGTAGATAGTAGAATCCTCTAGAAAGTCAATCATCATTGCAGCACTCCACCAATCTGGGCTTTATGGCTGGAAAGAAGCCTCTCCTTCGTAAAAGACAGATGAAAGTTTGCAAAAAAAACAAAAGGGTTTAGACTGTGAGAAACAAGATTCTGTAGTCTGCGTATTTAACTTTTTGCCCTCAATTCTAAGCGTCATGTTTGGAGGAAACCAGGCACTGCCCAATACCATCCCTACAGTGAAGCATGGTAGTGGCAGCATCATGCTGTGGGAATGTTTTTCAGCGGCTGGGACAGGGATACTGGTCAGAGTTGAGGGAAAGCTGAATGGAGCAAAGTACAGAGATATTATTAATGAAAACCTGTTCCAGAGTGCTCCGGACCTCAGACTGGGCTGAAAGTTTACCTTTCAACAAAACAATGACCTTTAATCATATAGCCAAGACAACACCGGAGTGGCTTAAGGACAACTATGTAAATGTCCTTGAGTGGCCGAACCAGGGTCTTGACTTGAACCCAATCGAATATTTCTGGAGAGACCTGAAAATAGCTGTCTACTGACGTTCCCCATCCAGCCCAACAGAGCTTGATATGATCTACAAAGAATAATGGCAGAACATCCCCAAATCCAGATGTGCAAACCTGGTGTCATCATACTGAAGAAGGCTAGAGGCTGTAATCACTGGCAAAGGTGCTTCAACTAGGTTCTGAGTAAAGGGTCTGAATACTTATGTAAATGCAGTATTTTAGTTATTTCTTTGTTCAAAATCTTTGCTAATTTATTAAATTCTGTTTTAACTTTGTCATTATGGGGTACTGAGTGCAGAATGATAGGGAAAAATGTAAACTTTATAAAAAAAAATTATTTTAACACAAGGCCGCAACATAATAAAATGTGAGAAAAGTTAAAGGTGGTGTCCCACTGCATTGTAAGCAAACTAATATTGTAACAGTTTATTTGAAATCATTTCGCCACCTCTAAACAAATGAAAAGTCCACTCTGGATTAGCGTTGCCTGGAGGTCACTGAATGGAGGCCAGGTGTGAATTAGTCCATAAATGAAGAATACTCCAGCATCCACATGGCTGAAATAAAAAACACTTCTTTATTACAAAAACATTAAAAACAAGATGTTCACATCTCAAAAGACAACAGCTGATGCGTTTTTGGCCTATAGAAGGGCCCTTAGTCATAGAATGTTCTGATCAACAGACTTCTAGCCTGTAGAAAAGTCCTTAGTCATAACATGTACATGATCAACAGATAATTTTCTGCTGATCTTGTACAAGTCATGACTAAGGGCCACTCTATAGGCTAGAAACTCATCAGCAGTTTTTCTTTTGAGATGTGCACATAATTTTTTTTCATCCATGTAGATGCTGGAATTAGAATGGTCTATGCCATAGACTTACATATGACTTACTGTATAAACATTTACGTATTTTTCACTCTACAAGACGCACCTGACCATAAGATGCAACTAGGCTTTAGAGGAGCACAATAAGAAAAAAAAAACAATCATCAGACCTCAGATCAAACACCTATTCTTCATTAGACTCCTATATCTGACTTGAAATCGAACAAAAAAATAAAACATACTTCTCCGGTAATACGGTAATAAGATAAACATGTCAGGGTTTGAATGATTTGCATTTGTCATAAATTCTATGTATGACTTGCTAAAATATATTGTCATTCATGTTTCTTTGTAGAAACTACTGTGGGCATCTTTACATGCAGAAGATGTTCCCATGATAAATTTTGATTACCACCAGCTTGTGAAAGGAGGAAAAATTGAAAAACTTGAGCACCTACTAAAACCTCAGCTGAAGCTGAACATCGAAGAGTTTGGCATCTTCACCAAAGGAGAGAACCTACCAAAACGGTAACTACTTCTAATACCTAGAAAAGCTTCTACAAACCTTTAAAGGGAATCTGACACCTTGATTTTGGACTATTATCTACAGTAATACTTGCGTAGTAATGTAGATAAGGAGTCCAGATCACTATTTTTTGTTTTCCCACTGCTTTACGTTCCCCTGCTGTCAGCATTCATAGCTGCTTTGAAAGACAGTCTGGACTGCTGTGCTGTTCTAAAATAGTGGAGAGGACTCGTTTGTGCATGCACAGCAGTTCTGACAATATATTCCAACGCAGCTCTGAGCGCTGACAGCAGGGAAACAGGGGGCAGTAGAAAAATATAAAAAAATTGCAACATAAGGACTACTCATGTGTGTACTCGTGCAGTACTACTAGTGTAGATAATGGTCCAAAATTGGGTTGACAGATTCCCTTTTAAGTGCAAATATTTCCTTAGTATAAAAACTTTAGCATTAATATTTTAAGGAATTGTTCATTTCTCGAGCCCAGCCACGCCCACTGTGAAGGAGCCCAGCACCGCCCCGCATCCTCCGAATCTCCTCCTTGCTCCCCGAGGTCACCAAGTTAGAGCGCCGTAATCGCGCGCATGCGGCATGTCAGTGCCGACATAGTGTTCCTTCCCTGTGCTGGCATCAGCCTCAGGGAACGAACTGCGCATGTGCTAGCTGCGAGATTATGGCGCTCTAACTTTGTGACGTCCGGGAGCAAGGAGGAGATTCGGAGGATGGGGGGCGGTGCTGGGCTCCTTCACAGTGGGCGTGGTTGTGCTCCAGAAGCATTAGTAACAGCCCCTTGGGCTCCTTAATTGCCTCATTTATATATATATATATATATATATATATATATATATATATATTTATTTATAAACGTTTTTTTGCCTAAATAAAAGCACATGGCTATGGGGAATGTATATTGCATGTCTACAGCTCTATAGGCAAAATCCAGGTGACACAATCCCTTTAATGTTAATTGATAAACTGCTCTTTGTGGCCTTTTTTGTCATTCAAACATCTTAAAAAACGAACTGACAAAAAAACTGGGATGTTTTATCTATGGCCATACTTTTAGCTGCTCCAGCAGGGGAAATCGCTTGGCCAGTAGATATACCTTTTAGAGAAGTCAGTGGAATTGGAAATGAAGCAATGTAATGTAACTTTCTATATACACTCCTCAACATTGAAATTGCAACACCAGGAAAGAAACGTCATGGCATTATGGAAATCACAGGATCGATAAACATGTAAATGATGTGCGAATGATAAAAACTAGAAGCAAAGTATTCAAAACAAATAGATTTATTCAGTATTGAGTAGGCGTGCAGAAGTACCCGCACTTACGTGCCTTGGCATGCTATCAATTAGGTTGTTAATGGTTGTCTGAGAATTAATCTGACATTCTGAATGCACTTGGACATGCAGATCATCAAGAGCCTCTGCTGGCAGCTCCCATTGCAATTGCCATTCAATGATGTCCCAGATATGCTTGATGGCAGACACTGCAGGCTATGGTAGCATGTTTAGGCCATGCAGGCTGCTAAGGGTAGTACAAAACAAAATCACAGAAATATCGTGGCAAATCTGGGGGAACTGCTCAAACCCCAAACACTAGCGTGTTTTTCATTGGGGGAGCAGTCCCACCGCATGTGGACCGCAGCAAACGACTATCCCCAGCAAAAAAAATGCATACAATGGATGATGTCGGCGCAGTCCACATGCACCACAAAGGCATCCGACACAAACCGAAGCATTGTGCGGATGAAAATATAATCATATAAATCACAGAAAAATGCACCAAACGGATATGACACTGACTATACTGGCTAGTCATAAATGCAGATATTAAAAGCTGAGACTTTTGCCAATATATTCCTGTCAGGAAAATATCGGAGCCCATCATGCACCACGTCACGGTCACTCAGCATGGCAAGGGGTCCTACCACTAAGCTACCTATGGTGTGAACAAGGTCTGAAGGTGATGTAATCCAGCTCACAGCCAAGCTTCCACACAACTGCCCAGCAGGACAACTAGTGCAATGTGAACAAAGCAAGACTGTAAGCCACACCCATATCAGACCATGTGATGGAGGTTGCCAGGTGCAAAGGAGTGTTTGAATGCAGGGTAAAGGCACATACACGACATATAAAACAACACAAAATCACAGAAATATCGTGGCAAATATGGGGGAACTGCTCAAACCCCAAACACTGTAGCGTGTTTTTCATTGGGGGAGCAGTCCCACCGCATGATGGGCTCCGATATTTTCCTGACAGGAATATATTGGCAAAAGTCTCAGCTTTTAATATCTGCATTTATGACTAGCCAGTATAGCCAGTATAGTCAGTGTCATATCCGTTTTGTGCATTTTTCTGTGATTTATATGATTATAAGGGTAGTACAAGCAACATGTGGCCTAGCATTGTGCAGTTGAAAAATGGCTCCTGGGACACTTTGAAGAAATGGCCATACCACTGGTTCCACAACCAAATCACTGTTGAGCTGTTGGTGTACCTGAAAAAAAAGACTAGATGGTTGGGCTACTGTACACTATACTATTCCACACTATAATCTGGGGAGTAGGACCAGTTTACCATTACCTTGGTAAGGCCTCTTCATGGCATTGCCTACATGGTCCAGACCAATCTCCAGCTATCATTGCATCTGAGACAAAAGCGAGACTAATCACTGAAGAAGATAGACCTCCATTTCAGCCTCCATAGTTGATTTGCTGTGCACCATGAAAGTTTTTGAGAGCGGTGGCGTGAAGTCAGTGGAACACCTATAGCTGAATATCTGGCTCGTAGATCTCGTGCAAACACCTTCTAATGGTTTGTGTAAAAAACTGTTGCCACCTTAGGCTTGGGATATGATGTCCAATTTCAATTGCAGTACAGAAAGAATTGCTATGTGCTAATCAGATGATCAGTTCTTGCAGAGGTTCACCTCTTGCTGTCATTCTAGATAATCATTGTTCTTCCAACCACTGGGACACACAAGGTCTCTCAGTTCAAGGATTTTGTGCCTCTGTTTGTGACAAGTGGCAATAAATGGCATGTCAACGAACAGGAGGCATCATACAATTATCCCACATGATTTGATCTGATTTCTGAGGCTTTATGCAGCTAAAAACTTTTTCAATCTGGATTTTATGCCTCTCCTACATGCTACAGATTGGATAGGTACTTGAAAATTTGATCAGTTGCAGATTTTGGCAACATCTGCTACTGCCTCTATTTGTCTAACTTTAAGGCTTGTACTTCTTGGTGTTTCAATGGTGAGGAGTGTAGATTTATTCCACGTTTTAATTGTAAAATGGTCTTCATTGTTGACCATAGACATTAAATTGACCTTATGAGATTTGCTTGATCTTTAGAGTGAAGGTGGTTAAAGAAATTAGCTACTGTATCTGTTGGCATATCCAGCCATTGTCGATTTCAGTAATGAGTAATCAACATTGCAAGTATTAGATTGTGCTTATCCAACTTCACTAAAAAAACTATTCATGTCTTTGGATAGAGATAGCTATGAATAACGTTATTTATAAAAATAAAAAATAAATTGATGTTGAATTTGTAAAGCGCTGCAGAGTATGGTGGAGCTATATAAATATTATTATTAATACAATGAATATTATTATTATTATTATTATTATTATTATTATTATTATTATTATTATTTTTATTGTTTGTCTTGATTGGGGACATGGGCATCACCTCTAGACAAGTATAATATCAAATGGCTGATGAGGCAAATGTGGTGCCCTGAGAGCCCTAATATAAAGGATAATGGAATAACCCACTTAAAGCTGAGATGTACAACCTCTGTATTCAGATATACTGTATGGTACAATATATTGGAAGAGAGAGTAGAAACTCCCACCAATATTTAGTGTCCCATTGAACTAGGTTGCTGTGTATGAGCATTGAGGGCTGCATTACATAGTTTGATAAGAACTGTTTTCTGTCACAATAAAAATGATATACTGACGTTTGAGGCCTGAGCTTAAAAGCTGAGATGCTTATTAAAACCTTCAAACTGCATTTTCACAGCATTGTTCTTTGTTGCCAGGAATTGCAGGAGCATGAACTGCAGATAGTAGGCAATTTCACTTGCTGTTCTGAGACAGATGTGCTGCATTGCTGTTCTGTAATAGTGATTGCGTTATACAATCAAGCCTTATTCTGACCAAGAACAGGAATACTCGCGTAAGAGGGGGAATATCTGCTATTCCTAGGATGGGCAGACTTGTTTTTAGCCTGGATCTTAAATGGAATCTGTCAGGTTCCTAATGTTGCCCTCTCTCAAGGTAGTATAGTGTAGCAGCAGACATGCTGATTTCAGCGATTTTATCACATTTTCAGTACATATAGGGAAATCTTTACAATGCTCAGCTGGCACTGCAGCAAGGAGTCTAATGTATTCGTGATGGGTTAACCCTGCCCTCCAACCTGTCAGAGGGAAGGGTTAACTCTGTATATCATGAATACATTGGACTCCTTACTACAGAACTAGAGGTGCACTGAATGCCCTGTGAGTACTGAAAAACTACTACACGTAAACTCCTAGGTGACAGAAAGAAAGCAGCATTTGGGACTTGACAGGTTCCCTGTAGGCAAGCCTGGCCTATTCCCTTCTGGCCAATCCTCCAGAAAAAGAAAAAAACCTGTAATGTAGTACACAGTTCGGACCACAATCTTTCTCCTACAAATCTAGCTGAGAGAGAAGCAAAGCATAGCATTTAATGGTTGTTCATTGATAAGTCCTATAAGGCTCCATTTATACATTGCAGTTTTAATCTTGGTAAAAAAAAAAAAAGCAAGAAAAAAATGTTGTAAAAACACGTGCTCTGTAGAAGTGAAGAAAGGGATTCAAGGCCTATAAGTCTCCTCGCGCTGATTAAGGCGCTCTCTCCCCATGGAGAGATGGTACCCCCCAATACTTGTACAAGTAAATCAATGTGCTTCAACTGTAAAAACCACATGAATAATCCCCACATCACAATACAATAGCGATCATGGTAAAAACGCCTGTGGGTTTTAGAATGTGGTTTTGCATGTAATGATGGATTAATAACCTAATAGATCACAAAGTTTAGTTAGTTCCCTGTCACAAAAACTCTGCCCATATCATCACCTATATAATTAATTTTATAAAGTGGGATGCATATGTGCAGCTCACAGAGCGGACATGCCTAATGTGAACTCCATGCCACTTGCATAGATACAACCTTAGTTAGTTAACCTTTTTTTCACAGCTCATTTGCATTGAAATTCACATCTGCTTGGTGAAGATGCCTAGATCAGCGAAACATAGGAGATCACCAATCTCAATCTATTTGCCAGATAATTCTAGAGATTTTTCTCACAGCCCAGCCAGACAACATGACTGCAGCCAGCCCACCTCCTCTAGCCATGTTTCCTTAGAAGACCAGCCTTCTGAGGACACAATAAATTCACCTAATAAATGCTTAAACATACAAGAAATGTTTAAAAAGGAACTTACCCAAGCTATATCCCAGTTTACTGGGCAAGTTCTGGAGATAGTTCAAAGGGTCTCCATAGGGTCTTGAGGTGAAAGTACTAGCATCAGATCACCAAGATCTCACTGATCAGTCGCATCAAGACTTGAACTTAAAAGATCTTGAGAATCTCTTAGGGCCAGAACTTATAAGGTTCAGAAGCTTGCTGAAAAAAGTTTTTCTGACTTTAGAGGTTGTCTCCACTGTCTCTTTCCAGCTCTATCTGTGCGACATTAGGCCGACCATCTGAGGGGTCGTCCGGTTCGGGTTCAGTCCAACAACTCCACGGCGGGGGCGTACCTCAATCACCAGGGCAGCGCCCGGCAGCCATGGCGAAGACGGCACTGATTCTCAGCTGGGACGGAGAAACATGTTCCGGCGCTGTCAGCAGTTCACATTTCCGGTGTCGACAGCTGGATTGCCAACTTCCTCAGCCGGGAGCGTCTCGATCCCGGCGAGTGGGCTCTTCACCCGCAGGTCTTTCGAGCCATCTGCGAGAGGTGGGGTCGACCGGATGTGAATCTCACGGCCTCCCGCTTCAACAACAAGGTCGAGGACTTCGTCGCACGGTTCAGGGACCTGGCGTGCGATGCGTTGGTGATTCCATGGAGTCAGTTCACGTTTCCTTATGCGTTCCTGCCTCTTCCTCTCATTCTGCGTCTCCTCCGGAAGATCAGGTCCGAGGGACTGCCCGTCATTCTCGTGGCCCCAGATTTGCCATGCCGGGTGTGGCACGCGTCTCTAGTGACCCTTCTCGCCGCCGAACCCTGGTGTCTTCCTCTTCAGGAGGACCTCCTGTCGCAGGGGCCGATCTTCCACCCAAATTGAGGGTCACTAAATTTAACGGCATGGCTGTTGAAGCCGCCATACTAAAGGCTCGGGGTTTCTCGGAGACAGGGGTCCAGACCATGATTCGGGCCAGGAAGCCATCGTCTTCCCGAATCTACCACCGGACTTGGAAGTCCTACTTTAGTTGGTGCGAGCGGCATCAGCTGTCAGTTCAGTTCTCCTTGCCGCGTATCTTGTCTTTCCTGCAGTCAGGCATGGACTTGGGGCTCGCTCTCAGCTCCCTTAAAGGGCAAGTTTCAGCTCTCTCTCTATTTTTTTTTAGCGGAATTTGGCTTTGCTTTTAGTGGTTCAGACTTTTCTGCAGGGGGTGGCGCATGCTGCGCCCCCTTATCATGCTCCGTTGGATCCTAGGGATCCTTATTTAGTGCTCAACGCTCTACAGTCTTCACCATTTGAGCCTTTGCAGCGGATGTCGCTTCACTTCCTGTCCAACAAGGTGGCAATTTTTGGTGGCTATCACTTCTATCCGTAGGGTTTCGGAACTCGCGGCTCTGTCATGTCAGCCGCCTTTCCTGGTCCTCCATCAGGATAAGGTGGTCTTTGGTCCTGTTCAGGCCTTCCTTCCGAAGGTGGTGTCGGAATTCCATCTAAATGAGGAGAATATCCTTCCTTTTTGTCTGGACCCGGCTCATCCATCGGGAGACATAGCTCCACTCTCTGGATTTCATACAGGCCGTTCGCGTCTATCTGTCAGACTGAGTCTTTCTGGCGGACGGATCCTCTGTTTGTGATTCCAGAAGGGCTGAGACTTAGGCTGGCAGCATCGAAGACTTCCATTTCCCAATGTATTTGTTTGGCCATTGTGGAAGCGTACCGCGTTAAGGACCGGGCCCCACTCTTCCGGGTGACTGCTCATTCGGCTCAGGCAGTGGGGGCCTCTTGGGCGCATTACGGGGCTTCGGCCCTTCCGGTATGGAAGGCGGCGACCTGGTAGTCTTTGCACACCTTTTCCAAATTTTACAGGGTGCACACCTTTGCGTCAACTGATGCGTCTCCGGGGCATAGAGTTTTGCAGACGGCGGTTCTCTGATTGGCAGGAGGGTTCTTTGTTATGCCCACCCCGGGGACTGCCCTGTAACGTCCCATGGTCAAGCCTGTGTCCCCTAATGATACGGATGAGAAAACTAGATTTTTGTACTTACCGTAAAATCTGTTTCTCTTCTGTTCATTGGGGGATACAGCTCCCACCCATTTTTTGTTTATGGGCCTCTTCGGGCCTGTGTGGTGCTGGATTTGTACATACTTTGGTTTTCCTGTTTTGTCTTGCTCCTCCTACTGCTTTTGCACTAACTGATTCAGCTTAGTCCCTGTAGGAAGGGTATAGGTGAAGGGGAGGAGCTTACAATTTTTTTTGTGCTTAGTGTCCGCCTCCTAGCGGTAACAGCTATACCCATGGTCAAGCCTGTGTCCCCCAATGAATGGAAGAGACAGATTTTACGGTAAGTACAAAAATCTAGTTTTGTGTTGCAGCCCCTTCTGTCCCCCTGGGATGACACCTTTTCCCAATGGATATTGTGTATAAATATCTATCCTGCCCCTAACATGGTGGCTGGACGGGCATGCGACTAGACCCTTCTTGTCATGAGCTTCCATTGTGTAATACTGTGTGAGCTTAAAGAGGACCTTTCACCAGAGGAAAGCCTCTAAACTAACTATACAGAGGTGTAGAGCGGCGCCCAGGGATCCCCCTGCACTTACTGTTATCCCCGGGGCGCCGCTCCGTTCGCTCGGTATAGCCTCCGGTATGTAAGTAGTTAGGCTCCACCCACTTGATCCTGCCGGCGTCTTCTTCTCCTATGCTGTAGCGCTGTCCAATGGCAGCGCTGCGATTGGCCAGCGCTACAGCATAGGAGAAGAAGACGCCGGCAGGATCAAGTGGGTGGAGCCTAACTACTTACATACCGGAGGCTATACCGGGCGAACGGAGCGGCACCCGGGGATAACCGTAAGTGCAGGGGGATCCCTGGGCGCCGCTCTACACCTCTGTATAGTTAGTTTAGAGGCTTTCCTCTGGTGAAAGGTCCTCTTTAAGGGGCGCTCTTAAAGCCTATTAGTAAGTTGAATATAGTGCTATTTCCAGCTCATTTCTAAGAGGTACCATAACGTGCCTAACCCCCTATATACCAAACTTTTTATACAGCTGTGCATTTATACATTAAACTAGACATTAAGCCTGTTATAATAACGGGCGCTAGAACAGTAGTGTATAAACATTAGTAGAAACACTATTAAATAGTAAGATAATTTAACCACATTGTATTTCTTGTTTTATTTTCTTTTGTAAAAATATTTTGGAAAGAAGTCAAAAGTAAATTAATAATAAAAATAAAATGGAAACTTATATCACGATACAGTAAGTATAGTTTGTAACAATCTGCAATATACAATACCTGAATCAGATCTTCAGGAAAAAGGTATTTTTTAACCTCTTGAAATTTTTCTATAAAATTTCTTTATACACAACATTTCTTGTAAATATTCTATCTGAATTTGGCAACAGTTTGCCTTATTCAGGACCAACCTTTACAACCACATCTGAAAAAGTTCTAACTCTAGATAATGCAACATATAACTGACCGTGGCAGAATACTGGTTCTGGCAAGTAAATGCCAACTTTTTGTAAGGTTTGCCCCTGAGCTTTATTAATTGTCATGGCAAAGGCTAATGCAACTGGAAATTGTCGTCTTCTTAAGGTAAATGGCAAATTCGTAGAGGATGGAGCTAAATCAATACGTGGAATAAAGACCATGTCCCCTTCCGCTAAACCTGTTATTACTTGAGCAATAATGAGGTTTCTTTTCAAGTCTTCAACAAAGAGGCGGGTTCCATTGCACAATCCTCTTTTAGTGTTTATATTTCTGAGGAGCACAATTATTGCTCCCTTTTCAAGGTTCAGTTTATGCCTCGGCATTCCTGTTGGAGTTAACTCAATAAGAAACTCAATAGGATAGTTCTGCATATCTTCCTCAGTTGAGTCATCAATTGAGTTAAGGAATGTCACAGTATCTCCTTCCAAAATGTTTAGCACCTCTTCATTTATGCTATCAACATCAGAGTTCTTTGGGCAAAGAATACATTTTTTGGTTATCTTTGAGACATCAGCAACTAAAATTCTTTCTCCAAAAAAGTTGACAATATTTCCTGTACATAAAATTTTTGAAGGGATTTCAATTATGTCTTCAGGCAAACCGTCAATGTGTGGTGTATCGCCATTGCCAACTTCGATCAACCAATTGCTGAATTCAGTATCAACTGAACGGATATTGTTTGTAAGTAGAGTTGAGCGAACAGCTGGATGTTCGGGTTCGAGAAGTTCGGCCGAACTTCCCGGAAATGTTAGGGTTCGGAATCCGAACTCGACCCGAACTTCGCCCCGAACCCCATTGAAGTCAATGGGGACCCGAACTTTTCGGCACTAAAAAGGCTGTAAAATAGCCCAGGAAAGGGCTAGAGGACTGCAAAAGGCAGCAAAATGTAGGTAAATCCCCTGCAAACAAATGTGGATAGGGAAATGAATTAAAATTAAAATAAAATAAATTTTAATTAACCAATATCAATTGGAGAGAGGTCTCATGGCAGAGAATCAGGCTTCATGTCATAGCAGAGAATCAGGCTTCACGTCACCCACCACTGGAACAGGCCATTGTCAGATATTTTTAGGCCCCGGCATCCAGACAGAGGAGAGAGGTCCCATAGCAGAGAATCAGGCTTCAAGTCATAGCAGAGAATCAGGCTTCATGTCATAGCAGAGAATCAGGCTTCACGTCACCCACCACTGGAACAGGCCATTGTCAGATATTTAGGCCCCGGCACCCAGACAGAGGAGAGAGGTCCCATAGCAGAGAATCAGGCTTCATGTCATAGCAGAGAATCAGGCTTCATGTCACCCAACACTGGAACAGGCCACTGTCAGATATTTTTAGGCCCCGGTACCCAGACAGAGGAGAGAGGTCCCATAGCAGAGAATCAGGCTTCATGTCATAGCAGAGAATCAGGCTTCACGTCACCCACCACTGGAACAGGCCATTGTCAGATATTTAGGCCCCGGCACCCAGACAGAGGAGAGAAGTCCCATAGCAGAGAATCAGGCTTCATGGCATAGCAGAGAATCAGGCTTCATGGCATAGCAGAGAATCAGTCTTCACGTCACCCACCACTGGAACAGGCCATTGTCAGATATTTAGGCCCCGGCACCCAGACAGAGGAGAGAGGTCCCATAGCAGAGAATCAGGCTTCAAGTCATAGCAGAGAATCAGGCTTCACGTCACCCACCACTGGAACAGGCCACTGTCAGATATTTAGGCCCCGGCACCCAGACAGAGGAGAGAGGTCCCATAGCAGAGAATCAGGCTTCATGGCATAGCATAGAATCAGGCTTCAAGTCATAGCAGAGAATCGGGCTTCACGTCACCCACCACTGGAACAGGCCATTGTCAGATATTTAGGCCCCGGCACCCAGACAGGAGAGAGGTCCCATAGCAGAGATTCAGGCTTCATGTCACCCAACACTGGAACAAGCCACTGTCAGATATTTAGGCCCCGGCACCCAGACAGAGGAGAGAGGTCCCATAGCAGAGATTCAGGCTTCATGTCATAGCAGAGAATCAGGCTTCATGTCACCCAACACTGGAACAGGCCACTGTCAGATATTTTTAGGCCCCGGCACCCAGACAGAGGAGAGGTTCATTCAACTTTGGGTTGCCCCGCAATATAATGGTAAAATGAAAATAAAAAAAGGATTGAATGAGGAAGTGCCCTGGAGTACAATAATATATGGTTAAGGGGAGGTAGTTATAAATGTCTAATCTGCACAAGGGATGGACAGGTCCTGTGGGATCCATGCTTGGTTCATTTTTATGAACGTCAGCTTGTCCACATTGGCTGTAGACAGGCAGCTGCGTTTGTCTGTAATGACGCCCCCTGCCGTGCTGAATACACATTCAGACAAAACGCTGGCCGCCGGGCAGGCCAGCACCTCCAAGGCATAAAAGGCTAGCTCTGGCCACGTGGACAATTTGGAGACCCAGAAGTTGAATGGGGCCGAACCATCAGTCAGTACGTGGAGGGGTGTGCACACGTACTGTTCCACCATGTTAGTGAAATGTTGCCTCCTGCTAACACGTTCCGTATCAGGTGGTGGTGCAGTTAGCTGTGGCGTGGTGACAAAACTTTTCCACATCTCTGCCATGCTAACCCTGCCCTCAGAGGAGCTCGCCGTGACACAGCTGCGTTGGCGACCTCTTGCTCCTCCTCTGCCTTCGCCTTGGGCTTCCACTTGTTCCCCTGTGACATTTGGGAATGCTCTCAGTAGCGCGTCTACCAATGTGCGCTTGTACTCGCGTCATCGCCACTGGCCATGTTGGTGGAGTACTCGAAACAGCGCAACAGGGCACACAGGTCTCGCATGGAGGCCCAGTCATTGGTGGTGAAGTGGTGCTGTTCCGCAGTGCGACTGACCCGTGCGTGCTGCAGCTGAAACTCCACTATGGCCTGCTGCTGCTCGCACAGTCTGTCCAGCATGTGCAAGGTGGAGTTCCACCTGGTGGGCACGTCGCATATGAGGCGGTGAGCGGGAAGGCCAAAGTTACGCTGTAGCGCAGACAGGCGAGCAGCGGCAGGATGTGAACGCCGGAAGCGCGCACAGACGGCCCGCACTTTATGCAGCAGCTCTGACATGTCGGGGTAGTTGTGAATGAACTTCTGCACCACCAAATTCAGCACATGCGCCAGGCAAGGGATGTGCGTCAAACCGGCTAGTCCCAGAGCTGCAACGAGATTTCGCCCATTATCGCACACCACCAGGCCGGGCTTGAGGCTCACCGGCAGCAACCACTCGTCGGTCTGTTGTTCTATACCCCGCCACAACTCCTGTGCGGTGTGGGGGCTGTCCCCCAAACATATGAGTTTCAGAATGGCCTGCTGACGTTTACCCCGGGCTGTGCTGAAGTTGGTGGTGAAGGTGTGTGGCTGACTGGATGAGCAGGTGGAAGAAGAGGAGGAGAAAGCCGAGTAGGAGGAGGAGGCAACAGGAGGCAAAGAACGTCACATGATCTTTTACCATGGTGATTCACCATGGTAAAAGATCATGTGACGTACCATGTGATGACCAGAGTGACGTCATCCCAGGTCCTTGAACTATAGTTAATGCTCACCACAGGTCCTTCAACAAAGAAGACACAAGCAGATGCCGGGCTACGCGAGCAAGTGGATTAAGGTGAGTTAAATTATTTTTTATTTTTTTTTAACCCCTCTAGCGCTGTTTTACTATGCATTCTGTATTCAGAATGCTATTATTTTCCCTTATAACCATGTTATAAGGGAAAATAATACTATTTACAGAACACCGATCCCAAGCCCGAACTTCTGTGAAGAAGTTCGGGTTTGGGTACCAAACACGCGCGATTTTTCTCACGCGAGTGCAAAACGCATTACAATGTTTTGCACTCGCGCGGAAAAATCGCGGGTGTTCCCGCAACGCACCCGCACATTTTCCCGCAACGCCCGTGTGAAAGAGGCCTTACTGTCCGGTACCTCGACAGCACTGTGAGTCTCTTTACTGTTTGGGGCAATCCACACAGCCCAATGTCGGCTCCACAGGTTAGTTGCTGCACACTGTCCTTCTAACTTGGCTTCACTAAATGCACGGTTTCTTTGTACTCCATCCATCTCCAGACCGAAGTTCACACAGCTTGGCTGTACAGGGAAGTCCTTTAGTGTCTCCACACACGTCTTACACAACACAGAACTTGTTTTCTATCTTGCCAATATGGCAGCTGCAGTTCAAGTCCTCTCTTTCCTCCTCCTTTCTGCTCACACTGAGGCAGGGTGACATCATAAGGGGCGTGTCACTTCAACACTTAGCTGCTGCCTTAAAGAACCAGCGTCACTAATACACTTTCTCTATGGTAAACTCCAATGCAAATTGGTCCTATGCTGCCATCTACTGACCAAACAAATACTGCAGGCATTTTACATTAAATCTTAACACAGTTTACCAGGATAATGAAACTTAGAGACATCTCATGACTGTTTCTTACAGCTTTCTGCAGAAGACTGGGTGGGAGATAATGTGAACGTGCTGGATCCACTGTCGGCCACCCAATTGACTAATGCCTGTACCTGCTCAGGCCTTACCATCCTTAGAACGGCATTGGGCCCCACCAAATATCGCTGTAAATTCAGGCGGCTACTGAGACCTGAGGTAGTTGGTTCACTAGGACGTGTGGCTGTGGCAGAACGGCCACGTCCTCTCCCAGCACCAGAGGGTCCACTACACCACCACGACCATGTCCGCGTCCCTTACTAGATGTTTTCCTCATTGTTACCGTTCACCACAATAATAAAAAAAAAAATTGGGCCCAATGTATTGAATTCAAAATCAGGCCTTTTTTACAGGCACCTAACACTATCTAGCTATCTACTTAGGTACCGTATTACACTAATACAGTCACAGCAGTAACCACAGATTTAGCTGAATATAAATTGGAGGCCTAGTATTTTGGCGGTGGATGACAGGTATACGTTTACGGACAGAATTAGACTTGGTGATGCACGGTAGCGTTTGAAGTTATTGAGAATGACCCTATCCGCACCTTCAATGTAATATACCCTTTTATTGATAGATTTAAACTTGGCCTGATACAGCAGAAAATAATTATTTATGGAATTGCTAAGTTGGGATTTGTATTCAACCCAGAACAAAAACTGTGCTTTGGCAGACAGCAGACAGTATTACAATTGGCTAGCCACAGCTGAAACACCAGATTTAGGGTACTGCTATTTTGGCAATTGTACTTTACCCCTCAATAAAATAGCAAGCACAGCCAAGCCCCTGCTGTAGGATATAGCAAAAAAAAAAAAAAAAAACACTATTGATGGTTAAAAATGGACTTGGTGGCAGCTTGTGCTGGCGCACCACAAGACACAAAATGGCCGCCGATCACCCCAGAAAAAAGTGACTGAAAAACGCTCTGGGCAGCCTTAAAACAGTGAGCAATTGAATAGCAGAGGTTGTATGATACACAGCTGTACATCGATCACTTCAGTAAGTAAATCCCTGCCTAATCTGGCCCTGACAGCAGCAGCTGCATCCTATCCCTACACTGATCAGAGCAGTGACGTGCGGCGCTACGTGACTCCAGCTTAAATAGAGGCTGGGTCACATGCTGCACTGGCCAATCACAGCCATGCCAATAGTCGGCATGGCTGTGATGTCCTCTTGGGGCAAGTAGCATGACGCTTGTTGATTTGGCTGCTTTGCATCCTTTCAAAAAGCGCCAAGAAAGCGCCGAACACCGAACCCGGACTACGAAAATGAACTATACAGTTCGAGTTCGCTCATCTCTATTTGTAAGGTTAAGTATTTGGAAGTTTTGCCACAGTTTATTATACTTTATACATGCTTCAACAATTTTTGTCCGGTCACCATGAGGAACCACTGGAAGTGTTTGCCGAAAATCTCCACCAAGTAATAAAACTTTTCCTCCAAAGGGTTTCTGGTTATC
This sequence comes from Bufo bufo, assembly GCF_905171765.1. NCBI lineage: Eukaryota > Metazoa > Chordata > Amphibia > Anura > Bufonidae > Bufo > Bufo bufo. The sequence goes on along the minus strand of NC_053392.1, from coordinate 434,301,845 downwards.
CATTATTTCTTTTAGCAGTTTGTCAACCACTGTAAGAGCAATAGATGGGGCCATTGTACACTCATCCCAAATGAGCACTGTAGATGATCTCAAATTTTCAGCATCAGCAGAATTGAGACGCATCTTTGATATTGAGTTCTCAACTATCGGAACAGGTAATTTGAACTGAGAGTGGTATGTTCTTCCACCCTCAAGAAGATTGGCTGCTATACCTGTTGAGGCTACAGGGAGTGCAATGTTACCTTCTCCACGAACTGTGCTGAGAAGGGTTTTGTAAAGATACGTTTTACCACTACCTCCTGGACCATCCAAGAAAAAACAACGGTTGCAAAGGTTGTCATTTTTGCTTGCAGACAATATTTTTTCTGAAGATCTTTTTTGTTCTCTGTTTAATGTTTTCTCCATTTCTTCAGCTCTGTATTTTTGTAATTCCTTATCATACATATTCCAAAGTTGATCAGTATTTGGCATTGTGGAAGGCAATCCAAAATCTTCACAGTTTTTGCCATGTAGTACCAGAATGTTGGCTATTTCTTGAAGTGCGATCTTACGACAAATTGTACAATCATCATAGTGGTGTTTATGTTTGTGAACTAAATCTTCAATGAGATATTGCTCATATTTTAGAAAAAGTGCATTCATATTTTGTAATGATGCAAAAACGCAGACATATGCAAATAATTCCCTAAGTTGTTTAGGGATTGTAAAGTGGACAGCATCTTCCAGAGTGTTCTCCCACACATCGTCATCATTAATAAGTCCTTTTGCTTTTGCAGCCTCTTGGAAAGTGGGATAGACATTACCATGTACTGTCCTCAGATCTTCAAAGGATACTGCACCAGCCACATGCAGCAATAGTAGACGCAGACAGTAACTCTCTGCATCTGATATTAAGTTGACAGAATACATTCGTCCAATTTTTTCTGCACCACATTGACGCAATTTCCAACAACAATTTTGAGAGTCAAACACCTAATGCAAAGGAATGTCCGAATATAATATATTCTTTGCTTCCTCTTTTTGTTGATTCAATTTGAACCAAGCTGTCAATTGAGTATCACGGTTTAAAGCTCTCTGTACCACTGTGGTAATGTCATTTGGGTTGAAAAAAGCTGATTGTTCTTCAGGCAGATGAACTGCTTATCTATGGATGGTATGGGATTGATAATGCATTTCAAACCCATGCAAACGCCATGCTGCTTCTGGAGCACTGACAGACCTAGAATTAATAAAGGTGTTTATTTCATCATGATTCAAAGTACCTTGTTCTTGAATGACAACATTTGCACAATCATGACCTTTGTACACATATTTAAAAAGGTATTTGACACTTTTCACAGATGCACAAACTTCCACATTAATGTGGCAATTGTACTTCAACGCTAAGTAAGGATTATATGGTACAACCCAAGCATTATCAATATTCTTTCCGTTAAGAATTATAGTTTGGCCTGTATTTCTTCTCTTGTACTTTGGATAGCCATTGCTATTAGCGATAGTTTTTTGTTGGAATTCCTTCGGAAAATCCTTACAGCATTTTGTCATTTGTCATACATGGAGAATTAGGATTGAGTGCTCCGCATGGTCCATGAATCATATGCTTTGTTACAATTGCATGTAAGCGAGGAGTGATTTCTATGTTAGGGATTTCAGCAGAGACAATTTTATCTATCAGTTCTTCATTTTTTGGTTTACAGCTTTCTTTAAGAATGAGAAGTATGTGAGCATGTGGTAAACATCTCTTTTGAAATTCTATCACGTAGACCATTGCTTTTGGGACTCCAAAAATATGTTTTTTACTGATGTCATCAATTAGAGCTTTGAATTTTAGGTGAAATACTCTTGCAACTAAATCTGGTTGTCCATCAACAGTTTGTCCATGTTGTAGGTTATGTACAATCTCTTCCAATTTGGGATTGCATGTCATTGTAATAAAAAGATCTGGTTTTCCATATTTTCTGACAATTGCCATAGCATCTTGATAATTTTGTTGCATGTTTCTGGGGCTCCCTGCAAATGAAGAAGGCAAAATATACATTTTTCCAGGACTCGGGCCTGCTCCACTGGCTTCATTAAACAAATGATCCATTAATCCAGCGTATTTTTCAACACGCAATTTAGGCTGATTTTGACGTATATAATTGAGTCTGTTGGCTTCTGTTTTTACATATGCATCAACTATATATTGCTGTGTAAGGCGGCCTGCATTCAAAAAGGGATTAAAATCCTCTCTAATGGAAAGACGGTAACCGTAGTATTGCATTTGAGTGACTCTAACTCTAGGATTGTGTGACTGGTTTGGTAAATTTAATAAAGCTTGTGGTCTGTTTTGCAATGGAATGTCAATTCCCCAGCTTTGATCCCCATAGGGGAATAACAATGGATAAACCATGGGTTCCAAATTAGGATCAAGGACACTAAGGGGGAGATTTATCAAAACTGGTGTAAAGGAAAACTGGCTTAGTTGCCCATAGCAACCAATCAGATTACACCTTTTATTTTTTAGAGCTTCTTTGGAAAATGAAAGGTGGAATGTGATTGGTTGCTAGGGGCAACTAGAGCAGCTAGGTTTTGATAAATCTCTCCCTAATTCTTTGTTTTTTTTTATTTGTATAATCTTCACTTGGTTTGCAGTGTATAAGAAGATCTCTTTCAAGTGGTGGATCTCCATCATCATTTTGAAAAATAAAAGCAACCTCATTATATTTTGGTGCGTTCTAGCGCCTTTGGTCATTTTTGCGATCTTGTACTATTGTCATGGACACTTCCTTAATAACATTGTCATTTTTGGCGGCATTCTCTTCATATTCTTTTTCAACTTGGTACAACATTTTGCAGGCCTCGGCAAAAGGATTGAATTGTGCCATAAATGTACTTAAAGAGGACCTTTCACTAGATTTAAAAAATCTAAACTAAGTATACAGACATATAGAGCGGTGCCCAGGGATCTCTCTGCACTTACTATTATACCTGGGCGCTGCTCCGTTCTCCCGGTATAGCCTCCGGTATCTTCACATGTTAGGCTCCACCCAGGGGAATCTAACGGCGTCTCTTTCTCCCATGCTGTAGCGCTGGCCAATCGCAGCGCTCAGCTCATAGCCTGAGAGGTTTTTTTTTCTCTCAGGCTATGAGCTGAGCGCTGCGATTGGCCAGCGCTACAGCATGGGAGAAGGAGACGCCGGCAGGTTCCACTGGGTGGAGCCTAACATGTGAAGATACCGGAGCCTATACCGGGCGAATGGAGCGGCGCCCAGGTATAATAGTAAGTGCAGGGAGATCCCTGGGCGCCGCTCTACATGTCTGTATACCGTATTTTTCACCCCATAAGACGCACTTTTTCTCCCCCCAAAATGGTGGGAAAATGCCCCTGCTTCTTATGGGGCGAATGCTTGCAGTTTTACAGTGCAGGGAGATCCCTGGGCGCCGCTCTACATGTCTGTATACTGTATTTTTCACCCCATAAGACGCACTTTTTCTACCCCCAAAATGGTGGGAAAATGCCCCTGCTTCTTATGGGGCGAATGCTTGCAGTTTTATATCGCGAGCTGCGATGTACGAGCGAGCGGGGACTCGGGGAGGGACTGGGAGGGGGAGCTGGGGGCCGGCAATAGCGGCGGGGCGGTGCAGTCAGTGTAGTATAGCCCCGCCGCTCCGGTATACTAATATAAGAGGTTTTATTCAATTAATAGTTATTAAACATGCCCCCTCACTCCTAATAGTACCTTACATCCTAACAGCTTCTGTAGAATGCAGGCAGGCAGGCCGGACGGGCGGCAGCGGAACTCCCTGATGTCACGTGCCTGCGCCGCCTACTTTATAAATGAAGCAGGCGGCGCAGGCAAGTGACGTCAGTGAGGGACGCGCCGGCCGCCCGTCCTGCCTGCCGGCATTGTACAGAAGCTGTTAGGATGTAAGGTACTATTAGGAGTTGGGGGGCATGTTTAATAACTATTAATTGAATAAGACATCTTATATTAGTATACTGGAGTGGTGGGGGGGGGGGGGGGAATCTGTGGATGACATTTTTATGGGGGACATCTGTGGATGGCACAGTTATGGGGTGGGGGGGTCTGTGGATGGCACATATATAACAGTGCCATCCACAGATCCCCCCTGTAACAGTGCCACCCACAGATCCCCCCTGTAACAGTGCTACCCACAGATCCCCCCTGTAACAGTGCTACCCACAGATCCCCCCTGTAACAGTGCCACCCACAGATCCCCCCTGTAACAGTGCCACCCACAGATCCCCCTATAACAGTGCCACCCACAGATCCCCCCTGTAACAGTGCCACCCACAGATCCCCCCCTGTAACAGTGCCACCCACAGATCCCCCTGTAGCAGTGCCACCCACAGATCCCCCCTGTAGCAGTGCCATCCACAGATCCCCCCTGTAGCAGTGCCACCCACAGATCCCCCCCTGTAGCAGTGCCACCCACAGATCCGCCCTATAACAGTGCCACCCACAGATCCGCCCTATAACAGTGCCACCCACAGATCCGCCCTATAACAGTGCCACCCACAGATCCGCCCTATAACAGTGCCACCCACAGATCCCCCCTATAACAGTGCCACCCACAGATCCCCCCTATAACAGTGCCACCCACAGATGCCCCCCTATAACAGTGCCACCTACAGATCCCCCCTATAACAGTGCCACCCACAGATCCCCCCTATAACAGTGCCACCCACAGATCCCCCCTATAACAGTGCCACCCACAGATCCCCCCTATAACAGTGCCACCCACAGATCCCCCCTTGTAACAGTGCCACCCACAGATCCCCCCCCCTGTAACAGTGCCATCCACAGATTCCCCCCCTGTAACTGTGCCATCCACAGATTCCCCCCCTGTAACTGTGCCATCCACAGATTCCCCCCCTGTAACTGTGCCATCCACAGATCCCTCCTGTAACAGTGCCATCCACAGATCCCCCTGTAGCAGTGCCATCCACAGATCCCCCTGTAGCAGTGCCATCCACAGATCCCCCCCTGTAACAGTGTCAGTCATCCACAGATCCCCCCCTGTAACAGTGTCAGTCATCCACAGATCCCCCCGTAACAGTGTCCGTCATCCACAGATCCCCCCCCTGTAACAGTGTCAGTCATCCACAGATCCCCCCCTGTAACAGTGTCAGTCATCCACAGATCCCCCCGTAACAGTGTCCGTCATCCACAGATCCCCCCCCCCCGTAATAGTGTCAGTCATGCACAGATCCCCCCCCTATAACAGTGTCAGTCATCCACAGATCCCCCCCCATAACAGTGTCAGTCATCCACAGATCCCCCCCCCCATAACAGTGTCAGTCATCCACAGATCCCCCCCGTAACAGTGTCAGTCATCCACAGATCCCCCCCGTAACAGTGTCAGTCATCCACAGATCCCCCCCCCATAACAGTGTCAGTCATCCACAGACCCCCCCCCCATAACAGTGGCAGTCATCCACAGATCCCCCCCCCATAACAGTGGCAGTCATCCACAGATCTCCAGTAATAGTGCCATCCACAGACCACCATTAGTTCCAAACACACCAAACACACAGCACACCTTCCTCTTTAATGTTTGCATAAGCTCTGTATTTATTCCTGAGTTGGCAGACATTTGCATTCTTTGTTCTGCAGCTTCAGAGGGATCTAAAATGTATAATTGTGCAAACTGTCTGTTTTCACCCTGTTGAGGATGCAGTGTTCCTGCTCTGTGACAAATCGAACCTGATTCGAAATCAGTATGGCCCATAGCCAGAAGGCGGACTAATGTTAGCTCCCATAGATGCAAATGCTAGAGCACTATTTATTGACCTTATATTTTGAATGAAATTTTTGCTGTAATGATACTGACCCATCATGAGCTTCTGTATAAACGGGTTTGTTCGAATTGGTTGAAGATTTCCTTTTCCTTTTGAGCAACACTGTGTAAATTTTTGATCACATGGTCTTTCTCCTTCAAAATGTTTTGCTTGACAAAAATTGCATATCTGATTTAAATCTCCACATGTGTGGGGTATAATGTTACCCTCATTAATATTAACTATATCATTTATCATTGCGATTCTTTCTATTGTTGCCCGGGATTCGTTATTTTCCACTCGTTTACTTCGGGCCAGTCTCTGTGATTGTGCTTGCCGCAAACATTGTAATTGTCGTTCTTCTGATGTAAGACTTGCTCTCCTAGCTTTTTCTCTTTCAGCATGTCTCTTACGTTTTTGTCTTTCTCTTATATCATTTATCCTCTCCTGTGTTGCTGTTGATAAATGTGTTGTGTCTGTTTGTAGATCTGTTTCCTGCCTCTTTTTATTGCTTGTTGCTGACGTATGTTGCTCTCCTAGCTCTGTGTGCTTTCACATTTTTCTGACGCTCCTTTTCCTTTTCTTCAATAGATCTATTTGCTTGTCTTTGTCTTTCTCTTAGAGATTGTTTTTTACGCTGATTTTCCTGTTCTTCTATAGATCTATTTGCTCTTCTGAATCTTTCTCTTTTAGCGTTTTTGTGACACTCATTTTCTTTTTCTTGAATTGATCTATTTCCTCGTTTTTTTTCTTTGTTTTTCAGCCTTTGTTTTTTTTATTTCTCCAGGAGAATTTGGTTATGTAGGGTTTCATGGTCTGTGTCTTTTGTCCTACTTGATGTGTCGTTTTTTTTGGCTGGCATGTTTTTAGTAAAAAGTCCAAGTAATATAGGCATGTACTTTTATAATTTTATAATATTTTCTCTTACTGTAATACTGACTTATATGTAGCTGTAATATGCGTCACTGGCACTGACTTTTGGCTGAGACTGGTGACTGATACAGCTGTCACTGACTGGTGGCGCTGAGAGCACTGGCACTGATAGTGCTGGCACTGACTGCTGGCGCTGAGACTGTGGGCACTGTGACTGGTGCCTGAGATGGCTGGCACGGACTGGTGGTGCTGAGACTGCAGCTGATGGCTGAAACAGCTGGCACTTACTGGTGGCTGAGACGACTGGCAGTGCCACGTGGTGCTGAGACTGCTGTGACTGGTGGCTTATACGGCTGGAACTGATTGGTGGTGTTGAGACCACTGTGACTGGTGGCTGATAGAGCTGTCACTAACTGGTGGTGCTGAAACCACTGTCACTGTGACTGGTGGCTAATACGCTTGGCACTGACTGGTGGTGCTGAGACTGCTGTCACTGTGACTGGTGGCGGATACGGCAGGCCCTGACTGGTGGTGCTGAGACCACTGGCACTGTGACTGGTGGCTGATACAGCTGGCACTGACTGCTAGGACTGACTGGTGGTGCTGAGACTGTGGGCACTGTGACTGGAGCCTGAGATGGCTGGCACGAACTGCTGGCACTGACTGGTGGTGCTGAGACTGCAGCTGATGGCTGAAACAGCTGGCGCTGACTGGTGGCTGAGACGACTGGCAGTGCCACGTGGTGCTGAGACTGCTGGCACTGTGACTGGTGGCTGATACGGCTGGCACTGATTGGTGGTGCTAATACGGTGGGCACTGTGACTGGTGGATGATAGAGCTGGCACTGACTGGTGGTGCTGAGACCACTGGCACTGTGACTGGTGGCTGATGGGGCTGGCACTGACTGCTGTTACTGTGACTGGTGGCAATGATTGATGGCTGGCAATTATTGCTGGCACTGATTGGTGGTGCTGGTTAATACTGCTGGCAGCAGCTGCAGTGTGTATCTGAGAGCAACTTCTGTCACTGTGCATGTAATGGCGGCGCTTCTTACGCACTCTGCTCCAACTGACACCACACACCATAAGAGGCGGTTATTGGCCAGCGGCGCAGTTGTGGGGATGGTGTGATTGGACGGCTCCATGCTGTGGGCGGTCCGTACAGCGTGTGGTGCGCCGTGTGTTTATTGGCTGGCGCAATTGTGGGCGGTCCGGGGCGGCGACTTTGATTGGACGGCCGGGCTGCATGTGATGCGCCGTGTTTTCATTGGCCGGCGGCGCAGTGCTTTCGGTGGTCTCTGCTGTGTGTGTGTGTGTGTGTGTGTGTGTGGAGTGTGTGCTGATTGGTTTGTGCGCCGCGCATGCGCACTTTACTAAGGCTACTTTCACACTGGCGCTTCAGAGTCCGCCTGTGAGATCCATTTCAAGGCTCTCACAAGCGGCCCCAAACGGATCAGTTTAGCCCCAATGCATTCTGAATGGATGCGGATCCGTTCAGAATCCATCAGTTTGGCTCCGTTCCGCCTCCATTCCGCTCTAGAGGCGGACACCAAAACGCTGCTTGCAGCGTTTTGGTGTCCGCCTGGCGGTGCGGAGCCGTACGGATCCGTCCTGACTTACAATGTAAGTCAATGGGGACGGATCCGTTTACATTGACACAATATTGGTGCAATTGTAAACGGATCCGTCCCCCATTGACTTTCAATGTAAAGTCAGGAGTAGGGATCGACCGATATTGATTTTTTAGGGCCGATACCGATAATTTGTGAACTTTCAGGCCGATACCCGATAATTTATACCGATATTCTGTGAAATTTCATTTAAAAAAAATAAATGTAAAATTCCTACACACATCTGCTGAAAATGAATATTTTTATTGTTAATGTGTATTTTTTTTTTTGTAAATCTTTCTTTTTTATTTATACTTAATATTTTGGTGTTTTTTTTTTTAACTAACTTTTAGCCCCCTTAGGGACTAGAACCCTTGTCCTATTCACCCTGATAGATCTCTATCGGGGTGAATAGGATCTCACATTGTCCCTGCTGCTCTGTGCTTTGTGCACACAGCAGCATGGAGCTTACCATGGCAGCCAGGGCTTCAGTAGCATCCTGGCTGCCATGGTAACCGATTGGAGCCCCAGGATTACACTGCTGGGGCTCTGATCGGAGGAGGAGGGGAGAGGGGACCCTGTGGCCTCTGCCACCATTGATTTAAACTGGGGGGGGGGGGCTTGGGTGGGGGGCGCACTGCGCAACCAATGTTTTTAATACAGGGGTGGGGGTGGGCGGCGCACTGCGCCACCAATGATTAATACTATGGGGCTTGGGGGGGGGGCACACTGAGCCACCAATGAACATAAATCTCTCATTTATTCATATACAGGAGGCGGGAGCTGGCTGCACAATCACATAGCCGGCTCCCGACCTCTATGAGCGGTAGCTGCAATCCGCGGCACCTGAGGGGTTAACTACCGCAGATCGCAGCTACAGCTCATAGAGGTCGGGAGCCGGCTATGTGATTCTGCAGCCAGCTCCCGCCTCCTGTTCAATTTGAATGAATGAGTAAGTTAACATCATTGGTGGCGCAGTGGCCAAAGCCCCTCCCCTCCTCTTCCCATCTGTCTCTTCATTGGCGGCAGCGGCAGCAGCATCACAGGGGGAGGGAGACACTGCTTCCTTCTCCCCTGTGCTGCTGAGGGAACACGGAGAGCGATGAGAGCAGCACGATCTGTGTTCCCCATACGTTATCTGAATATCGGCAAAATAGATACCGATAACTGTCAAAATCCTGAATATCGGCCGATAAAATCGGTAAAACCGATAATCAGTCGATCACTAGTCAGGAGTCCCTATTAATATACCATCGGATCAGAGTTTTCTCCAGTCCGATGGTATATTTTAACTTGAAGCGTCCCCTTCACCATGGGAACGCCTCTATGTTAGAATATACCATCGGATTTGAGTTAGATCGTGAAAACTCATAACCGACAGTATATTCTAACACAGAGGCGTTCCCATAGTGATGGGGACGCTTCAAGTTAGAATATACTAAGAACTGTGTACATAACTGCCCCCTGCTGCCTGGCAGCACCCGATCTCTTACAGGGGGCTGTGATCCGCACAATTAACCCCTCAGGTGCCGCAAACCCCCCTCTCTCCCCAGTATTAAAAGCATCGGTGGCCAGTGCGGCGGCCCCCCTCCCTCCGTCCCCAGTATTAAAAGCATTGGTGGCCAGTGCGGCCCCCTCCCTCCCCAGTATTAAAAGCATTGGTGGCCAGTGCTTTTAATACTGGGGAGGGAGGGAGGGGGGGCCCCACTGGCCACCAATGCTTTTAATACTAGGGAGGGAGGGGGGGTGTCCGCACTGGCCACCGATGCTTTTAATACTGGGGAGAGGGGGGTTTGGCCCCTGCTGCCTGGCAGCACCCGATCAGGGGAGGAAGGGGGGGAGGCCATCAATGCTTTTAATACTGGGGAAGGAGGGAGGCTGAGATCCGCACAATTAACCCCTCAGGTGCGACACCTGAGGGGTTAATTGTGCGGATCACAGCCTCCTGTAAGAGATCGGGTGCTGCCAGGCAGCAGGGGGCAGTTATGTACACAGTTCTTAGTATATTCTAACTTGAAGCGTCCCCATCACCATGGGAACGCCTCTGTGTTAGAATATATTGTCGGATCTGAGTTTTCACGATCTAACTCAAATCCGATGGTATATTCTAACATAGAGGCGTTCCCATGGTGATGGGGACGCTTCAAGTTAAAATATACTATCGGATTGGAGAAAACTTTGATCCGATGGAGTGTGTGCTGATTGGTTTGTGCGCGACGCATGCGCACTTCACTAATCGGCACACGCACGGACAACAGCCCTGAGCACGTACACAGGGCTTTTATTAGTATAGATAATCATCTTTAATATGTTGCCAATACTAAAGTCTAAACAAGTTGTTTTGTATTTTTTTCTGTGACAAGTTTACAAAATGGGACCTTTCGCATCAACTGTCTGGACTGTCTACACCGCACTAATGGTGTTCAAGCCTACATCGCACTTGAGGTAGGTTCTCACTACTTTCTATATTATGTGAGACTTTGTGATTGAAACGTAAAATAGTTTTTTTTTCCTTCTGGTAATAATTATAGTTATTTAAAGTTGATACTGTAGTAAGAGACTTAGGCCTCTTTCACACTTGCGTTGTCCGGATCCGGCGTGTACTCCACTTGCCGGAATTACACTCCGGATCCGGAAAAACGCAAGTGTACTGAAAGCATTTGAAGACGGAACCGTCTTCCAAATGCTTTCAGTGTTACTATGGCACCCAGGACGCTATTAAAGTCCTGGTTGCCATAGTAGGAGCGGGGAGCGGGGGAGCAGTATACTTACAGTCCGTGCGGCTCCCCGGGCGCTCCAGAATGACGTCAGAGCGCCCCATGCGCATGGATGACGTGATCCATGCGATCACGTGATCCATGCGCTTGGGGCGCCCTGACGTCACTCTGGAGCGCCCGGGGAGCCGCACGGACGGTAAGTACACTGCTCCCCGCTACACTTACCATGGCTGTCAGGACTTTAGCGTCCCGGCAGCCATGGTAACCACTCTGAAAAAGCTAAATGTCGGCTCCGGCAATGCGCCGAAACGACGTTTAGCTTAAGGCCGGATCCGGATCAATGCCTTCCAATGGGCATTAATTCCGGATCCGGCCTTGCGGCAAGTGTTCCGGATTTTTGGCCGGAGCAAAAAGCGCAGCATGCTGCGGTATTTTCTCCGGCCAACAAACGTTCCGTACCGGAACTGAAGACATCCTGATGCATCCTGAACGGATTACTCTCCATTCAGAATGCATTAGGATAATCCTGATCAGGATTCTTCCGGCATAGAGCCCCGACGACGGAACTCTATGCCGGAAGACAATAACGCAGGTGTGAAAGAGCCCTTAGCAGTACGTTTGTTTTACATCAGACCAATTTTTTTCCTAATTAGTGCCTGTTTAGTAGGGCAAGGGTCTGGAGTTTAGGGAATTTTCATTTTAATACTGGTTTTGTGAATTAATTACAGCACTTAATATGGTACTTTCCGATAGTATGTGTAATTCTTTTTGTATGTGGCTTAGTATTAGATTATCCCTTTTTCCCCTTTTATAATGCATTATGGTAAAATAGTAATACAATAGTGTATATTTTAACTGTAGTTTAGATTTTAACTGCAAGTTTTTATGGTAATTGTTTTTGATCAGTGAGAAATATACTTCTTTTCTTTTTTCATATTTAGGTTCTACGGACCCAACTTGAGAGTCTTGGATTGGTTGATATGAAGTCTGTGGTTGATCGCTTTGATGAGTCTTATAAATCTATGTGGTCTGTGAATGGCCACAACCTCAGCATGATATTTACTGGAAGTAGAGCTCTGGAGGGTAAAGCTAATGTATGTGTGATCAGATATAATGTTTATATACCAAAAGAGTTCTAACACCATGACACAAGTCTGTGCTTATATGAGGATACATATCAGACTGACATCAGCAACAGTAGCAATACTTAAATTGCCTATACAGGCTGGATATCTGTATTTAAAGGGGTTATTCGGGATTCTTTTTCCTCCACTGTCATGCAGCAGCTGTGTCATCTAGTCACCTGGTCACTTCTTCCAATAGATCTATCAATCTCTGTATTGGTAGCACTTCCCACATAATGTGCATGTAATAGAAAAGAGGGAAAGTATGCACTGACCTACAATGACATATTTCCAATTAGATATACAAGAAAATGTTAAAAGCTGGTTGTTTATGGTAAAATAAAAATAAAAAATGCAGAATCTTGTAGATCAATGAAGGTGTCAGTCTACTAGTTCTTCTACAAGAATCTTCTCCTCGACAGGATAATCACTGAACTTGTGTATTGATTTCAGTTGTTGCCTTCAATGGGCTAGAGCTAAGAACCATGTTGATTGTTTCTGTGATATCTTAAGTTTTTTCTTATATAAGTAGTAATACTTAATGCATCTTTTATTAAAGGTTGGAAAACTCAAAGATGGAGCTCGTACAGTTTCTAGGACAATACAGACAAACTTCTTTGATGGTGCAAAGCAAGAAGCTATTGATCTGCTTCTCATGGGAGATTTCTATAGTGATGAATATGCAGACAAAGGGCGGATGTTAATGGACAGTTCTGCTCTGCTTGGTAATATCAATCCAGCAATTTCCATTCATTAATTAAAGATCCTTACAATAGTAGTTCAAAAATTTACATATAACTGTATCGTCAAACATAAAGAACAATTTCCAGTACAGTAAATGCAAAAACATGTTGAAAGGGAAATTTTGCAGGATTCTGTGATTGCCGTAATTTGCCGTAAGTTTATCAAATGTCACATGATGATTGGTAAATTAGATTAGTCTTTAAAGGGGGTTCTTCTGCTTTATAAATCACTGCTGAGTCATGTGCTACTTGGGAACACGTCACTGCTGAGGCCTGTGATAGGCCTTAGTGGCGCACATGACCACGTCTGGATGTTCACAGGCCAGGGACTGGAAAGAGTGTGGATCAGACCCTCGACAGTGGAAGCAGATGATAGTATTTTATTTGTTTTGTCACATCACAGTATTGGTCTAACCCTTCTTGAGATGTTACTCCACTTTCTATGCCACACAGTTACTGAAGTAAGATTTGCAACAATTTTAACGGCTTTTTACAGCAAATGCTTACGACAGAATCTTGCATGAGATTCTCTTTCTACAGTATGTTGGTTAGCCACTTTTGTTGTGAGTTTATTTTTATTTTTTTCTCTAGACATAGTAACAAAACGATAATGTTTGTTTTAGTGAATCCAAGTGTTTTAAAGTCCATGTCAGAACGTCAGTTTGAGTTTACAAATTTTAAAAAGACTCGTGTTGCTGTGGGAACCTGGAACATAAATGGAGGAAAGCAGTTCCGAAGCAATGTCCTCAGCACAAGTGAGCTCACTGACTGGCTACTGGATGCTCCCAAACTATCTGGACTTCCTGATTTTCAGGGTAAGTTGAGCGGCCATGTTATTATAAATTGATTCTAATTTGCAAAATAGATTAAAATTAAACTGAAATGCCCCATATTCTTAGTTTTGCCTTCCTTTGCCAATTAGGTGCGTCCTCCGGCAGTCCATGCGCCTAAACACTACTCTACGACAGCCGAGAGCTTCCGTAGATTTCTAGAAAACTGGTCTAAATGAAGATAAATTATAGTCTCAGCTGTTGGCCACACCCTTTTCCGCCCTTGCCATGCGTTCTTTTGGAAAAGTTGCGGGAGCAGTGTAAAAGACGCAACTTTTTTTTTTTCCGTCAAAAAGTTGCATTTAAAAAGCCACAAGCAAACAGCTTGCAACTTTTTAAAGCCACCTATCTGGCGCAAGGGAGATGATAAATCTCCCCCAGAGTTTACTACTGTGTATTTAAAAATGTTCACCAAATCTGTGGAGATAAGTCATAAGTACTATTTTATTTTTTGTTTTTTGCCTTACAGATGGTGATGGTGGCCCCCCAGACATATTTGCTGTAGGATTTGAGGAAATGGTTGAACTAAATGCAGGAAACATTGTTAGCACAAGGTCAGCCATAATTATGAAACACGAACATTGAAGAACTATGGGTGTGACCTGTGAATTTATGACTGATTGCAATTGCAAGAACTTACATTGTTCCAAGAATGACATTGGTCACCCCCTACCAACTTTTGTGACTTTTTCAGACCAGTCTGAATGGGTACTTGATGTAATACAGCCTGTTGCCCCCCACTCTGCCGATGAGCCATTAAAGGGAATCTGTCACCTAGAGAATAGCTATTAAATCAAAAGTATGTCCTTATAGTACTTCATACCTTCTTTCCATATGTTTTTCTTTTTCTTTGGAGCTTGTATTATATATTCATAAAATTCATTTTAATCCATATGTAACTGAGGCATTAAGGTGCCCAGAGGGATGTTATTTTCATTCAAAGGTGCCCAAGAACTCCTTCATTGAGTGCCCTGGCCCGCCTGCCCCCCCCCCGCCACCACCACGACAGAGCTTTAGCACGCCTCTCTCTCTGCTCATACACTATCCCCCTGCAGCGCTGTTGCCACACTCCCTCCCCTCTCCACGTTACTTCACTAGCAGCCAATAACCCATACACCCTTTTCCATGGCCAACTGGCGCAATGCCGAACACTGCCTGTGCTTTTCCAGTTCAACTGAGGGCATCAGCTTCAACTGTTTCACTGGACATGCACCGTTACCAGTGATGTTTTCGTGCCCAGAGATGCAGTCTTTCTCTGTGGGCATCTCTTTCTTTCTCCCCTGGCTGTGACGCTCTTCGATGCGATTGGACAGCGCTACAGCCAGGGGAGAAAGAGACGCCCACAGAGAAAGACTTTGTCTCCTCCCCATTGCTCCGATGCTCAGTATGAGCATACTGAGCGGAGAAAATACCAGGAGGCGCAGCGCGGCATAGGAGCGCTATTTTAACAAAACAGGGAGGGTGGCAGGTACCTACCTCAATTAATAAAATCCGGTGAAAGGTCCTCTTTAAAGCTGATGCACTCAGTTGAACTGGAAGAGCGCAAACAGTGTTTGGCACTGCGCATGTTGGCTATAGGGAAAGGGTGGGCGGGGTATTGCCTGCTAGTGATGTAGCGGGGGGCGGCAACGGCACTGCTAGGGTAGTAGTGTATAAGCTGAGAAAGAGGCTTGTTTGGTCTCTGTAGGGGGGTGGTTCCTGGGCACCTTTGAATGAAAATAATGCCCTTCTGGGCACCTTAATTCCTCTTTAGCATATGGATTAAAATGGATTTTATGAAGATATAATACAAGTTCCAAAGAAAAATAAAAACATATGGAAAGAAGGTATGAAGTACTATAAGGACATACTTTTGGGTTAGTATCGATTCTCTAGGTGACAGATACCCTTTAAGCCTGTGTTAATGTTGACTTGGGCCAAGCATACTGAGCAAGTGGCATGTCACAATCCAGCCTTGCAAATAATTATGTGAAATTATAAAGCAAAAATGGGAGCGATATTGGCTAAACCTCTCTAAGCCTGCCCACCTCTTCTTTTCATAACCCCTGATCACCCTTTTTTATGATCTCCCCCACATATATTGTGGCCAGTGCCATCCTTTCAAATCTACTCCCTGCATTATTTAACTTTTTCATCAGTTTTTGTCATAATGGTCTAGTTTTTAAAAGTTTTAGCCTAGCTGTGAGCATCTTACATTGAGCCCTTACAACCCTGCGTAGTCTGTATCTCTGAGCTCCTGGCAACTCATAAACACTTAATTAAGCCATATTCTCAGATTTGATAAGAAATGAGTTATACTGAGTGTTTGAGCTGTCAGAATTCAGAGAACGCTTCATATGAGCCGTACACGGTGTATACAGTCAGCTTACTAATAGAGAATCTCAACGCTGTACAGAGAAAGGGGCTGACATTTTGACATTAATAAAGACCAATTGAAATATTGATTTGTAGCTCAAAATCAGTACAATTCAATAATTAAAATATATACCCCAAAGGGGTCCATAGCCTTTATTGATGGCAATCCCTTTGTAATGTAATAAAATGAGAGTACTCAAAGCACAGAGCCATGTCTTTTGCCATTATTTGTTGATGGTTTACTTTTGCCTTTACTGTACAAGATACTGATAATTGGCCACATATGCCTTTGGATGTATTGATTTCCAAGCCAACTGTTAAACTTGCGTAGCAACTTTTTGTGCTTTTATATTTTACCTTTACTTAGCTCTGAATGCCCAAAAGTGGTCTTGATGTAGGAATTTGTGTTGAGACATTAGTATGATTATAATGTTTAGAATCGAGCAATAATCTAGAGTAAAATGTAAAAAAAAAACTAAATATTGCTACATTTATTTACAGCACAAAAAATAGAAAAGTGTGGTCTGAGCAGATACAGAAGGCCCTCTCCAGATCACATCGGTACATAATGCTGACCTCTGCACAACTTGTTGGAGTCTGCCTTTTTATTTTTGTTCGGCCATACCACATGCCATTCATCAGGTAGAGTATTCCTATGACGTGTGTTTTTGTTACTTGTGTAGAATTCAAAACACAGCATACTTTTATGCTGTTCTTATCCCTAGAACACAACTTCTTATTGTTACAGCAGTGGACCATGCCCGCTGCTGCCCTGCTTCCACAGGCAAACACTGGCACCGATCCTCTCACCATTCTGATCTGGTCCGATGATCCAGACCTGCAGCCCCTTGTCTGCCTCACCCACAGCAGGCCTGCAAAGGTGCGCTGTTCCATTTTTCAGCTTGTGTACCAACCTCTGCCTGGTTCCTGACTCTCTCCCTCCACTGCCTGTCCTGACCCATGACCCATCGCTGCCTGCCCTGACCTCGGACCTGTTTCACTGATTTGCTCATGCTTTGCCTGTGCTAACCACAGCTACGAGTTTGTCTGTTCCCTTGGTGCTACGCACCTTTATCTCTGACCCCAGTGGGTCAGCTGTCAACCACAGTGGTCCTACTCCAGGAAGTAGCAACCTGGTGGTTCCCCTTCAGCGAAGTCCAGATCCCTGTATTGGAGTTAAAGGGACTGCCAGAATAGGACTGCCCTTAGGATTAGCCCAAAGTCAAAGTTGGTTAATGCAGTGGTTCCACACCCACTAAATACCATTATGAAACATATTTTCCCGACTGAAAGTCCAGCAGAGGGCTTAAAACACTGTGAACCCAGCCTAATCAACATCATTCAAAATAACTCATCCATTCCAAGATACTTTTTTCCCAGGCATATTTTTTTGGCCAATGTCTGTGTTGTTTTGCTTATTTCATATCCAAAATCTTATTCCTCTCAGCAGATGAGCTGCTGCCATCCTTTTTTACTGTCTTTTGTAGCAGTGTCTGCACTTCTCTTGGTTCTTAGGGCCACCAAGTAAACTGATGTTTTAGACTATCATATTCATACAGTGGTATTATGCATGTACAAGTAGTCTAAGTACATCTTGGCTGTCTCTTCTTGATTTCAGCACAGTATATTTACTAAACTTTCACCCCTCCCCTCCACCCTCTCCACACACAAACCTTCTGTTACAGCCTATAAAAACCACAGCTGCTGCAGACACTCATAATTAATTAGTTTCAACAAATCACATTTGATCTAAAGCCCTTGCCCCTAGCCAATGACACAGGAAACAATGCTCTCTGGTTGGGTGTGTCATTTTTAATGACATTTTGTTAAACATCAGAGCTAATTGGCAATTGAATGCTATAGCATTTGGACATGCCAATGAATAAAGATGCTCAATAAATCAGCCGTGTCTACAGGTTTATCGGTATGGACCTAGGGTTGAGCCACATAGATGCCATACCAAGTGAAACCATGACAATCAGCCACCAGTAGCTCCAACTCTTTCTTGCTTCTGAGCAACTTTTGAGTATGACATGGGATGTCGAGCCATGGCATCAAGTCCACAGATTAAAGGGGTTTTCCGGGATTTTACTACTGATGACCTATCCTCAGGATAGGTCATCAGTTTCTGATCAACACCCGGGACCCCTGCCGATCATATGTTTGAAAAGGCACCTGTGCTCCTGTGAGCGCTACGACCTTCTCACAGCATACCAAGCTCAACGCCGTACATTGTATAGCGGCTGTGCGCATTAACTTCAAAGGCCCATTCACTTCCGTGTTTGCAAGCACTGAACGTTTTGTGATGCAGAATGAGTAGTGTAATGGTGCCCATGAATCCAGAGGGTGAGGGTTTGAGAAAAATAGTTTTTGATGCATGTGTAGAATATTGTATTATGCTTTTATGTAATGTGTAAAAAGAATTGATGTACATATTAGTCATTTCTGTATGGTTGCATGATGCTGTATCGTAATTCTGGAAGTGGACTGTGATGAAATGGATTGTGAAAGAGAAACAGTGAGCGTCGTCGGCTTTTACAATTTTAATGGCTAATTGAATTAAAAGGTCTTTTTATAAGGTATGAGGAAGAGGTACAAGTAACCTGGAAAATGTATTTGTCAAAATATATTTTCAGCTGGCCATTTAAAAATGTATCAATAGCGGAGGATTCTCATTTTTAGATTTTTTCCTTCTCTAAGTGGATTATGATAATTTGATAAGAAGAGGAACACTACTAAAGAAACACTGGCCATGACTACAATGGTATTTTTGTTTGAATTTTGCATTTAATAACACCACACATTTCTGAATAAATCTGTTGTATATCTTGTGACAGAGAATTGGCAGTGGACACTGTAAAGACTGGTATGGGAGGCAAAACTGGGAACAAAGGAGCAGTAGCCGTACGCTTTCAGTTCTACAGTACAAGTTTTTGCTTTATATGTAGTCATTTTACTGCTGGACAAACCCAGGTGAAAGAAAGAAATGAGGATTACAAAGAGATTACCCAGAAATTAAGCTTCCCCTTGGTAAGTCTCCCCATTATATTTTTAAGATAGAATTCTTGTTGCCTTCTTTATCCATTATATACATTATATATATATATATATATATATATATATATGCACTTTGAGCAGTATGGTATCCATCAGTTTTACATAATACATTTTCATTGTTTTTTTATTTACACAGGGGAGACATGTATTTTCCCATGATTATGTGTTCTGGTGTGGAGACTTCAATTATCGGTTGGATCTCACGTACGAAGAAGTATTCTACTTTATCAAACGTCAGGACTGGAAAAAACTGCTCGAGTTTGACCAACTTCAGCTTCAAAAGTCTAATGGAAAAGTATGATGTACTAGTTCTTAGATACAGAGCTGCATTTGCAGAACTGAAATTTCCCATCATTCCGTGCTGGCACAGGGCTTGCTCTTGTGTTTTGCATTGAGTGAAGGCTAGTCTTTACAACAGGCAGTGTACAGTAATATAAGGTAGCAAATACCAACCATGCCACTGGATTGTAGAAGCGCAACTAAATTTCGACTGCAGATGTAAACCGTAGATGAGACCGTGGCAGATTATGCAGGTATGGTCAAAATGGGATAGTCTTCCATCTAAAGATGTAAATCTGATAAACAATGACAGTACAAAAGTGACACTAATACAATACTGGTATAATGTTGATGTTACCTTTTGTACTGTGTCGTTACTCAGATGTATCTGGTTTGAATACCAATTGTACTCTGCAATCTTTCAGGTGGGTGAAAAATCCTAAACTGTTATTATCCATGCACTATTACAAAGTAATGGATGACAGTTACAACTAGTGCTTTGCTGCAGTCACGATGTGTAACAAAAGCATAAATCTACACAGCAAATCCAGGCCAACAATAAATAAAAATCTAATTGTACCCATGTAATGGTGCATAAAGCTTTACATGATGCATTATGTGTTTCAGCTCTGAAGTATTATCATGGGGAAAATATAGAAGAAATCTAAAATCTGAATAGAAATTTTAAATGATTAACAAGTTACTTATACAAAGAACCTGTTTTAATATTTAATAATAAAGAATTGATAAAATACATTTTAGAGGCCCCTAAAAATGTAAAGTTCTTTTATAATATCTCAGTTATACAGTCTATCATAAATCATGAAAACACCAAACTTAGAGGCTTTTCACCCAGACTGATCACTTCATAGCAAATACACATCACAGATGACAGAGTGTTTGTTTAAGGGGGTTGTCTGGCCTTGGAGCCAACAACTCCCTCTGATGCTGCTCTGTTCCCGGACAGGTGAGTGGTGTTTTTTTGTTTTTATTTTTTTAAGTGGCAAAGTATAGGAAGGCTAAATGTAATTAAATGGGTTATCTGAGATTTTTATATTGATTTCCTATACTCTGGATAGGTCATCAGTATCTGATCAGTGGGAGTCTAACTCACAGGACTTCTGCCAGTCAGCTGTTTGAGAAGCCATTGGTGCTCCTGTGAGTGCCACGGCCTTCTCTGTTTTTCCAAGGCCAGTGACGACACATTAAGGTGAATTGGGCTGAGATGCGATACCAAGCACATCCGATATACAATGTATGGCGCTGTGCTTGGTAATCTGCGAGAAGGCCTCCACAGGAGTGCTGGTGCCTTCTCAAATAGCTTATCAGCAGGAGTCCCGGGTGTCAGACCCCCACTGATCAGATACTGATGACCTATTCAGATAATAGGTCATCAGTATAAAAATCTCAGCCCTTTTATCTTATTAATTAATGCCATATATTTTTCCACTGCCAAGTAGAGATAAATATATGAAATAGCTTAAAGGGAACCTGTCACCGGGATTTTGTGCATAGAGCTGAGGACATGGGTTGCTAGATGGCCACTAGCACATCCGCAATACCCAGTCCCCATAGCTCTGTGTGCTTTTATTGTGGAAAAAAACCTAATTGATACATATGCAAATTAACCTGAGATGAGTCCTGTCCCTGACTCATCTCAGGTTAATTTGCATATGTATCAAATCAGTTTTTTTTCCACAATAAAAGCACACAGAGCTATGGGGACTGGGTATTGCGGATGTGCTAGCGGCCATCTAGCAACCCATGTCCTCAGCTCTATACCCAAAATCCAGGTGACAGGTTCCCTTTAACCACCTCCGGACCGCTGTACGCAGATTCGCGTTCCGGAGGTGGCAGCGCTGCGCACAATCACGCATATACGCGTCATCTCGCGAGACGCGAGATTTCGCTCAAAGCCGGCCCGCGCATGCGCATCGCGGGCCGGCAAAATTCAAAGAACAAGTTCGTCACCAGCCTGCCAGCAACGATCATTGGCTGGCAGGCTGGCGATTTTCAAAAAATCCAATCAAAAGTCATATAACAGATCATATTAGTAAATATGATCTGTTATATGGCTTGTCTGCTCCTGTGCTGGTCCTTTTCGTCGGTTGGATCCAGCACAGGAGCAGACTGAACTGTGAGTACACCAAACACTACACCTTAGCCCCAGATCACCCCCCTGCACCCCAATTAACCCTTTGATCGCCCCTGTCAATCACTAGTGAAAGGAAAAAAAGTGATCAGTGTAAACTGTCACTTTTTTTTTTTCACTGGTATTGGCTGTTAGGTTTTAGGGATAGTTTAGGCCCCTTGGTTAGGTAGTTAGCGTCAGTTAGCGCCCACCCCACCGCACCGCAGTCACTTTTATTCGCTGAATAGCGTATCGCTAATCAGCATTTGTACTTTTATAGTATCTGTAAGTGATCAAAACTGATCACGGTCAGATCTATAATAGTATTAGTGTCACTTTAGTTCGCCCTCCACCCAAAACGCAGTGTTTGCCCGATCAGGCCTGATCGGTCGCCCACACGTGCGTTCACCCACGCCCGCCCCACCGCAGTGACAAAAAATATATATTTTTTGATCACTGCACATTCATTTTACACGCACTGCGGCGATAAAAAAAATCAGTTTTGATATTTTTTTATCAACCGCAGCGGCCTCCGGTACTTCGCTAGCCTCCCCTTTGTAAGACAGGCTTGCTTTTTTTCTTGGGTAGTCTCAGGGAATACCCCTAAATTTAGTAGTCCAAATGTCAAACAGGGGGTATTCTTCTGAAGAGGCCTACAGGATTCTGACCCAGTCGGATGAGGAGTGGGAACCCTCATCTGACGAATCTAGCGGGTCAGAATATGAACCTGTAGAAAGCAGTGGCTCTCTGACCCAAAGTTCGGACGAGGAGGTTGAGGTCGCTGGCAGCACCAGGCGTACCCGGCCCCGTGTCGTTAGACCACAGGTTATGCAGGATCGGCTTCAAGAGCAGCAGAGTGGGGCTGTCGCTGCCGGATCACGTGGTGAGGCATACACCAGCAGCGCAGCCCTCCCTGGACCTAGTACCAGCACTGCCGTACAACATGGTGACGTGGCGAGCACCAGAAGGGCAGTTGAAGCTGGTACGGTGGCACGTGCACTAGTTACCCCGTCGCAGCCACCGCACAGACAGGCCCGTAGAGCCCCTAGAATCCCTGAGGTGCTGGCAAACCCTGATTGGCAGTCACCAACTTCAGCTGCACCTGTAGTTCCCCCTTTCACCGCCCAGTCTGGAGTTTCGGGTTGAGACAGCTCAAATCGGTTCGGCCCTGGGATTTTTTGAGCTGTTCTTGACTGCAAGGCTCTTGGACTTAGTCGTGGCAGAGACAAACCGGTATGCCACACAATTTATATCCGCCAACCCGGGAAGCTTTTATGCCCAGCCTTTCCGGTGGAAACCAGTCCAAGTTTCCGAACTTAAAATTTTTTTGGGCCTTCTCCTCAACATGGGCCTGACAAAAAAGCATGAATTGCGGTCATATTGGTCCACGCACCCGATTCATCACATGCCCATGTTCTCTGCTGCTATGTCCAGGGCACGATTTGAGGCCATCCTCCGTTTCCTGCATTTTAGCGACAACACCACCTCCCGTCCCAGAGGCCACCCAGCTTTTGACCGGCTCCACAAAATTCGGCCCCTCATAGACCATTTCAACCAGAAATTTGCAGATTTGTATACCCCCGAGCAAAACATCTGCGTAGACGAGTCCCTAATACATTTTACCGGGCGCCTTGGCTTCAAACAGTACATCCCAAGCAAGCGTGCCCGGTATGGGGTCAAATTGTATAAGCTCTGTGAAAGGGCCACAGGCTATACCCACAAATTTCGGATCTATGAGGGAAAAGATCAGACCCTGGAGCCGGTCGGTTGCCCTGACTACCTGGGGAGCAGTGGGAAGACAGTCTAGGACTTGGTGTCACCCTTATTCGGCAAGGGGTACCATCTTTATGTGGACAATTTTTACACAAGTGTGGCCCTCTTTAGGCATTTGTTTCTAGAACGGATTTGCGCCTGTGGCACCGCGCGAACTAGTCGCGTGGGCTTCCCCCAACGGCTTGTAACCACCCGTCTTGCAAGGGGGGAGAGGGCTGCCTTGTGTAACGAAGAACTGCTCGCGGTGAAATGGAGAGACAAGCGTGACGTTTACATGCTCTCCTCCATTCACGCAGACACGACAATCCAAATTGAGCGAGCAACCCGTGTCATTGAAAAGCCCCTCTGTGTCCACGACTATAATGCGCTCATGGGAGGGGTGGACTTCAATGACCAGATGTTGTCTCCGTATTTAGTTTCCCGCAGAACCAGACGCTGGTATAAGAAGGTGTCTGTATATTTAATTCAATTGGCGCTGTACAATAGTTTTGTTCTCTACAGTAAGGCTGGGAGAACACGATCTTTCCTCAAATTCCAGGAAGAGATCATCGAGAACCTCCTTTACCCAGGAGGTTCTGTGGCCCCATCCACCAGTGTAGTTAGCCGTCTACACGAGCGACATTTCCCCAGTGTCGTTCCTGGTACCTCAACCCAACCGTCACCCCGAAAAAGATGTCTTGTCTGTAGCAGGAGTGGAATAAGGCGTGACACCCGCTATTTCTGTCCTGCCTGTCCTGACCACCCTGCCCTATGCTTTGGTGAGTGTTTCCGGAAGTACCACACACAGGTACACCTAGCATAGGGATTGCATCTCACAGGACAGGCACACAGGGCTATTAGGGCCCTTTTACTCTCAGCTGCTGCAAACCTCTCCTTTCACCTGGGATAAAGTGCATAACGTACTTCGCCACATCTTTGGGTGATTTGCGCTTTGCACATTGTCCCATGGGGAAGTAGAGGTTTGTTCTATAAAGGTAAAAAAAAACTAAACAAAAAAAAAATTACCGGTAAGTAAAAAAAGTTAAAAAAGTTAAAAAAAAGTTAATATGTTCTGTTCTAAAGTTAATAAAGTTATTGCTTTGCGGCCTGGTTTTTTCTTTTTTGTTTTGTTTTTTTTACCTTCCAGGTGGACCAACCGATCGACCAGCTGCAGCACTGATGTGCATTCGGACAGAAGCATTGCGCTGCTGTCAGATTACACGCAAGTCGGTGTATGCGGCGCTGCAAGACGAGATTTCTCCTCTGCAGTAAAAGATATGTTTGCCGAGGCATATGAGCTGAGGAGGTGGCGGTGTTCATATACTTTGGCAAACACTTTGTATATATATAAAAAAAAATCCCGGCAATGATTTATTCATCCACATCGATTGATGTGAATGGAGAAATCTGGTTTGCCAGGGCATACGAGCTGAAGTGGATATGGATGTTGGGCGGAGCTCCTATGTCCTGGCAGACGCCTTTCCCCTCCTTTTTCTTTTTTTGGCAGAGATTTTTTCATCCACATTGATCGATGCGAATAAAGAAATCTGTGCCGTTCATTTTTTTCTTTCAGCCCAGAGGCTGAACGGAAAAAAAAAAATCTCATTACCCGTATGCTCAATATAAGGAGAATAGCAGAAACTCCTAATGCTGGGCATACATGTAATGATTGCGGAGACCCTCAAATGCCAGGGCAGTACAAACACCCCACAAATAACACCATTTTGGAAAGAAGACACCCCAAGGTATTCGCTGAGGGGCATATTGAGTCCATGAAAGATTGAAATTTTTGTCCCAAGTTAGCGGAAAGGGAGACTTTGAGAACAAAATCAAAAAAATCAATTTCTGCTAACTTGTGCCCAAATTTTTTTTTTTCAATGAACTCGCCATGCCCCTCATTGAATACCTTGGGGTGTCTTCTTTCCAAAATGGGGTCACATGTGGGGTATTTATACTTCCCTGGCATTTTAGGGGCCCCAAAGCGTGAGAAGAAGTCTGGTATCCAAATGTCTAAAAATGCCCTCCTAAAAGGAATTTGGGCCCCTTTGCCCACCTAGGCTGCAAAAAAGTGTCACACATCTGGTATCTCTGTATTCAGGAGAAGTTGAGGAATGTGTTTTGGGGTGTCTTTTTACATATACCCATGCTGGGTGAGATAAATATCTTGGTCAAATGCCAACTTTGTATAAAAAAATGGGAAAAGTTGTCTTTTGCCAAGATATTTCTCTCACCCAGCATGGGTATATGTAAAATGACACCACAAAACACATTCCCCACCTTCTCCTGAGTACGGAGATACCAGATGTGTGACACTTTTTTGCAGCCTAGGTGAGCAAAGGGGCCCACATTCCAAAGAGCACCTTTCGGATTTCATAGGTCATTTACCTACTTACCACACATTAGGGCCCCTGGAAAATGCCAGGGCAGTATAACTACCCCACAAGTGACCCCATTTTTTTTTTTTTTTCATACAAAGTCTCATATTCCACTAACTTGTGACAAAAAATAAAAACTTCCATGAACTCACTATGCCCATCAGCGAATACCTTGGGGTCTCTTCTTTCCAAAATGGGGTCACTTGTGGGGTAGTTATACTGCCCTGGCATTCTAGGGGCCCAAATGTGTGGTAAGGAGTTTGAAATCAAATTCTGTAAAAAATGACCTGTAAAATCCGAAAGGTGCTCTTTGGAATATGGGCCCCTTTGCCCACCTAGGCTGCAAAAAAGTGTCACACATCTGGTATCTCCGTACTCAGGAGAAGGTGTGGAATGTGTTTTGGGGTGTCATTTTACATATACCCATGCTGGGTGAGAGAAATATCTTGGCAAAGACAACTTTTCCCATTTTTTTATACAAAGTTGGCATTTGACCAAGATATTTATCTCACCCAGCATGGGTATATGTAAAAAGACACCCCAAAACACATTCCTCAACTTCTCCTGAATACAGAGATACCAGATGTGTGACACTTTTTTGCAGCCTAGGTGGGCAAAGGGGCCCACATTCCAAAGAGCACCTTTCGGATTTCACAGGTCATTTTTTACTGAATTTGATTTCAAACTCCTTACCACACATTTGGGCCCCTAGAATGCCAGGGCAGTATAACTACCCCACAAGTGACCCCATTTTGGAAAGAAGAGACCCCAAGGTATTCGCTGATGGGCATAGTGAGTTCATGGAAGTTTTTATTTTTTGTCACAAGTTAGTGGAATATGAGACTTTGTATGAAAAAAAAAAAAAAAAAAAACATTTTCCACTAACTTGTGACAAAAAATAAAAAATTCTAGGAACTCGCCATGCCCCTCACGGAATACCTTGGGGTGTCTTCTTTCCAAAATGGGGTCACTTGTGGGGTAGTTATACTGCCCTGGCATTCTAGGGGCCCAAATGTGTGGTAAGGAGTTTGAAATCAAATTCTGTAAAAAATGACCTGTGAAATCCGAAAGGTGCTCTTTGGAATATGGGCCCCTTTGCCCACCTAGGCTGCAAAAAAGTGTCACACATCTGGTATCTCTGTATTCAGGAGAAGTTGAGGAATGTGTTTTGGGGTGTCTTTTTACATATACCCATACTGGGTGAGATAAATATCTTGGTCAAATGCCAACTTTGTATAAAAAAATGGGAAAAGTTGTCTTTTGCCAAGATATTTCTCTCTTCCAGCATGGGTATATGTAAAATGACACCCCAAAACACATTCCCCACCTTCTCCTGAGTACGGAGATACCAGATGTGTGACACTTTTTTGCAGCCTAGGTGGGCAAAGGGGCCCATATTCCAAAGAGCACCTTTCGGATTTCACAGGTCATTTTTTACAGAATTTGATTTCAAACTCCTTACCACACATTTGGGCCCCTAGAATGCCAGGGCAGTATAACTACCCCACAAGTGACCCCATTTTGGAAAGAAGAGACCCCAAGGTATTCGCTGATGGGCATAGTGAGTTCATAGAACTTTTTTTATTTTTTGTCACAAGTTAGTGGAATATGAGACTTTGTAAGAAAAAAAAAAAAAAATCATCATTTTCCGCTAACTTGTGACAAAAAATAAAAAGTTCTATGAACTCACTATGCCCATCAGCGAATACCTTAGGGTGTGTACTTTCCGAAATGGGGTCATTTGTGGGATGTTTGTACTGTCTGGGCATTGTAGAACCTCAGGAAACATGACAGGTGCTCAGAAAGTCAGAGCTGCTTCAAAAAGCGGAAATTCACATTTTTGTACCATAGTTTGTAAACGCTATAACTTTTACCCAAACCATTTTTTTTTTACCCAAACATTTTTTTTTTATCAAAGACATGTAGAACAATAAATTTAGAGCAAAATTTATATATGGATCTCGTTTTTTTTTGCAAAATTTTACAACTGAAAGTGAAAAATGTCATTTTTTTGCAAAAAAATCGTTAAATTTCGATTAATAACAAAAAAAGTAAAAATGTCAGCAGCAA
Organism: Bufo bufo; assembly: GCF_905171765.1. Classification (NCBI taxonomy): domain Eukaryota; kingdom Metazoa; phylum Chordata; class Amphibia; order Anura; family Bufonidae; genus Bufo; species Bufo bufo. The sequence goes on along the minus strand of NC_053392.1, from coordinate 434,274,145 downwards.
TGAAATACCACCAAATGAAAGCTCTATTAGTGAGAAGAAAAGGAGGTAAAATTCATTTGGGTGGTAAGTTGCATGACCGAGCAATAAACGGTGAAAGTAGTGTAGGTCAGAAGTGTAAAAAGTGGCCTGGTCTTTCAGGGTGTTTAAGCACTGGGGGCTGAGGTGGTTAAAGCTGAGAAAAAATATTAAATTATAAAGAAAAAAAAATCTTTGTCTTTGATGGCTTAAATTCTCCGAGGCATCAGCTTCACCAATGATAAACAATATTCTATATCAAGCTGCAGGATGACATGCAACACCATATCCTAAATGAGTTAGGAAATTTGGGGGAGTAATTATTACACTGCTCAAAAAAATAAAGGGAACACTTAAACAACACAATGTAACTCCAAGTCAATCACACTTCTGTGAAATCAAACTGTCCACTTAGGAAGCAACACTGAGTGACAATCAATTTCACATGCTGTTGTGCAAATGGGATAGACAACAGGTGGAAATTATAGGCAATTAACAAGACACCCCCAATAAAGGAGTGGTTCTGCAGGTGGTGACCACAGACCACTTCTCAGTTCCTATGCTTCCTGGCTGATGTTTTGGTCACCTTTGAATGCTGGCTGTGCTTTTACTCTAGTGGTAGCATGAGACAGAGTCTAAAACCCACACAAGTGGCTCAGGTAGTGCAGTTTATCCAGGATGACACATCAATGCGAGCTGTGGCAAGAAGGTTTGCTGTGTCTGTCAGCGTAGTGTCCAGAGCATGGAGGCGCTACCAGGAGACAGGCCAGTACATCAGGAGACGTGGAGGAGGCCAACAACCCAGCAGCAGGACCGCTACCTCCGCCTTTGTGCAAGGAGGAACAGGAGGAGCACTGCCAGAGCCCTGCAAAATGACCTCCAGCAGGCCACAAATGTGCATGCGTCTGCTCAAACTGTCATAAACAGACTCCATGAGGGTGATATGAGGGCCCGACGTCCACAGGTGGGGGTTGTGCTTACAGCCCAACACCGTGCAGGACGTTTGGCATTTGCCAGAGAACACCAAGATTGGCAAATTCGCCACTGGCGCCCTGTGCTCTTCACAGATGAAAGCAGGTTCACACTGTGAATATATGGGTGAAATAACCCCTATCTCTGCCCATAGAATCCTGCTATACCTAGAATTTTAAAGTTTCCCTTGTTCTCCCGTTTTATATTATATTATTCCTAATAAATAAAATAAACGTTATGTTTTAAGTTGACCAGAAACAAGAGTTTACTAGTCTAGGAAACTAGACTATTTGAATCATATAATTTGAATTTCCTGGGTCCAAAGGGTCTTTGAAACATTAAACAGGTTCACACTGAGCACATGTGACAGACGTGACAGAGTCTGGAGACGCAGTGGAGAACGTTCTGCTGCCTGCAACATCCTCCAGCATGACCGGTTTGGCATTGGGTCAGTAACGGTGTGGGGTGGCATTTCTTTGGCGGGACGCACAGCCCTCCATGTGCTCGCCAGAGGTAGCCTGACTGCCATTAGGTACCGAGATGAGATCCTCAGACCCCTTGTAAGACCATATGCTGGTGCGGTTGGCCCTGGGTTCCTCCTAATGCAAGACAATGCTAGACCTCATGTGGCTGGAGTGTGTCAGCAGTTCCTGCAAGACGAAGGCATTGATGCTATGGACTGGCCCGCCCGTTCCCCAGACCTGAATCCAATTGAGCACATCTGGGACATCATGTCTCGCTCTATCCACCAACGTCACTTTGCACCACAGACTGTCCAGGAGTTGGCAGATGCTTTAGTCCAGGTCTGGGAGGAGATCCCTCAGGAGACCGTCCGCCACCTCATCAGGAGCATGCACAGGCGTTGTAGGGAGGTCATACAGGCACGTGGAGGCCACACACACTACTGAGCCTCATTTTGACTTGTTTTAAGGACATTACATCAAAGTTGGATCAGCCTGTAGTGTGTTTTTCCACTTTAATTTTGAGTGTGACTCCAAATCCAGACCTCAATGGGTTAAAAAAAAATATTTCCATTTTTTTATTTTTGTGTGATTTTGTTGTCAGCACATTCAACTATGTAAAGAACAAAGTATTTCAGAAGAATATTTAATTAATTCAGATCTAGGATGTGTTATTTTTGTGTTCCCTTTATTTTTTTGAGCAGTGTATTATTTTATTTTTTTAGGCAGACTTATTTATAAGTTTGTTAGACTGACCCCAGACAAAATTTTCAGCAGTTTCTCATGTATGGTTTGCATAGACACATAGCTGTGGTTCACCTGATTAAAGCGCTGTTTTTTTTTTGTTGATCTGAGGCTCCATTCCTGAGCAAATATGCACCATAGGTGTTTGGTGCAACAAGGACATTACTTTTGCTCTCATTGTACCCATGCTCTGCTCCTTTCTATAGTCAGTCGATGCTTTGCCACTGCCTGACCCTGTCGATCAAAACAGCAAAGGAAATTACATACTGAAAAAAGTATTTAGTGTAATTTGTAGACCCCCTCCTAACATCACCAAATAGAATGGGTTGTACAGGGGGTACACTGGTGATAAGGGGAGATTTTGATTTCCCAGATATTTACTTAGGTCATAGTTCTGTCGCACCTACAAAGGGCAGAAAATTCCTCAATTTGCTGCAGGAGCACTTTATGGGCCACTTTGTAGAATTTCTAATGATGCAGAGCTTGTTGGAAATTCTACTGTTCATGAAATGCTTGGTAATTGTAATCACAATATAATTATATTCCCCCTAAACTGTAAGCAACAAACTTTGGCCGGAAGGGCTAAAACGCTGAATAAAAAAAAATTCCATGGTTTGAGGCAGCTTTTCAGGGCAAAGACTGGGAGCAGCTACTGTCGCACAATAATACAGATAATAAATAGGAGAGCTTTCAAACTACAGTATTTTTTTGGCTACGAGATGCACTCCCCCCAAATTAGGAAAATGTGACATTGCGTCTTATAGTACGAATGCTGAAGACTGCATCCATTATGGAAGCGGTCATCAGCATATGGGAGGTGCAGGGCATGGTGAGTGAAGTGTTGCATGGTTGTACTCACCCTCCCTGGTCTTCTTCCATGCCCCGCTCTGCACTGTGTACTGGCTGTGTACAGTGTAAGGACATAGTGCACATAGGCGCACAATATAACCTGACGCTGTGCAATGTCAGATGACAGTGCAGCATGGGCCGAAAAAAGAAGCAGTGAGTGGCAGCACCATCCGGAGAAAGAGGAGCTAAGTTTATTTATTTTCTTTAGATTGGGGTCTGATTTGGGGCTGATGGAGCTTTGGGGGGGGGGGGGGGGTCTGAACTGAGGTCTGATGGAGCTTGGGGATCTAATGAGGGTCTGGTCTGATGGAGCTTGAGGGTCTAATGGAGCTTGGGGGGATCTGATGAGGGTCTGAGGGAGCTTGGGGATCTGATGAGGGTCTGATGAATGGGGGTATAATCTGAGGTCTGATGAAGAATGGGGGTAAGATCTGAGGTCTGATGAAAATAATGTTTTGCTTATTTTACTCCTCTAAATCCTAGGTCTTAGAGTCCGGTTCATGTTTTGTCTGAAGAATACGGTGCCTATTGTCTGAAAAATACAGTAATTATACTGCAAAATCCTGCAGGTCACAAGCATAAGCGACTAAAATTAAACCCCACATGGCTTACAACTACTGTTTAAAAAGAGCAATAAACAACAAAATTTTAAAATAAAAATCTGAGAGGTCAGCTGTAGACTTTGAATTAACAAAGGCCTTAATAAAATCTGAAAAACGAGAAATATACAAAATGAACAGGTGGCCAAAAAGAGCAAAACAAATGTTAAAAAAAATATTTTTTAAATACATGTATATAAATAGAAGGTCAAAGCAGGTAGGTCCTTTAAATAATAGTAATGGGGAGATAGTTCCTGATGTGAACCAGTAAATAGTTTTTTCGTTCTGTATATACAAAAGAGGAGAGATTAGCTTATGGTACATGGTGCCAGTGCTGTTAATACATCTAGTACCACAGGTGAAACTTGAAAATCAGAATATCGTGCAATGTTTTATTTATTTCAGTAATTCTATTTAAAAGGTGAAACTACTATGAGATAGACTCATTACATGCAAAGCGAGATATTTCAAGCCTTTACTTGTTATAATTTGGATGATTATGGCACAAATCTCAGGTACCCTTTGCTCAGGAGGTATGGATTAATAAGCTGACTAGAGTGTGACACTTTTGAGCCTAGAATATTGAACCTTTTCACAATATATTCTAATTTTAGGTTGCATTAATGCAACTCCTTTTAAGGTGCATTACTAAAATAAATGAACTTTTGCACAATATTCACCTGTATATTATATGAGCAAAATTATTGGAACACCAACACATTACGCCTACAGGCGGTTTTATGACAGGCCAATTTACCTGGTTTAAGGCAGCACTTCAGGGCAAAGACTGGGGGCAGATACTGTGACACAATAATACAGATGATAAATAGGGGAGCTTTCAAAAACTACCTTGGGTAATTATACTGCAAAATGTATTTCTGCAGGTAACAAGTATAAATGGCTAAAACCCCACATGGCTTACAGCTACTATTTAAAAAGAGCAATAAACAACAAAAAAGGCATTTATGCCAAAAGAGGAGTATCTGTTGTACGTGGTGCCAGTGCTGTTAATACATCTAGTACTGCATTATATGAACGTATTGGGGCATCCCATTCTAAATCCATAGTCATTAAAATGGATTTGGTGACCTCTTTGTAGCTACTGTAAAATGGCTTCCACCCTTCTGGGAAGGCTTTCTACAAGATTTTGTAGTGTTTATGTGGCTATTTTTGCCCATTCATCCAGAAGAGCATTTGTGAAGTCAAACGATTTTAGACGAGATGGTCTGGCACATAATCTACTTTTTAGTTAGGCTACTTTCACACCTGCGTTCAGGTGTCCGCTCGTGAGCTCCGTTTGAAGGGGCTCACGAGCGGTCCTGAACGCAGCCGTTCGGCCCCAATGCATTCTCAGTGGAGGCGGATCCACTGAGAATGCATCCGCCTGCCAGCGCTCAGCCTCCGCTCCGCTCAGTGAGCGGACACCTGAACGCTGCTTGCAGCGTTCGGGTGTCCGCCTGGCCGTGCGGAGGCGAGCGGATCCGTCCAGACTTATAATGGAAGTCAATGGGGACGGATCCGCTTGAAGATGACACCATATGGCTCAATCTTCAAGCGGATCCGTTCCCCATTGACTTTCAATGTAAAGTCTGAACGGATCTGCTCAGGCTACTTTCAGACTTAGAAAATTTTCTAAGTTATAATGCAGACGGATCCGTTCTGAACGGATGCAAACGTCTGCATTATCGGAGCGGATCCGTCTGATGAAACATCAGACGGATCCGCTCCGAACGCTAGTGTGAAAGTAGCCTTAGTCTTAAAGGTATTCGATGAGGTTGAGGTCAGGGCTCTGTATGGGCCTGTTAAGTTCTTACACACCAGACTCACACAACCATGCCTTTCTGGACCTTGCTTTGTGCAATGTGGCAGAGTCATGTTGGAACAGAAATGGGCTTTCCTCAAGCAGATCCCACAAATTTGAAAGCATATCAATTTCCAAAATGTCTTGGTATACTGTAGCATTAAGATTTTCCTTCACTGGAACTTTAGCATCCTAGGCCAACCCCTGAAAAACAACCCCATAGCAATATCGCTACTCCACATTTTGCACAATGCAGTCAGGCTGGTAACATTTTCCTGGCATTTGCCATACCCAGGCTCATTCATCAGACTACCAGATAGAGAAGCATGATGAGGTTGAGGTCAGAGCTCTGTGTGGTCCAGTCAAGTTCTTTCACACCAGACACACCCAACCATGCCCTTAAGTCCAGGAATGGTGTGCTTTACACAACTTCCCCCCAAATTGCCTGGCATTGTGCTTGGTGATGTAAGGCTTTCATGAAGGTGCTCTGCCATAGGTAACCCATGTCATGAAGTTCCCAGCAAACTTGTTTTGTGCTGATGTTAATAGAAATATGCAGTTAATGATCCAGGGGAGAGATGGCAATTTTTATGCACTATGTGCCTCAGCCCTTGGGGACCTTGCATTGTAACTTTGTGGTCTGCCACTTCATGGCCAAGTTGGTAGGATGTAGATATTGATGTGCTGTAGACTGTGGGCCTATAACAGCAGCCTAAAAGTTTTTATACACTGAACAACTTGTTATAGTTATTTGCTGTTTGGCCTCCTACATAAATACCTCGTATCTCTTGAAAATGTTGCTATAACTTGGGAATATCATTGTTTTAATAGATATTTAAAGACTTCTATGAAGGTACAATCCACTTTGGACCAACTTATAAGTATGACATTGGATCAGAAGCTTATGATACAAGTGAAAAGTGCAGAACTCCAGCTTGGACAGACAGAGTATTATGGTGGAGAAAGAAGTTACCATTTGAGAAATCAGGTATACTTTATTTATATTTAGAGAGATAACTGGAGCAACTGTATTAGCTGAAATTCAAATGTTCATCTATATTCGAGGCTCAGAAGATATTTTTATATTTCAATCTCAAAGGGCACTGTCCTCTATACAAGCTGTAGCATTGTCCTATAACAACTATGGACTGGAGTTACTTGTTAGAAGGATCCATTGACAATAAGCTGGTCACAAAGTGTCACCCTTCTAGTACCCCCTGGGATAGGACCTCAAGAGTAAGAAATATTCTTTCTAACTGCTTTCTACTCTGTTTAAAAGATGAGAATCCTGGGAATCCCATTATTTTTAACTCAGAATTTCCTAATAGAGTATAGTTAGTAAGTCTTAAACAAAAACCCATGGCAATGTACTGGTAGATTTCGTAGTTATCTTAGGGTATTTTCACACTTGCGTTGTTGGATTCCGGCAGGCAGTTCCATATGCAAACGGATACCATTTGTAGACTGATCCGCATGCGGATTCGTCTCACAAATGCATTGCAATACCGGATCTGTCTCTCCAGTTGTTATCCGGAAAAACTGATCCGTTTTACGGAACACTTGGGGCCGGATCCGGCATTAATGCATTTCAATGGAAAATAATGCCGGATCCGGCATCCGGCATTCTGGCAAGTGTTCCGGAATTTCCTCCGTCCAAAAACTGTACAGTGACTGAACTGAAGACATCCTGATGCATACTGAACGGATTGCTCTCCATTTAGAATGCATGGGGATAAAACTGATAATTTTTTTCCCTGTATTGAGCCCCTAGGCCGGAACTCCATACCGGAAAAGTTTAACGCAAATGTGACTAAGAGCGTTCTAATGTATTTGAGAAATACCTGAATGCTGAGAGGTGCATTGTTGTAAGGCAGCAACGGCGAGTCCGGTGGTAACGTATGTATATGAAGCACCCATTCGCTCAGGACTTCAACTGGACACCATTCGTTACTAGTGGGAAAATACCTGATATGTACCACTTCCCCTGGTCGCACGGCTTTTGATTGTTCTAAGTTCAGCAAGTACCCTGGCCTGTCGTGAATTAAATCTCTCTTACGAAGAAACTTCGTGGAAGTGGCGGCACATGTAAATTCCCGGGGCCTTAAAGGGTTTCTGTCACCCCACAAAACTCTTTTTTTTTTTTTTTGGATAGTTATATTCCTTATAGCGCGATATAGGAGAATATAATAGTCTTACTTACTTTCATGCGGCCGATTCTTTAGAAAACGAAGTTTTATAATATGTAAATCAGGGCTCTACCAGCAAGTAGGGCGTCTACTTGCTGGTAGCCGCAGCAGAAAACCGCCCCCTCGCCGTGTTGATTGACAGGGCCAGCCGTGATCTCCTCCTCCGGCCGGCCCTGTCAGTATTTCAAAAATCGCGCGCCTCTGTTCATTCGGCGCAGGCGCTCTGAGATGAGAAGGCTCGTCTCCTCAGAACTCCCTCAGTGCGCCTGCGCCGATGACGTCTTCTCTTTCAGTGATGTCATCGGCGCAGGCGCACTGAGGGAGTGCTGAGGAGACGAGCCTCCTCATCTCAGAGCGCCTGCGCCGAATGAACAGAGGCGCGCGATTTTTGAAATACTGACAGGGCCGGCCGGAGGAGGAGATCACGGCTGGCCCTGTCAATCAACACGGCGAGGGGGCGGTTTTCTGCTGCGGCTACCAGCAAGTAGATGCCCTACTTGCTGGTAGAGCCCTGATTTACATATTATAAAACTTCGTTTTCTAAAGAATCGGCCGCATGAAAGTAAGTAAGACTATTATATTCTCCTATATCGCGCTATAAGGAATATAACTATCCAAAAAAAAAAAAAAGAGTTTTGTGGGGTGACAGAAACCCTTTAAGAACCCGTAGAAACACAAATATAATGCCGTTTTAACTAACCTACTAACTTCAAGGCCAAAAGGGCAACCCTGTAGCATGTCGGCCACTGACCTAAACATTGGTCCTGTGAAAGGCTGACGGACCGTAGTTTTCTGAAACGTGGTTTTCTGTATACCACGCAACATTGCTTTGATAGGATGGGCAGTAAATAAAGAAGACTGATCTGGGTGAGCGAGATACCAGAAGTGCTGGATCCCTGCTAAATATAATTTGATCGTATTGTGAGCTAACTTCAGGTTTGAGTGGCAAAACCCGATAAAGGCCATTAGGTAAGTTATGTGCCCCATTCCTAGCGGTGGATGCGAATCTCTAAATTTGTTAGACGAGGTAACATCAGTGTCTGAATTTCAGAGAAAAATTCCATGTTTTGAAATGAACGTATATTATTAAACCAATAAATTCTAGGTAGATATTTTTTTAACTGCTTTAAGTCTGGTGTCATTCAGATCCAGGTTCAACAGCTGCAACATTTTTATTGCTTGGTGCATTACCAATATGCCTTCCTTTCCCTTCCTTCCCTTTCCTTCAAGTCTGGTCCTGCAGATCAAGGTACAACAACTGCAACTTTTTTATTGTTTGTATGTGTCTTATCTGCCAGTTAGATAAGGCTACTGTAACGGGGCGCCGAAGGCGCCCTTGGTCTCCCATCAGCCGCAGACCTGCTGCTTAGCTTCGGGTGCGAGGATCTGTGTTCGGCCTCGTTCCCAGGGCGGCTTTGCTACCTGGGAGGCTCCCTGCTCCTAGGTCTGCCTTGAGCGCCAAGCTGATCACTTGGTGCTCGACTTGTCTATCTGTCGGCCATGTGATGCTGGCCACGTCACATGACCCTCACTCCCCACTATAAATACAGGCATACTGCTGGCTACAGGTTGCCTGTGATTTTGGTCCCTTAGAGTAGCTTGGGTTGGACGGCACTCCTCTGGTGTCGTTTTGGTACGGTGCTCAATGGTAATTTGAGGTGATATAGTGAAGGAAACCACGGCACTCGTTTTTAGTAGTTTTGAAAATTTATATTTTCATTTCATAATATTTCATATAATTTTCATTTAATCATTTGTCATTCTATTCTTGTCAGCATCCAGGAATATAATTTGCACAGACTGGCCAACGTTTCGGTCCTAGTATGGGACCTTGATCACGGCCTTAGTCTTTGCTGCATGTTGCCTGTTGCGCATCCCACACAGGCAACATGCAGCAAAGACTAAGGCCGTGATCAAGGTCCCATACTAGGACCGAAACGTTGGCCAGTCTGTGCAAATTATATTCCTGGATGCTGACAAAAATAGAATGATAAATGATGAAATGAAAATTATATGAAATATTATGAAATGAAAATATAAATTTTCAAAACTACTAAAAACGAGTGCCGTGGTTTCCTTCACTATTTTGGTCCCTTAGGCTGTGTATTATTATTGTTATTAAGCTTACCTTTGGATTTGACCCTTGATCTGCTTCCTGACACCTCTTCTGCCTGCTCCCTGAACCTTGACGCTACATCTCGGATTTTGACCTTGGCTTGCATTTGGATTTTGTCTTTGCCTCTTCTCTTGTACTGACGTGACCTCCCAGATTTTCACCTCGACCCGCTCTCGGATCTGTCTCTGTCTCCTCCCTCGTACTGACGTGACCTCCTGGACTGACCCCGGCTAGTTGACCCGCCTCGCCCTTCCGTTTTTGGTGGTACCTTGCTTGTTCCACATCTCTGTCCGCTCGAGTGCTACCTCTCATTGGCTGTCCGCTTCCCTGCTGTCTCTATCTCTCTGCTTGTGCTTACTCAGGTCAGGGACTGTTGCCCAGTTTCGCCCCGTCACCTAGGGCGGGTGGTGCAAGTAGGCAGGGACAGGGTATCGGGTGGCAGCTCAGTGGGAGCACCCCCGCTCTATCTTTATACCCGTGACGCTACCCCGTGACCGCTACTTTCACATTAGCGTTTTCAATTCCGATATAGGATCTCAATAGTGGAAGAAACCTCTTCAGTTTTGTCCCCATTCATTGTCAATGGGGACAAAACTGAACTGAATGAAACGGAATGCACCAAAATGCATTCCGTTCCGTTTGGTTGCACTCCCATGGTGGACACTGCAAGCAGCGTTTTTCTGTCCGCGATGTGGTGCGGAGCAAGACGGATAGACACAATAGAAAACTGATCCGTTTCACATTGACTTTCAATGGTGTTCATGACAGATCAGTCATGGCTATAGAAGACATAATACAACCCTATCCGTTCATGACTGATGCATGCGGTTGTATTATGATAACGGAAGCGTTTTTGCAGATCCATGACGGATCTGCAAAAAACGCTAATGTGAAAGTAGCCTAACGGGATGGGGTGAGCATGAATAATTAAGTTCCTCTCCCAATGCTGAACCAGGACGGAGGAGGCCATCCTCCAGCTCCACCTCTTTTGCTGAAGGGTCATAAAAATATGGGACCATGGACATTTTATTTGACAAAGTTGGGAGACCCGATTGTGTTGGACAGCGTACATCTTCTTTTCTATATCCCCTTTCCTTATCACTTGTCCGTAGCCTATTGATGTGTGAAGTTTTAATAAATGTGAGTGTGGTGCTGTGCATAATGTATAGTACAGGATCTGTGCCTGTGCCATACATTACACCCGTGCACTACAAGTTACATGTGTAGAATTTATTGTACTGTCTTCAAGCCTGCATTGCTTCGTAGTGTATCTTGTTTGTGTCCTGATGACTGATTGTGAATAAATGCTATCATCAATCATAAAGTACATCTTCTTCCCTGTCTCCGGAACAGCAAAGGACTTTTACCACGCAACACACTAATCTCCTTTTTATTTTCATAACTGTTTTGCACATGTATGTATGTCTTTTTCACGTTAAAGCTTAGAACTTTAATGGTTTACCTTGTTGCTTTAAACAAACCCAAGCATTCATTTTAGAGTATAAGTATGGCTAGTGTTACTGTGTGAATGCATGTATTGGGGCACCTGTTTTTCCGTAATGAATGCAATAGGTGGTGGCAGCGTGTATCTGAGGTGTGTGGACTGTGTTGGGGTGGGATTTATGCTCAATCTTCAGCGTGAGTGAAAGTTGACTACAAAATTGAATATGTGGAGTAAATAAGTCCCACCCTTGTCACGTGCCAGGTTCCAACAATATACTGTCTCCTGAATCTACACTTACCAACTCACATCCAGTGCCTGACCATTAGTACATGTTCAGCATATATAGAGACTCATGCATAATTAGCATATGTATAATCTACACATGCAGGCCACAGAATCCACAGCCCTCATGTAAATGGATACAACTACAGGCTTCAGATATCTTTATGCACACTTATAAAGTCTACTGGGATATTATACAACTTTTGAACCTGATCCAGAAGTAGGTACTGTTCGTCCAGGGGTGGCAGGGGAAGAGAGAGCCAAAAAGATTCACATGACCTATATGTTCCTGTTGCTTAGCCAAATGGCCAAGAGAATGTTGTCCATCTGCTTTTGCACCAGCTTTACAATATGTCCTTACTCTCTTTGAAATTAAATAGCAGGGGACACAATGACCAAATGGCCTAAGGGCATACTAATAGCTTAATGGGTGAATATCATTGAATAATATCAGTATATACTATATCCAATTACCAGGTATATTTTGAGTGGTCATAGGACCGCGCATCTGGCTGAGAACCATATTCTCCTGTGACAGTAATACTAAAAAAAAAAAATTTTTTATTTGCCATTATTTAAAGGGAACCTGTCATCAACTTTATGCTGCCTATACTAATGGCAGAATAAATTAGAGACAGGTGAGTTGATTTCAGTGGTCTGTCATTTATAAGTAAAAAGTAAGTGGTTGCCGAGAACCAACATCATAATCATTGCAGACTGGGCCCGGAAAAGAGTCACGGCCACCTGAGAAGAGTCATGGTTATTCATAAATTCCTGCTCTCCCTGCCCACCTGCTGATGACTGACAGTCTTCTACCTAGTTTTCTCCCTTTCTCTCTTGGAGAGAACTGCCAATCATCAGCAGATGGATGAGAGTGCAGGAGATTATGAATAACCATGACTCTTCTCAGGGAGATTGGACTCTTTTCAAGGCCTAGGCTGCAATGATTATGATGCTGGTTTCTCAGTAACCACTTACTTTTAGCTCATGAGTGACACACTGCTGAAATCAGCATTTCTGTCACTAATTTATGCTGCCCTCAGTGAGGTCAGCATAAAGTTGATGACAGGTTCCCTTTGATATATTACATATGAAGTTTATGTTTATTGGGTTATTGCCAGCATTATGACTACCACTCGAGGAAAATTTTTAGAGGCAAGGTTGAGCATTGTGTATAGAACATTAAAGAATTAATATTTTTTTATCCATCTCCCCTAATTTATCAGAGTGTTCCTCTAACTCTTCCGGACACAGGGATACGCCCTGATGTCCCGGTACTTAAGGACAGAGGGCGCCTGGGGGGGGGGTCAATTCAGACCTGCGGTTTGCGGCTTTTCATGTTGTGGGCGGCGGCGGTGCCATCGGGTCTGCGTGGGGCTGTAAGGGGGACCCGATGGCATGGAAGGCAGCGCGATGCCTTCCTGAGGCATCTACGCCGCCTTCCGGTGACGAGCCTGTGAGATCCAGCCCCTGGATCTCACAGGCCGGAAGCTGTATGAGTAATACACACAGTTTGGAATGCATTGTAAAGGATTAGACCCCCAAAAGTTGAAGTCCCAAAGTGGAAAAAAAAAAAGTTGAAAAGTAAAAAAAAAAATGGTGGAAAAAGTAGACATATTAGGTATCGCCGCGTCCGTATCGACCGGCTCTATAAACATATCACATGACCTAACCCCTCAGATGAACACCATAAAAAATAAAAATTAAAAACTGTGCTAAATAAACCATTTTTTGTCACCCTACATCACAAAAAGTACAACAGCAAGCGATTAAAAAGGCGTACGCCCACCAAAATAGTACCAATCTAACCGTCGCCTCATCCCGCAAAAAATGAGCCCCTACCTGAGACAATCGCCCAAAAAATAAAAAAAACTATGGCTCAGAATATGGAGACACTAAAACATCATTTTTTTTGTTTTAAAAAAGCTGTTATTGTGTAAAACTTACATAAATTAAAAAAAAGTATACATATTGGGTATCGCCGCGTCAGTATCGACCGGCTCTATAATATCACCTCAGATGAACACTGTAAAAAATAAAAAATTAAAACTGTGCTAAATAAACAATTTTTTGTCACCTTACATCACAAAAAGCAAGCGATCAAAAAGTCATATGCACACCAAAATAGTGCCAATCTAACCGTCATCTCATCCTGCAAAAATCATACCCTACCCAAGATAATCGCCCAAAAACTGAAAAAACTATGGCTCTCAGACTATGGAAACACTAAAACATGATTATTTTTTTTTGTTTCAAAAATAAAATCACTGTGTAAAACTGACATAAATAAAAAAAAGTATACATATTAGGTATCGCTGCGTCCGTAATAAGTTGCTCTATAAAAATATCACATGACCTAACCCCTCAGGTGAATACCGTATAAAAAATAAAAACCGTGTAAAAAAAGCCATTTTTTTGTCACCTTACATCACAAAAAGTGTAATCGCAAGCGGTCAAAAAGTCATACGCACCCCAAAATAGTGCCAATCAAACCGTCATCTCATCCTGCAAAAATCATACCCTACCCAAGATAATTGCCCAAAAACTGAAAAAACGATGGCTCTTAGGGTCCATTCACACGTCCGTAAGTGTTTTGCGGATCTGCAAAACACGGACACTGGCAATGTGCATTCCGCAATTTGCGGACCGCACATCGCCGGCACTATAATAGAAAATGCCTAATCTTGTCCGCATTTTTTTGCGGAAACGGAAGCACGGATGCGGACAGCACATTCCAGCCCCATTGAAAATGAATGGGTCTTCACCCGTTCTGCAAAATTGTGGAACGGATGCGGACCCATTTTGCAGACGTGTGAATGGACCCTTAGACTATGGAAACACTAAAACATGATTTTTTTTGTTTCAAAAATTAAATCATTGTGTAAAAAGTATACATATTGGGTATCGCCGCGTCTGTGACAACCTGGTCTATAAAAATACCACATGATCTAACCTGTCAGAAGAATATGTACCCTAAAATAGTACCAACAAAACTGCCACCCTATCCCGTAGTTTATAAAATGGGGTCACTTTTTTGGAGTTTCTACTCCAGGGGGGCTTCAAATGGGACATGGTGTAAAAAAAAAAACAGTCCAGCAAAATCTGCCTTCCAAAAACCGTATGGCATTCCTTTCCTTCTGCGCCCTGCCGTGTACCCGTACAGCGGTTTACGACCACATATGGGGTGTTTCTGTAAACTACAGAATCAGAGCCATAAATATTGAGTTTGGTTTGGCTGTTAACCCTTGCTTTGTAACTGGAAAAAAAATATTAAAATGGAAAATCTGCCAAAAAAGTAAAATTTTGAAATTGTATCTTTATATTCCATTAATTCTTGTGGAACACCTAAAGGTTTAACAAAGTTTAGTAAAATCACTTTTGAATACCTTGAGGGGTGTAGTTTCTAGAATGGGGTCATTTTTGGGTGGTTTCTATTATGTAAGCCTCACAAAGTGACTTCAGACCTGAACTGGTCCTTGAAAAGTGGGTTTTTGAAAATTTCTGAAAAATTTCAAGATTTGCTTCTAAACTTCTAAGCCTTGTAACATCCCCAAAAAATTTAAATGTCATTCCCAAAATGATCCAAACATGAAGTAGACATATGGGGAATGTAAAGTAATAACTATTTTTGTAGGTATTACTATGTATTATAGAAGTAGAGAAATTGAAACTTGGAAATTTGAAAAAACTTCCAAATTTTTGGCAAATTTGGTATTTTTTTTTTATAAATAAAAATACATTTTTTTGACTCCATTTTACCAGTGTCATGAAGTACAATATGTGATGAAAAAACTGTCTCAGAATGGCCTGGATAAGTCAAAGCATTTTAAAGTTATCACCACTTAAAGTGACACTGGTCAGATTTGCATAAAATGGCCTGGTCCTTAAGGTGAAATATGGCCGTGTCCTTAAGGAGTTAATGGGCCATAATGATTACACCAACCAACCAACAAGAATAAACTGAGATTAAACGGGTATATCATCAAAAAGAAATCCTTTATTGAATAAATGACACATAAACGAGACATGAGACAACAGATAAAAAATGGCTACATCTGAGGAGGCATGTTAACACAAATGAGACATAGAGAGGGGTGGGTTTTGGAGTATGCAATGTACAAAAGGCAGTAGAAAAAAGGAGTGCAGTACCTCACTGATTTCTAGAACGAACAAGTGGAAATGTTGTATCAAAATATAAGTTTATTTATAAAATATAACATGTGGAGAAACTACAGGATGATATCCAAAGATACGGAAAAGCACAGGGTAAATGACACCAATCAATCACCAATACTACTGTGAAATATAGCATACGGTAGGATGCAGTCCATGAATCCAAATCAAAGCTCAAGGAGAACCAGGATGGTGAGTGCCACTGTAGGACTATGCACCCACTGTACAAATGACCATACCTGATAGTCCATGGGCTGATACGCACCTGACACAGTACATAAATACCTAGACTGGCCAATATAATGGTAGATACTAAAGGTAGAAATAAATATCTCAGTCGGAGAGAGGGGATGGTACCAATATGCACAGAAGAAATATAACTGTATGGGAGACTCACTATGGATACGAGCAAAGGTCCCATGCAAGATGTAATACAGTACTAGTGACAGGACGTACCTGAGGACATGGTGATGGATGGAAAGTCAAACCCTGAGCGCGAGACCTCGACGCGCGTTTCACCTCAACGGCTTCGTCAGGAGGTACAGAATTATATGTAAGCAGGGTATATATAGACTGAAAATGAGGTGGGTGGGTGGGGGGAATTACCTTCATGAAACACACCTGTGGTCCACATACTCGGGCGCGGAAAGCTCCATGGTACACGGCGACATCACTCAGCGCGTCCCCATCTGCTCACCGCGCATGCGCGGCGCTTACAGACGTCACGGAGCGCGTCGAGATGTCGTCGCGCAGCGCATGCGCAGTCCGCGACCCAGTGGAACGCAGGTGACCCGCAAATCACAGGAAGTAAATAAAGGACCAACGAACGCCGTAATCCCGTAAGTGGCGATAGCGCTATTAGAGATCTACCCTTCGCATATCCATACTGAGTCCCCCAACAAATAACACGGGCCTGAAACCAAAAGAATGACTTATATGTGAAAGAAAGTTAAATATATAAGAATAGAGTAGAATATAAATATGTGAGAGTGTGGGACAGAGCCCATTCAAATACAAATCGTTGCTCTGGCCCACACACACACTAAAAAAAACCCCGTGAGAACAAGAGGCTTATATAAAGGGACCATGGTACATGGAACCAAAAGTGCCATAAATACATGTGAATATAATAAGATATTGTGACAAGATACAGATAGTTATATATATCTAAGTACATGCACCATATATTAGTGTCTATATATTGTAAATACAGAGATGGTATAATACACGATATATAATAATAAGTCATATGATTAAAAACCAATCTATATAAGATGCGCAAATGGCTTATATAATTATTCAACAAAACCTAATGATTCAAGACGCATCCTATATTCATAATTAAAAAATAGACACTATCATATGGGCATAGAAAATCTTGTCTATACACAAACAAAAAGTGACAGTTAATAAATAATTAATAAATTACTTCCTGGTGAATAACAAGACTCAGTGCGCTAATACTCATGGGGGTCACCTAATCGACCCATCCAAAGTGACTATATGACCAGAACCGTAGGGTGGAAGTACCAAGGGCGGCACCACGGGCGGCAACGGCCGCCGATGGGGTCGACCGAGGAACTCCCAGCCCACCAAGGTCTAGGGGATACAGAATATGTGGAGCAAAAATTGCCAAAGATGTGGAGTGGAAGTACCAGGGGCGGCACCACTGCCAGCACAGCCGCCAATGGGGTCGACCAAGGAACTCCCATGTCTCCAAGGCCCAAGGGACACAGGTCATGCGAGGCAGGATCAAACATAGACGTTCCACCTACATATGGGGCATCCTAATCTATATATAAAAAAAAAAAAAAAAAGGATCATAGGCAATACGAAACCAGAACTATAATTCCAGACATGATAAAACAATACAATATGTTTAGTAATAAGTAAACTTCTGCACATATGTATGTTGCTAGTAGTTCGTATCTGATGTTATTCTACATGTCGGTCGTATTTTCTCATGGTTGGTTTATAGGATCTACCGCCACCAAATCCCACGGAACTGAATATATGGATCTCATGAAAAAAAAAAAAAAAGAAAAGAGACATACAATATTATAGTATAGAAAAATATGAGTAAAAAACACAAAAATGTACCCTGCAGTTAAAATTCGCGAGATGTTCATAGGAAGGAAGAAAAGCTATTAAATTCATTGAGGCCATGGGGTATAACGGTATCCAGGGTGACTATCCATTTAGTTTCCCTGCGGAGTAAAGCTATTTTAATATTCCCGCCTCTGGATCCTAAATGGATTCTGTCAATGCCTTTCACCGTTAGTCCCCCTGGATCGGATCTATGGAACTTACAGAAGTGTCGTGGGACTGACTGTAGTGATTCCCAATCTCTATCTGGTGTCCCTGCAGCTGACCGAATCTTGCAAATATGTTCCAATATTCGTACCTTGAGGGCTCTTTTGGTCATGCCAATGTAAAACAAGTTACATGGGCATGTGATCTGATATATCACTGCCTCCGTGTTACAATTGATGTGATGTACAATCTTAAAATTCTTTGTTCCAGACGAATCACAAAAAACAGTGGAGCGGGCCATATATCTACAAGCTGCACAGGATCCACAAGAAAGAGAACCCCAGCTTGGGCCCTTACTTCCAAAGATGCCTCCCACAGATTTGGGTATATAGTGGCTCTTAGTGAGGATGTCGCGCAAATTGCGCGACCTTCTCCAGGTAATCTGAGGATATGCCGGAAGGCTCACTGCCAAATCGCCATCCGTTTGCAGGACCGGCCAGTGTTTACGTAGAATATACTGAATAAACCTCCACTTGTTGTTAAATGGGGTAATAAATCTCACATTATTATCTTTTTTGGTCTTGTTATTAATTCTACTCACCAGCAACGAGTCTCTTGATGTTTTTTTGGCCCTCTCATAGCCCCGCTGGATCGTATTGTTTTTATATCCTCTTTCAAGGAATCACTGCGTCAAAGCTGATGCCTGCTGTTCGAAATGCTCTTCATTAGAGCAAATCCTGCGAGTTCTCAAGAATTGCCCTGTGGGTATTGCTTGTATCGTATTCGGATGGTGAGCAGAGGAGGCGTGGAGAAGGGCATTGACAGCTGTGGACTTCCTAAAGAGATCGGTGGACAAATATCCATCAGGACCCTTTATAATCATTATGTCCAAAAATTCGACATTCGTAAGACTGTATTTCCAGGTAAGTTTGATATTGCGTGTATTCGTGTTAAGACGAGCCAAAAAGTCTTCTAGGGCAGGAAGGGTATCCTGCCATAAGAAGAACACATCGTCTATATACCTCGACCATAGGAGTGCGGCATCATATCCAGGTGTATCATGGACGACCTCCCTCTCCCACAGCCCCAGGAACAGGTTGGCATATGAGGGGGCACAAGATGCCCCCATTGCTGTCCCCTGGAGCTGCAGGAAGAGGCGGTCCTTAAAAAGAAAATAATTGTGCGTCAATGTGAATTCCAATAACGCCAAAATAAATTCAATCATGTCATTCTCGTAATCGGTCATGACTAGAAAGGATCTGGATGCCCGCACTCCCTGGTCGTGGTATATAGACGTGTATAGCGATTCAATATCGCATGTGACGAGAACTACGTCATCATCGACGTGAATTCCATTCAGCCGTCTCAACATGTCAGTCGTATCTTTTACGAAAGACGGGAGAATCTCCACACTTTTTTGCAGAAAAAAGTCAATGAACCTCCCCACATTGGTACACAGACTCCCGATCCCCGAAACGATCGGGCGTCCAGGAGGATGGGTACGGCTCTTGTGCACCTTGGGGAGCAGGTAAAGAGTAGGTTTAACGGGAAAATCAACCCGCAAACCCTCCATCATTTTAAGGGTAATGATGCCCTGATCATAGGCATCCCTCAAGATGTCATCAAGTTCTTTCTTATAGATGGAGGTGGGGTCTCTCTCAATCCTGCTAGTGTGGAGATTCTCCCGTCTTTCGTAAAAGATACGACTGACATGTTGAGACGGCTGAATGGAATTCACGTCGATGATGACGTAGTTCTCGTCACATGCGATATTGAATCGCTATACACGTCTATATACCACGACCAGGGAGTGCGGGCATCCAGATCCTTTCTAGTCATGACCGATTACGAGAATGACATGATTGAATTTATTTTGGCGTTATTGGAATTCACATTGACGCACAATTATTTTCTTTTTAAGGACCGCCTCTTCCTGCAGCTCCAGGGGACAGCAATGGGGGCATCTTGTGCCCCCTCATATGCCAACCTGTTCCTGGGGCTGTGGGAGAGGGAGGTCGTCCATGATACACCTGGATATGATGCCGCACTCCTATGGTCGAGGTATATAGACGATGTGTTCTTCTTATGGCAGGATACCCTTCCTGCCCTAGAAGACTTTTTGGCTCGTCTTAACACGAATACACGCAATATCAAACTTACCTGGAAATACAGTCTTACGAATGTCGAATTTTTGGACATAATGATTATAAAGGGTCCTGATGGATATTTGTCCACCGATCTCTTTAGGAAGTCCACAGCTGTCAATGCCCTTCTCCACGCCTCCTCTGCTCACCATCCGAATACGATACAAGCAATACCCACAGGGCAATTCTTGAGAACTCGCAGGATTTGCTCTAATGAAGAGCATTTCGAACAGCAGGCATCAGCTTTGACGCAGTGATTCCTTGAAAGAGGATATAAAAACAATACGATCCAGCGGGGCTATGAGAGGGCCAAAAAAACATCAAGAGACTCGTTGCTGGTGAGTAGAATTAATAACAAGACCAAAAAAGATAATAATGTGAGATTTATTACCCCATTTAACAACAAGTGGAGGTTTATTCAGTATATTCTACGTAAACACTGGCCGGTCCTGCAAACGGATGGCGATTTGGCAGTGAGCCTTCCGGCATATCCTCAGATTACCTGGAGAAGGTCGCGCAATTTGCGCGACATCCTCACTAAGAGCCACTATATACCCAAATCTGTGGGAGGCATCTTTGGAAGTAAGGGCCCAAGCTGGGGTTCTCTTTCTTGTGGATCCTGTGCAGCTTGTAGATATATGGCCCGCTCCACTGTTTTTTGTGATTCGTCTGGAACAAAGAATTTTAAGATTGTACATCACATCAATTGTAACACGGAGGCAGTGATATATCAGATCACATGCCCATGTAACTTGTTTTACATTGGCATGACCAAAAGAGCCCTCAAGGTACGAATATTGGAACATATTTGCAAGATTCGGTCAGCTGCAGGGACACCAGATAGAGATTGGGAATCACTACAGTCAGTCCCACGACACTTCTGTAAGTTCCATAGATCCGATCCAGGGGGACTAACGGTGAAAGGCATTGACAGAATCCATTTAGGATCCAGAGGCGGGAATATTAAAATAGCTTTACTCCGCAGGGAAACTAAATGGATAGTCACCCTGGATACCGTTATACCCCATGGCCTCAATGAATTTAATAGCTTTTCTTCCTTCCTATGAACATCTCGCGAATTTTAACTGCAGGGTACATTTTTGTGTTTTTTACTCATATTTTTCTATACTATAATATTGTATGTCTCTTTTCTTTTTTTTTTTTTTTTTATGAGATCCATATATTCAGTTCCGTGGGATTTGGTGGCGGTAGATCCTATAAACCAACCATGAGAAAATACGACCGACATGTAGAATAACATCAGATACGAACTACTAGCAACATACATATGTGCAGAAGTTTACTTATTACTAAACATATTGTATTGTTTTATCATGTCTGGAATTATAGTTCTGGTTTCGTATTGCCTATGATCCTTTTTTTTTTTTTTTTTTTATATAGATTAGGATGCCCCATATGTAGGTGGAACGTCTATGTTTGATCCTGCCTCGCATGACCTGTGTCCCTTGGGCCTTGGAGACATGGGAGTTCCTTGGTCGACCCCATTGGCGGCTGTGCTGGCAGTGGTGCCGCCCCTGGTACTTCCACTCCACATCTTTGGCAATTTTTGCTCCACATATTCTGTATCCCCTAGACCTTGGTGGGCTGGGAGTTCCTCGGTCGACCCCATCGGCGGCCGTTGCCGCCCGTGGTGCCGCCCTTGGTACTTCCACCCTACGGTTCTGGTCATATAGTCACTTTGGATGGGTCGATTAGGTGACCCCCATGAGTATTAGCGCACTGAGTCTTGTTATTCACCAGGAAGTAATTTATTAATTATTTATTAACTGTCACTTTTTGTTTGTGTATAGACAAGATTTTCTATGCCCATATGATAGTGTCTATTTTTTAATTATGAATATAGGATGCGTCTTGAATCATTAGGTTTTGTTGAATAATTATATAAGCCATTTGCGCATCTTATATAGATTGGTTTTTAATCATATGACTTATTATTATATATCGTGTATTATACCATCTCTGTATTTACAATATATAGACACTAATATATGGTGCATGTACTTAGATATATATAACTATCTGTATCTTGTCACAATATCTTATTATATTCACATGTATTTATGGCACTTTTGGTTCCATGTACCATGGTCCCTTTATATAAGCCTCTTGTTCTCACGGGGTTTTTTTTAGTGTGTGTGTGGGCCAGAGCAACGATTTGTATTTGAATGGGCTCTGTCCCACACTCTCACATATTTATATTCTACTCTATTCTTATATATTTAACTTTCTTTCACATATAAGTCATTCTTTTGGTTTCAGGCCCGTGTTATTTGTTGGGGGACTCAGTATGGATATGCGAAGGGTAGATCTCTAATAGCGCTATCGCCACTTACGGGATTACGGCGTTCGTTGGTCCTTTATTTACTTCCTGTGATTTGCGGGTCACCTGCGTTCCACTGGGTCGCGGACTGCGCATGCGCTGCGCGACGACATCTCGACGCGCTCCGTGACGTCTGTAAGCGCCGCGCATGCGCGGTGAGCAGATGGGGACGCGCTGAGTGATGTCGCCGTGTACCATGGAGCTTTCCGCGCCCGAGTATGTGGACCACAGGTGTGTTTCATGAAGGTAATTCCACCCACCTCATTTTCAGTCTATATATACCCTGCTTACATATAATTCTGTACCTCCTGACGAAGCCGTTGAGGTGAAACGCGCGTCGAGGTCTCGCGCTCAGGGTTTGACTTTCCATCCATCACCATGTCCTCAGGTACGTCCTGTCACTAGTACTGTATTACATCTTGCATGGGACCTTTGCTCGTATCCATAGTGAGTCTCCCATACAGTTATATTTCTTCTGTGCATATTGGTACCATCCCCTCTCTCCGACTGAGATATTTATTTCTACCTTTAGTATCTACCATTATATTGGCCAGTCTAGGTATTTATGTACTGTGTCAGGTGCGTATCAGCCCATGGACTATCAGGTATGGTCATTTGTACAGTGGGTGCATAGTCCTACAGTGGCACTCACCATCCTGGTTCTCCTTGAGCTTTGATTTGGATTCATGGACTGCATCCTACCGTATGCTATATTTCACAGTAGTATTGGTGATTGATTGGTGTCATTTACCCTGTGCTTTTCCGTATCTTTGGATATCATCCTGTAGTTTCTCCACATGTTATATTTTATAAATAAACTTATATTTTGATACAACATTTCCACTTGTTCGTTCTGGTCTATCATAGTTTTCAAGTGGTAAATTATAGCTGTCTAGTTGGCAGTTGGCCTTTTTTGTAGGTTAATAACCTCACTGATTTCTGTATGTATAACTGTAACCACAGATATGAAAATGCTAAAGTGCAAATGCTGAATAGCAAAACACCATATCAAAAAGTGGTTGCAGATTACACCGCGGCATATGGATGTATGATGGTTCCAAATTATGGGACCATATGACAGCCAGCAGAAGGTTAAAGTGCAAGTGCATAAGAAGTCACTATATCAGGGATCAGCAACCTCCGGCACTCCAGCTGTTGTGAAACTACAATTCCCAGCATGCTCCATTCATTTCTATGAGAGTTCTGAGAAGAGCAGAGCAAGTATGCTTGCTGGGAGTTGTAGTTTGCCAACACCTGGAGTGCCGGAGGTTGCCTACCCCTGCACTATATCAATAGTCAAATACCACAATTGTAGCTGTGGTGACAGCTTAAACCTCCAAATACATGCAAAACTGGCTCAGGTGCACAGTGAATATCCACCTGTGGATAACCCAAGTGGGTATAGCTGAGCACCTAGAGCCAATGAACACATCCCTCAAAGTCCACAACAATATAGCATATCTACATACCCATAAATATAGAGATATACACCTCAGGAGAGCCACGTTACGGTATTTGACCATTGATATGGTGACTTCTTATGCACTTGCACTTTAACTTTGTATGTATTTGGAGGTTTAAGCTGTCACCACCGCTACAATTGTGGTATTTGACCATTGATATAGTGACTTCTTATGCACTTGCACTTTAACCTTCTGCTAGCTGTCATATGGTCCCATAATTTGGAACCATCAGACATCCATATGCCGCTGTGTAATCTGCAACCACGTTTTGATATGGTGTTTTGCTATTCAGCATTTGCACTTTAGCATTTTCATATCTGTGGTTACAGTTATACATACAGAAATCAGTGAGGTACTGCACTCCTTTTTTTATACCGCCTTTTGTACATTGCATACTCCAAACCCCCCCCCCCTCTCTATGTCTCATTTGTGTTAACATGCCTCCTCAGATGTAGCCATTTTTTATCTGTTGTCTCATGTCTCGTTTATGTGTCATTTATTCAATAAAGGATTTCTTTTTGATGATATACCCGTTTAATCTCAGTTTATTCTTGTTGTTTGGTGTATTCATGTACACTGAGTGGGTTGTTACTTACCCTTGACGGGTTTATTTAACATAGTATATTTAATTACTGTTTATGTGTATGTCTATGTTCTGTGTAACCTACTTGTAATGGGCCATAATGATGTAGAAAGTGTGGAATAAGCTTGTGCTCTATTCTAATTGAAAGCATTTGCACAGCTATGTACACAGCTACTGGGTAGTAGTACCTTATTTATCTGGTAAATGAAAGGGAGTCTGTGATTTAAAAAATTATAATTATTAGAAAAAATTGTCAAAAAACTTAAATGGCATTTATTATTTGAATCACACTAGCCATAGTATGTCTGTATATGGTCATGCCCTAACCTATTGCATTACCTGTTTTGACTTCTGCATGTAGCTGGGGATATTAATCTTCTGGACAATGACTTGGATTGGAGTTCTAAAGTAAAGCACACATGGAGTCCGGGTGCCCTGATGTACTATGGGAGAGCAGAGATTCCATCATCTGACCATAGGTACTCTTCTCATATATTCATACGAACATGTGTTCAGCTTTTATAAAAAAAATATGTCACATGGCTTATTTTTTATGTGACGTTCATGTGTATTATGCACCAAATTCTGTTTGAAATCTGCGTGTATTCAGCATCCCAGATGTCACGATCCCTACTCAGTAGGTCACGTCACTGGGGGGAATTATACTAGTGAGCTCATCAAGTTACCACAGAAATTCCCACCCACCTATTCTAGTTGACGGAATTATGCTAACTTAGGCCTCATGCACACGACCGTATTTTTTTGCGGTCCGCAAAACGGGGTTCTGTTTTTCCGTCATCCGTGACCGTCTTTTCATCCGTGGGTCTTCCTTGATTTTTGGAGGATCCACGGACATGGAAAAAAAAGTCGTTTTGGTGTCCGCCTGGCCGTGCGGAGCCAAACGGATCCGTCCTGAATTACAATGCAAGTCAATGGGGACGGATCCGTTTGACGTTGACACAATATGGTGCAATTTCAAACGGATCCGTCCCCCATTGACTTTCAATGTAAAGTCAGGAGTTAATATACCATCGGATCGGAGTTTTCTCCAATCCGATGGTATATTTTAACTTGAAGCGTCCCCATCACCATGGGAACGCCTCTATGTTAGAATATACTGTCGGATTTGAGTTACATCGTGAAACTCAAATCCGACAGTATATTCTAACACAGAGGCGTTCCCATGGTGATGGGGACACTTCAGGTTAGAATATACTAAAAGAACTGTGTACATGACTGCCCCCTGCTGCCTGGCAGGTGCTGCCAGGCAGCAGGGGGCAGCCCCCCCCCTTGTAGTTAACACATTGGTGGCCAGTGTGGCCGGCCCCCCCCCTCCCTCCCCTGTAGTTAACTCATTGGTGGCCAGTGGGCCCCCCCCTGTAGTTAACTCATTGGTGGCCAGTGCAGCCGGCCCCCCTCCCTCCCCTGTAGTTAACTCGTTGGTGGCCAGTGGGCCTTCTCCCCTCCCTCCCCCTCCTAATTAAAATCTCCCCCCTATCATTGGTGGCAGCGGAGTGTACCGATCGGAGTCCCAGTTTAATCGCTGGGGCTCCGATCGGTAACCATGGCAACCAGGACGCTACTGCAGTCCCGGTTGCCATGGTTACTTAGCAATTTTTTAGAACTATTATACTTACCTGCGAACTGCGATCTCTGCGTCCGGCCGGGAGCTCCTCCTACTGGTAAGTGACATGACCTGTCACTTACCAGTAGGAGGAGCTCCCGGCCGGACCTGTCACTTACCAGTAGGAGGAGCTCCCGGCCGGACGCAGAGATCGCAGCTCGCAGGTAAGTATAATGGTTCTGCAAATTGCTAAGTAACCATGGCAACCGGGACTTCAGTAGCGCCCTGTTGCCATGGTTACCGATCGGAGCCCCAGTGATTAAACTGGGACTCCGATCGGTACACTCCGCTGCCACCAATGATAGGGGGGAGATTTTAATTAGGAGGGGGAGGGAGGGGAGAAGGCCCACTGGCCACCAACGAGTTAACTACAGGGGAGGGAGGGGGGGGGACCTACGGCCACGGATCACGGACACGGATGCCAATCTTGTGTGCATCCGTGTTCTTTCACGGACCCATTGACTTGAATGGGTCCGTGAACCGTTGGCCGTTAAAAAAATAGGACAGGTCATATTTT
Organism: Bufo bufo; assembly: GCF_905171765.1. NCBI lineage: Eukaryota > Metazoa > Chordata > Amphibia > Anura > Bufonidae > Bufo > Bufo bufo. The sequence continues at coordinate 434,247,578 of NC_053392.1, read as the reverse complement.
TTTCACGGCCAGGAAACACGGATCACGGATGCGGCTGCAAAACGGTGCATTTTCCGTTTTTTCCACGGACCCATTGAAAGTCAATGGGTCCGCGAAAAAAAACGGCACAACGGCCACGGGTGCACACAACGGTCGTGTGCAGGAGGCCTTACTCCTAGGGGTGGGCGATATGGCCTAAAATCTATATTGCGATATAATTTTAATTTTAAGCATGTGCGATATACGATATATATCGCGATATATTGTTTTCTATATTGGGTGGGGGGGGGGGGGTTTAAACTTTTTTTTTTTTTTTACTTTTTATTTAATAACTATTAGCCTCCTTAAGGGCTAGAACCCTTGTCATATTCACCCTAATAGAGTTCTATTAGGGTGAATAGGACTTTACACTCTCCCTGCTGCCCTGTGCTTTGTGCACACAACAGCAGGGAGCTGACCATGGCAGCCAGCCTCTCATGTGCCCCCCCAGCCTCTCATGTGCCCCCCCAGCCTCTCATGTGCCCCCCAGCCTCTCCCTCTTATCAGCCCCCTCTGGGAACTCAAACCAACCCCCCCTCCCTCCCCAGTATTAATCATTGGTGGCAGTGGCCACATGGTCCCCCTCCTCCCCCCCATCATTGGTGGCAGTGGGAAGTTCCTATCGGAGTCCCAGCAGTGTAATGCTGGGGCTCCGATCGGTTACCATGGCAGCCAGGAGTCACGCTACTAAAGTCCTGGCTGCCATGGTATGTTAGTGAGCAGCATTATACTCATGTGCGCCGTGGCCGCCGGGCGCTCCTTCTTCTCATAGGTCTGTGTGGCACACTGCTAATGCTATAAGCATTAGCAATGCGCCGCACAGACAGAAGAAGGAGCGACCGATCGGAACTGCCCACTGCCACCAATGCAGAGACTGAAGAACATTCCCGGCACCCGGCCTCTGACAGGACGCTGTGATCCATGCGATTTACCCCTCAACTGAGGGGTTAATTGCGGCGGATCGCAGCGTGCAGTCATAGGGGCCGGGATATGGCCGGCACATTCATTGGTGGCGCAGTGGCCACAGTCCCTCCCCTCCTCCTCCTACTCTGTTCTCATTGGTGGTCAGCGGCAGCCGCGCACAGTGGGGAGGGAGGGACTCCCTCCTTCTCCACTGTGCCGGCTCAGGAGAACATGGTGCGCGATCATATCGCGGTCCGGCGATATAGGCGATATGCACAAAATCCATATCGTGGCACAAATTTATTTCGCCCACCCCTACTTACTCCCCTAGATTCTAACACCCCAATATTTTATATCGCAGTAGCTGCCACCACCTATACTATAAGGCAATAGGGGCCTATACTCATATATTCGCTCAACCCAAATTTTACACAGTAACACAAGTTATTTTTATGGGACCTAAAATCCTCTGAAATACTACTGGTAACGTTATTCCCTCCGAAAGAGCAAGTTCTATAAGACCACAAGGAAGGGACTTATTAATGTTTACATTTAATACACAATAGTGCAGTGCAATAGAAAAAGAAAGTGTCAGATAAAAGATAAAAACAAAATATACATACAATAACAATGCAGTGAAACAGATAAAATAAACGGGATAAGATACAGAATATTGGCTTACTGAGATGCAGCAGTTATATCCCGGCTGTGGGGACAGCTGAAGATATGGGCAGTCACTCCAAACGATGTGGATCCCCAAAATGGCTGACAACTACCTGTTCCCAAACACCCATTTTTATCCTCCCTCAGCCGAGGGGTGGGCTGTGAGGGAATCTCCCTCCTTTCAGTCTGGCCTTCTGGGACGTCTGATATTATTCAGGTTTCTGCCCCACCTTCCCAGAAGACTGTCTTAGGTGGCAATATGAATCACGGCGATTCATATGACAGGGACTGCGGGTACTGGTAAGATCCCATAATCTGAGTCGCTTTGTCCCGGTCATACAGACACCAAATACGGAGAAATGCCTCCTGCCCAGTATGGCGCGCATAGAGCCCGAAGCCCATGTCAGGCTGAACACAATTATTAGGGTTCTGAGGCTGAGTGCCATGAGGTCGGAGTTATGGCTTCTGATATTATTTCATTCATCTACTGAATGGGTTAGACTAGTGTTTCCCAACCAGTGTGCCTCCAGCTGTTGAAAAACTACACCTCCCAGCATGCCCGCACAGCCAAATGCAGTCTGGGCATGCTGGGAGTTGTAGTTTTGAAACAGCTGGAGGCACGCTAGTTGGGAAACACTTCGTTAGACCACCCACTGGTCTAGCAGCCAACATGTCTAGGGTGGCTGTGCATTTTAAGTACCCCCCCCCCCCCCCAGGTCTTCATTAGGATGTCCAAATGGTTTGGAATTAGCAGGCCTGTGCTAAATGGGGGCTTCCTCTGAGAATGTGGGGTTTCTCACCTAGTCTTCAGACGCGCTGGCATCGAGAGGCACCATTTGCATTTGCTTAATAGCACTGCTATATAATCAGCTATTGATACTGCAAGTCTAGGAGAATATGAGTTCTATCTATCTATTTATCTATCTGTCTATTTGCCTCGGATTAGGTTACACCAGACATGCCACTTCTTGATGTAGAAATAGGACCGGTACCCACAAGCGATTTAGTCCTATTGAAATGCAGCTTATTCACATGCAGATCCCCGGCATGACAAACTCAAAATCCACGATCGAAAGCCAAGGGTCAACCATGGAAGTGTATTTTAGTCATCTGAATGTAGCTTTGAAGAGGTTCTCGCGTCAGCAAATGGCATTTATCATGTAGACACAGTTAATACCAGGCATTTGTCCATATTGCCTCCTTTGCTGTTTTCATTAATATTTCCAGCACATTATACATTATACACTGCTCATATCCAGGGATTACGACCACCCTGCAGTCAGGCTACCCTGCTTGCATACTATAGGTAAAAGTGCTAGCCTCTCTGGTGGCCGGAACAGCGGGAGTGTGCATAGGCCGGAGCTTTTTCCTATAGTGGATATCTGGATTGCAGGGTGGTAATAAGCCTAGGATACAAGCAGTGTATAATGTGATGGAAAAATGAATCAGGCCAGCAAAGGAGGCAATATGGATAATAACAATACATTAGTAAGTGCCTTGTATTAACTTCATCTACATGATACTTGCCGTTTGCTGAAGTGAGACAACCCTTTAAGCATCCATCTTTACAAGCCTATATTCCTCTTTTTGCAAACAAAATAAATAAAAAAAATAGGATTGGAACTTTTTAGAAGGATGGAAAGTTTTTCTTTCTGTCATCAGGACACAAAATTAGAGTTGAGCGAACACCTGGATGTTTCGGGTTCGAGAAGTTCGGCCGAACTTCCCGGAAATGTTCGGGATCCGAACCCGACCCGAACTTCGTCCCGAACCCCATTGAAGTCAATGGGGACCCGAACTTTTCGGCACTAAAAAGGCTGTAAAACAGCCCAGGAAAGGGCAAGAGGGCTGCAAAAGGCAGCAACATGTAGTTAAATCCCCTGCAAACAAATGTGGATAGGGAAATGAATAAAAATAAAATAAATAAAAATTAACCAATATCAATTGGAGAGAGGTCCCATAGCAGAGAATCAGGCTTCATGTCAGCAGAGAATCAGTCTTCATGTCATAGCAGAGAATCAGGCTTCACGTCACCCACCACTGGAACAGTCCATTGTCAGATATTTAGGCCCCGGCACCCAGACAGAGGAGAGAGATCCCATAGCAGAGATTCAGGCTTCATGTCATAGCAGTGAATCAGTCTTCATGTCATAGCAGAGAATCAGGCTTCACGTCACCCAAAACTGGAACAGGCCACTATCAGATATTTTTAGGCCCCGGCACCCAGACAGAGGAGAGAGGTCCCATAGCAGAGATTCAGGCTTCATGTCACCCACCACTGGAACAGGCCACTGTCACATATTTAGGCCCCGGCACCCAGACAGAGGAGAGGTTCATTCAACTTTGGGTTGCCCTGCAATATAATGGTAAAATGAAAATAAAAATAGGATTGAATGAGGAAGTGCCCTGGAGTACAATAATATATGGTTAAGGGGAGGTAGTTAATGTCTAATCTGCACAAGGGATGGACAGGTCCTGTGGGATCCATGCCTGGTTCATTTTTATGAACGTCAGCTTGTCCACATTGGCTGTAGACAGGCGGCTGCGTTTGTCTGTAATGACGCCCCCTGCCGTGCTGAATACACGTTCAGACAAAACGCTGGCCGCCGGGCAGGCCAGCACCTCCAAGGCATAAAAGGCTAGCTCTGGCCACGTGGACAATTTGGAGACCCAGAAGTTGAATGGGGCCGAACCATCAGTCAGTACGTGGAGGGGTGTGCACACGTACTGTTCCACCATGTTAGTGAAATGTTGCCTCCTGCTAACACGTTCCGTATCAGGTGGTGGTGCAGTTAGCTGTGGCGTGTTGACAAAACTTTTCCACATCTCTGCCATGCTAACCCTGCCCTCAGAGGAGCTGGCCGTGACACAGCTGCGTTGGCGACCTCTTGCTCCTCCTCTGCCTTCCCCTTGGGCTTCCACTTGTTCCCCTGTGACATTTGGGAATGCTCTCAGTAACGCGTCTACCAATGTGCGCTTGTACTCGCGCATCTTCCTATCACGCTCCAGTGCAGGAAGTAAGGTGGGCACATTGTCTTTGTACCGGGGATCCAGCAGGGTGGCAACCCAGTAGTCCGCACACGTTAAAATGTGGGCAACTCTGCTGTCGTTGCGCAGGCACTGCAGCATGTAGTCGCTCATGTGTGCCAGGCTGCCCAGAGGTAAGGACAAGCTGTCCTCTGTGGGAGGCGTATCGTCATCGTCCTGCGTTTCCCCCCAGCCACGCACCAGTGATGGGCCCGAGCTGCGTTGGGTGCCACCCAGCTGTGAACATGCTTCATCCTCATCCTCCTCCACCTCCTCCTCGTCATCCAGTAGTGGGCCCTGGCTGGCCACATTTGTACCTGGCCTCTGCTGTTGCAAAAAACCTCCCTCTGAGCCACTTCTAAGAGACTGGCCTGAAAGTGCTAAAAATGACCCCTCTTCCTCCTCCTCCTCCTCCTCCTGGGCCACCTCCTCTTCCATCATCGCCCTAAGTGTTTTCTCAAGGAGACATAGAAGTGGTATTGTAACGCTGATAACGGCGTCATCGCCACTGGCCATGTTGGTGGAGTACTCAAAACAGCGCAACAGGGCACACAGGTCTCGCATGGAGGCCCAGTCATTGGTGGTGAAGTGGTGCTGTTCCGCAGTGCGACTGACCCGTGCGTGCTGCAGCTGAAACTCCACTATGGCCTGCTGCTGCTCGCACAGTCTGTCCAGCATGTGCAAGGTGGAGTTCCATCTGGTGGGCACGTCGCATATGAGGCGGTGAGCGGGAAGGCCGAAGTTACGCTGTAGCGCAGACAGGCGAGCAGCGGCAGGATGTGAACGCCTGATGCGCGCACAGACGGCCCGCACTTTATGCAGCAGCTCTGACATGTCGGGGTAGTTGTGAATGAACTTCTGCACCACCAAATTCAGCACATGCGCCAGGCAAGGGATGTGCGTCAAACCGGCTAGTCCCAGAGCTGCAACGAGATTTCGCCCATTATCGCACACCACCAGGCCAGGCTTGAGGCTCACCGGCAGCAACCACTCGTCGGTCTGTTGTTCTATACCCCGCCACAACTCCTGTGCGGTGTGGGGCCTGTCCCCCAAACATGAGTTTCAGAATGGCCTGCTGACGTTTACCCCGGGCTGTGCTGAAGTTAGTGGTGAAGGTGTGTGGCTGACTGGATGAGCAGGTGGAAGAAGAGGAGGAGGAAGCCGAGTAGGAGGAGGAGGCAACAGGAGGCAAAGAATGTTGCCCTGCGATCCTTGGCGGCGGAAGGACGTGCGCCAAACAGCTCTTCGCCTGGGGCCCAGCCGCCACTACATTTACCCAGTGTGCAGTTAGGGAGATATAGCGTCCCTGGCCGTGCTTACTGGTCCACGTATCTGTGGTTAGGTGGACCTTGCCACAGATGGCGTTGCGCAGTGCACACTTGATTTTATCGGATACTTGGTTGTGCAGGGAAGGCACGGCTCTCTTGGAGAAGTAGTGGCGGCTGGGAACAACATACTGTGGGACAGCAAGCGACATGAGCTGTTTGAAGCTGTCTGTATCCAGCAGCCTGAATCACAGCATTTCATAGGCCAGTAGTTTAGAAATGCTGGCATTCAGGGCCAGGGATCGAGGGTGGCTAGGTGGGAATTTACGCTTTCTCTCAAATGTTTGTGAGGTGGAGTGAAAAGGCACAACAAGCTGAACGCTGCCGTGTGACATGGTTGAGATGCTTGGTGACGGAGGTAGTGGTGGTGTTGGTGGTACATCCTCTGTTTGCTGGGCGGCAGGTGCCAACGTTCCTCCAGAGGTGGAGGAAGAGGCCGAGGCAGCAGCAGAAGAGGTAGCAGGGGGAGCCTGAGTGAGTTCCTTGTTTTTAAGGTGTTTACTCCACTGCAGTTCATGCTTTGCATGCAGGTGCCTGGTCATGCAGGTTGTGCTAAGGTTCAGAACGTTAATGCCTCGCTTCAGGCTCTGATGGCACAGCGTGCAAACCACTCGGGTCTTGTCGTCAGCACATTGTTTGAAGAACTGCCACGCCAGGGAACTCCTTGAAGCTGCCTTTGGGGTGATGGGTCCCAGATGGCGGTGGCCAATAGCAGACGGACTCTCTTGGCGGTGGGTGTTCTGCTTTTGCCCACTGCTCCCTCTTTTGCTACGCTGTTGGCTCGGTCTCACCACTGCCTCTTCCTCCAAATTCTGAAAGTCAGTGGCACGACCTTCATTCCATGTGGGGTCTAGGACCTCATCGTCCCCTGCATCGTCTTCCACCCAGTCTTCCTCCCTGACCTCCTGTTCAGTCTGCACACTGCAGAAAGACGCAACAGTTGGCACCTGTGTTTCGTCATCATCAGAGACGTGCTGAGGAGGTATTCCCATGCCCTCATCATTAGGAAACATAAGTGGTTGTGCGTTAGTGCATTCTATCTCTTCCACTGCTGGGGAAGGGCTAGGTGGATGCCCTTGGGAAACCCTGCCAGCAGAGTCTTCAAACAGCATAAGAGACTGCTGCATAACTTGAGGCTCAGACAGTTTCCCTGATATGCATGGGGGTGATGTGACAGACTGATGGGCTTGGTTTTCATGCGCCATCTGTGCGCTTTCTGCAGAAGACTGGGTGGGAGATAATGTGAACGTGCTGGATCCACTGTCGGCCACCAAATTGACTAATGCCTGTACCTGCTTAGGCCTTACCATCCTTAGAACGGCATTGGGCCCCACCAAATATCGCTGTAAATTCTGCTGGCTACTGGGACCTGAGGTAGTTGGTTCACTAGGACGTGTGGCTGTGGCAGAACGGCCACGTCCTCTCCCAGCACCAGAGGGTCCACTAACACCACCACAACCATGTCCGCGTCCCTTACTAGATGTTTTCCTCATTGTTACCGTTCACCACAATAAGAAAAAAATTATTTGGCCCAATGTATTGAATTCAAATTCAGTTTTTTTTTTACAGGCACCTAACACTATCTGGCTATCTATTTAGGTACCGTATTACACTAATACAGGCACAACAGTAACGACAGATTTAGCTGAATATAAATTGTAGGCCTATTATTTAGGCGCTGGGTGACAGGTATACGTTTACAGACAGAATTAAACTTGGAAATGCACGGTAGCGTGTGAAGTTATTGAGGATGACACTATCCGCACCTTAAATCTAATATACCCCTTTTATGGATCGATTTAAACTTGGCCTGATAAAGCAGAAAAAAATTATTTAGGGAATTGCTAAGTTGGGAATTGTATTCAACCCAGAACAAAAACTGTGCTTCGGCAGACAGCAGACAGTATTACAATTGGCTAGCCACAGCTGAAACACCAGATTTAGGGTACTGCTATTTTGGCAATTGTATTTTACCCCTCAATAAAATAGCAAGCACAGCCAAGCCCCTGATGTAGGATATAGCAAAAAAATAACCACACTATTGATGGTTAAAAGGACTTGGTGGCAGCTTGTTCTGGCGCACCACAAGACACAAAATGGCCGCCGATCCCCCAAGAAAAAAGTGACCTAAAAACGCTCTGGGCAGCCTAAAAACAGCGAGCAATTAAATAGCAGCAGTTCAATGATCCACAGCTGTAGATCGATCACTGAATTAAGTGTTTTTGCAGAGTTAATCACTGTCTAATCTGTCCCTAACAGCAGCTGCAACCTCTCCCTACACTGATCAGAGCAGAGTGACGTGCGGCGCTACGTGACTCCAGCTTAAATAGAGGCTGGGTCACATGCTGCACTGGCCAATCACAGCCATGCCAATAGTAGGCATGGCTGTGATGGCCTCTTGGGGCAAGTAGTATAACGCTTGTTGATTGGCTGCTTTGCAGCCTTTCAAAAAGCGCAGAACCCGGACTTTTACGAAAATGTTCGTGTCCGTGTCACGGACACCCCAAAATTCGGTACGAACCCGAACTATACAGTTCGGGTTCGCTCATCCCTACACAAAATGTGAATATCTTGATAGTGATATATCAGCATTACAAACGCCAGCCTTAATGTAAAGTCTCAATGCGGAAAATGCACAAAATTTATTAAGAGGCATGGTAGTCCATGCTGCAGAAATTTTAATCTGTCAGCTATGAGCTGGCACAGTCTAACAATAATTTACTACATTTTTATTTTATTTTTTTACACAAAAAGTGGTTACGCCCTCAATGTCTGATAGGAGTGGCACCTATCTTTAGAACAGAGCCCACAAAGTTAAGGAAGGCACACCATGCTACAGGGTGGATAAAAATCAATGATTTTTTTAATTTAAATCGGATTTATTTTATTCATATCCGATTATTATTTTTTTTTTATATAAAATGCTTTTTGAGGAAAATATATTACCATCCAAAGGTTATTCCATCATAAAATAAAGAGTAGTTTTTTAATTATGTAGAATAAGGCTGTATGTGGACTCCCATATTGTTGAATGGATTAGGCAGTGGCTGAGCGACAGGCAACAGAGGGTTGTAGTCAATGGAGTTTATTCAGACCATGGTCTTGTTACCTGTGGGGTACCTCAGGGATCTGTTCTGGGACCCATATTGTTTAATATCTTTATCGGCAAAATTGCAGATGGCCTCTATGGCAAGGTTTTGCTGATGACACAAAGATTTGTAACAGGGTTGATGTTCCTGGAGGGATACCCCAAATGGAAAAGGATTTAGGAAAACTAGAGGAATGGTCAAAAATCTGGCAACTAAAATTTAATGTTGATAAGTGCAAGATAATGGACCTGGGGCGTAAAAACCCAAGAGCAGAATATAAAATCAGTGATACAGTCCTAACCTCAGTACCTGAGGAAAGGGATTTAGGGGTCATTATTTCAGAAGACTTAAAGGTAGGCAGACAATGGCAACTAAAATTTAATGTTGATAAGTGCAAGATAATGCACCTGGGGCGTAAAAACCTGTGGCCGCTGGGCGCTCCTTCTCATAGGTCTGTGCGGCGCATTGCTAATGCTATAAGCATTAGCAATGCGCCGCACAGACCTATGAGAAGGAGCGCCCGGCGGCCACGGCGCACGTGAGTATAATGCTGCTCACTAACATACCATGGCAGCCAGGACTTCAGTAGCTTGACTCCTGGCTGCCATGGTAACCGATCGGAGCCCCAGCATTACACTGCTGGGACTCCGATCGGAACTGCCCACTGCCACCAATGATGGGGGGGGGGAGGGGGACCCTGTGGCCACTGCCACCAATGAGATTAATACTGGGGAGGGAGAGGGGGTGGCTTTTAGTTCCCAGAGGGGGCTGATAAGAGGGAGAGGCTGGGGGCCCATGAGAGGCTGGCTGCCATGGTCAGCTCCCTGCTGTTGTGTGCACAAAGCACAGGGCAGCAGGGAGAGTGTAAAGTCCTATTCACCCTAATAGAGCTCTATTAGGGTGAATATGACAAGGGTTCTAGCCCTTAAGGAGGCTAATAGTTATTAAATAAAAAGTTAAAAAAACACCCCCCCCCCCCCCCCCCCAAATATAGAAAACAATATATTGCGATATATATCGCACATGCTTAAAATTATATCGCAATATAGATTTTAGGCCATATCGCCCACCCCTAGTGCGCAGTACTGGAGACCATATCTCCAGAAGGATATTGATACTTTGGAGAGAGTTCAAAGAAGAGTTACTAAACTAGTACATGGATTGCAGGACAAAACTTACCAGGAAAGATTAAAGGACCTTAACATGTATGGCTTGGAAGAAAGACAAGACAGAGGGGATATGATAGAAACTTTTAAATACATAAAGGGAATCAACAAGGTAAAAGAGGAGAGAATATTTAAAAGAAGAAAAACTGCTACAAGAGGACATAGTTTTAAATTAGAGGGGAAAAGGTTTAAAAGTAATATCAGGAAGTATTACTTTACAGAGAGAGTAGTGGATGCATGGAATAGCCTTCCTGCAGAAGTGGTAGCTGCAAATACAGTGAAGGAGTTTAAGCATGCATGGGATAGGCATAAGGCCATCCTTCATATAAGATGGGGCCAAGGGCTATTCATAGTATTCAGTATATTGGGCAGACTAGATGGGCCAAATGGTTCTTATCTGCTGACACATTCTATGTTTCTATATGTGTAATTTTTTTGGTAAATAAATTCCATTAATCCATTCACAATGTCATGCTCTTCCAGAGGTTTTTGTAAGATTATTGGGCAGTTTCTCTGCCTACAAGAGATTATCACAGATGCTTGGTTTACTTTTGCAGTTCTCAAAACTGAATTTGACTCAGCAGAGATCACATGCCTTCTTCACAGCAAAAATGTTATAACATGAACAGAGTTGAGAAAAATACCTTAATCCTAACTTCTACAAACCTATGAATGCAGAATCAAACTAATATGAAAAGTTGTTATTCTAAAAATCTTCATCTACATGCATATTATAAGTTATACCAGCAAGAATTAGTCTTTATGTAGAAAACTATGATTTAAATCAAGCCTTTCTGACTAGTGATTTAAATCGTGATTTAAATCATTTTGATTTAAATCAAATCCACCCTGCCGTGCAAACATGCCCACAGCCCTATTCACTTCTATGAGGCTAATGGAAATAGCCATAGGAATGAATGGAGGATGGACGCTCATGCGCGGTGCACCCTCCGTTACTTTGCAGGTTCCGTTCTAATCCGTTCTAAAGATAGGTGCGGGCCAGTGAATCGGGCTCAGCATGATACCAAATACAGCCGCTTCTCAATCAGCTGCCAGATTTATTAGATGGCACACACCTCTTAATAAGATCGACTGGTATTAAAAACGCCAGTCTTTGTAAACCTCAGGGATGGTTTTTTGAAACTATATTTACTGCACCGAAAGCCAGAAAGTATTTGCAATGAATCTTTATAACCTTGAAATCCTTGAAGTACTTGAAATCCTCCTAAACCTCATGATGTCACTCACTTGAGAACATGGTTTTGACACCCCGAAACGTTGTACATGTTTGGGTATCTTGTCTAGACACTGGAGGACAATGCTCTTATTCTTTAAAATAATACTGACAGATGCAGGCTGAATAAATGGGTGAATGCAGATTACCGCTGGATTTATGGACATAAAGGAGCAGTACCCTTAGACTCAGGTTTGACGAGCAGGTTTGACGAGCAGTTTATACTGTTGTGCTATGTTGCATGCGGAGATAAAGAGACTCACGATTTATGATGCAGTACAAGTGGGAATATGAAATTTACTGTTAACTGCCAAAGAGAAGCTAAGTACAGCGCTTGACTATCTCCCAGCAGTTTGACCCCCACAGATATGATACTTATCTAGTGAATAAATTGTGATGGTGGCATAACCCATTCAGCTGTGTGATAGGTGATGCTAACATTTTATACAATTTTATTTTAAGGATATTCTAAATGCCTAAAACTCATGTTTGTAATATATTATTTATCGATTTTACTGTTTTACTGCCAAAGTAGGCAGTTGAATTTCAGGGTATCTGTAGAGGTTTTCACTGTCTAAAATACACCATACACCCGTACACAGCTGACATTTATTCAGTGTATGGATTCCACAGTTCTGCAGGAATAGGGGTCGAAGCGAGCTCAGTAATTGCAGGGGCACACATCACTGCTCCTGTTTGTGCCCGCTCCACTTTGCTAAATCCTGGCATTCAATCAATGCAGGGTTTTCTGTTTCAATGTGCTATGCATAGCTCTTAGCTGAGCAGAGCAGGCACAGGCAGGAGCTCTGCATAGCACATGGTACTCCTGCCTGTGCCCGTTTCCGTAATATGTGACATGTAGTGCCCAGATAATCAAGTCATATGAGCTCCCAAATAAGATTGCCAATGTCACCCTCCCATTTTTAACACACTAGGAAATGCAACTGCATTTCCTCAAATTTGGTCAAGATCAGAGCTAGCTCCAGGACGTCAGGGCCAGTGGCACCCCCTTCAGTAGTGACAGCATCCTGTGTGAAAGTCACATCCTCCATAAGCCATTTTTGTGAATATGGCACTTGTTGCATACTCCTTTTTGCTGTTCATCATCAGTAGGCAAAATGTCATAATTTATAAGTGCTCCTTTCTGCATAATGTCCACACCAGTTATAACAGTACCCTACAGTAATAGCATATTTATCAAAGTTGTGTTAGTCTTAAGAATCCAGCAAATGGCAGTTATCTTGTAGACAACGTTAATTCAAGGCACTTTCTAATGGAATGTGATTGTCCATATTGCTTCCTTTGCTGGTTTTATTTATTTTCCCATCCCATTATACACTGCCTTTTTCCAGGATTTATGACCACCATGTAATCCAGCAGTGGTGGCCGTGCTTGCAAATGAGCCAGCCTCTCTGGTGGCCGGGACCGCAGGAGGAATCATGGGCCTGTGTTTTTTCCTATAGTGTGCAAACACGGCCACCACTGCTGGATTAGAGTAGTCGTAACCATGAAAACGAAAAGTGTCTAATGTGATGGAAAAATTAATCAAATCCAGAAAGGAGACAATATGGATAATAATGCATTAGTAAGTGCCTTGAATTAACTTTCTCTACATGATAAATCACATTTGCTGAAGTGAGGCAACACTTTTAAGATCTTTTCTCAAAGCTTGAGCAAAACAGTTAGAGGGTTAAAGGGAATCTGTCAACAGTTTTCTGTTGCCCTCACTTTTAAATCCTAACAGCTCCAGCACATGCCAATGAGTCTCCATATTCATGAGCTCACGGCTCTCCCCGCCCACCTGCCTCTGATTGACAGTTTTCTTTCCATATGAATCAGCAGCAGGGGGCGGGGAGAGCCAGGAGCTTAATGAATATGGGGACTTGTTCGACATGCGCTGGAGCTATTTAATACAAGATTTTGGCAAAACGGCTAGGTCAATTAAATAAAGTGACCCAGTACTCTGTTAAGGGATCTTTCTCTAGTTTATGTTGCACTTAGTTAGGACACCATAAATCTGGTGACCGATTCCCTTTAAAAGAAAAATTGTGAATTGTCTGAATGTGTTACAAAAGTACCATATTTAATGGTCAAGCAGTCAGTACCATCAATGTTTATAGCCAGTACCAAGGCGATTGTGGAATATAGATGGGGAGGCTCATGGCATCATAGCTTGGATTTAAGATTAACTTTACAGATGGGGGATCACCAGTCTGCGACGCTGCTGAATATCCTCTCAAGGGATTTTTTGGGGCCATATGGAGACATTTTCTCTATCCTGGAGACCGGGCATCCGGGAAAAAGAAAAAAACTGTGTTTAATTAGCGACACGTTAGATAAGGTTTGGAATAAAACTAAAAAGATATTGGGTGTAAGCAGCCCCACACTTTTTACTCCTCTTTGGCACATTCACAATTTAAAAGAGTTTAGGTTAATTGAAGATTATAAGTATTGGAATTCACGTGGTATTAACCGTCTAAACCAAATAATATCTCACGGAAATATTATCCCTTTTGATGATTTAATAAAGGGTATAAATGTCACTTTTCTAGATAGATATAGATATGCACAAATTAGACACGCATACACGAACACCCAGGATAAAGACTCTTTGATTACTAGGGCATACTCCTTTTTAGATTATTGTTTCAAATTTAGGGATACACAACTCACTCTCTCACAAATATATTGTAGATTTCAGGACTGCTTAGGAGAAATAACAACATTTAAAAGCGAGGGAGGATGGGATGCTGAATTAGGTATAGGAAGCACTGTTGATTGGGATATAGTATATCGAAATATAAAAAAGGCATCGATATCCCAAAAATATAGATTAATCCAGTTCAGGATTGTACATCGCTTGTATTACTCCCCTGCCTTCCTCGCTAAAATATATAGGGAAAGAAGGGATACGTGTTGGAAATGTTCAGCCGAAAATGCTGGTCTAGGTCACCTGTTATGGGATTGCCCAGAAATAAACAGATTTTGGACTAGAATTTATGAAGATCTATACAGCAGACATAAGATTAAATTGAATCGCTGTTTTACGCAGGCAATATTAGGTTTTTTCACCCATACGGATTTAACGCCCTATCAGATTAGAATCTCTTTGGAGAGCTTCACAGCCGCAAAGGCCTTGATTCTTAAATATTGGGGCACAAAAAATAGCCCTACTTATTCCGAGTGGAAGGCTCAGATAGATACTATTGATGCTTACAGAAGAATTGTAAGAAATGCAGAGTAGTCCTGGAAGGGGCGGGTTTTTTTACTTTTTTCTTCGCTCCAAAGAGCTTGGCTATTTGTGGTATTTGGGGATGACCACGAGTAGCGGATATTGTCGGATCCCGCTGCAATGAATCAAGGGGTGGGTATAACGGGGTCAAGTATGTGAATTGGTATATGATTACCTGTATTTTTTTCTTATACTATATGTAATGGAATTCACATTTTTGGTTCAGAAAAATAATAAAGAATTTTTTTCCAAAAAAAAAACTTTACAGATGCCAAGAAAAATCATGCAGTCTGTCATATGGTGGACACAGTTGGATGGCATCATTTGGGAAAAATGAGAATCCAAGCCTGTTAGACTGAACATAGAATGAGAGGCTAAGTTGTTTAACAAGGGTCTCTGTATACTAATGTGACACTTATAATTAGCAGGATGTGTAATAAACTTGTACATATTGAATAGAACTTGTATATCTTTCTCTTCTTTATAGACCTGTGTTAGCCATTGTGGAGGTGGAAGTTCAGGAGGTGGATGTGGCAGCGAGAGAGGAGATATTTCAGGAAATCTCTTCATCCCAGGGTCCCCTGGATGCCACAGTTGAAGTCCACATTGATTCTCCGACATCTGAAGAGAAAGCAGAGTTTCCTGAAGATCTAAGTTCAGAGCTTGTGGAACGATTTCAGAATCATGGGACAGCTGTCCTTGTACGGTGAGCAAAGTATGAACAACAGATATTTTCAAATGCATGGAGTGGGAGGCAATTGAATCTGACAGGTACAAATACTTAATGGAGTAAAAAGTGAAAAGCAACAAATTGAAAGTATGATGTAATTGCTAAACACACCGACGTGAAACAAGTCATGAAGCAGCCACAAAGTAGCTATCAAAAACCAAAGCCAGAGAAAGGTACTTGCCCAAAGCTAATAAACATAGCAATAATACCTAGCTGTAAATTGCAATAAATGGTTACACAATTCACATAGACTAAAAATCTGACAGAAATGGGAAAGATAACAAATGGCCGTTCACTGCTAAAGCACAAGAAGTAAACACCTGTGGTGACCGAGCTTTCTCTGGGTTTTGCTTCTTATGCTTTAGCAATGTAAGGGCTTATGCAATTTATTGGTGAAATAAGAAACATATGGAAGACTAAGGGCCGTTTATCTGTTTCTATTTTTTAAATGAATTGTGTAATTATATATTCATAAGGAATACAATTATTGGTATTTTTTAATTATATTTGGTCATGTTTTTGGTGTTTCGAATATTAAAGGCCACTTGCAGTGGCGTACTCAGTGCGGGTCCTTTCTCTGGCACCTCCCCATACCAAAAAATATATATTTTTACATTTAAACAGGACCTCTCATTAAAAGTAGTACACGAGTGTCATCGAGTGCTGTGCCGCTTTCCTTCCTAGTTCCCTGCTGCGCAGAGATATTGGTGCCATTAGTTTTAGGCAGAGGAGTAGAGATTAAAGCCCAGCTTCATCGCTGGGTGGATCGAAACACCCCCTCAAAAGACCCAGGGCCCAAGCCCCAATAAATATATGGCAATTCTGTAAGTCTCCCCCTCCCCCCACACACTGCATTTTGCTGTACTTGCTATACAGCAGCACATACCTGTCACATCCAGATCTTCTCTGTCATCTTCTCCATTAGGTTCGTATAACCTCTCTCAGCCGCGCCTCGTCTCTGCAGAGTGTAACACACAGACATCTTGGCTTCCCCACATTTCTATCATCATCCCCCAACCTGGAGTCCCCATAGTGTTATTCTGCTGCTCGCTGTGCTCCCCAATACCCCCAAATACTATCCTGAAGAAATATGAGTTCACCTATAGTAATAGTGCTCCTCATAGTCCCACCAATGGTAATTCCTTTCTAGAATGCCCCCATTAGTAATACTGCCCCCTACAGTGGCCCCAACAGTGATAATGCTCCCCAAGAGTTCCCCCATTAGTAGAAGAGACCTCCAGTATTAATAATACCCTCACAGAGCCCCCAGTAGAAATAAGGCCCCCTATTTTTCCCCCCAGTGGTAATAAAGTTCTCTACAGACCCCTCAGTAGTAATAAGGCCCCCCCGTAGTGCTCTTAGTAGAAATAAGGCAGATCTATATGTCCCTCCTATAGAGCCCCCAGTAGTAATAAGAACACCTAATGTCCCCTGGATTTATAATACCCCTACAGTGACCCCATTATTTATATTCCTCTGTCCACCATACAGGCTCATGTAAATAACATCACACCATCTCTCCTGCCCCCTCCAAAATACAGTCCTATGTAAATAACATCACTCCCCTGCCTTCAGCCCTTCCAACATACAGTCCCATCTAAATAACACTATTTCTCTCTCTCCGCCATAGAGTCCCATGTAAATAACATCACACCATCTCTCTAGCCTCCTCCAAAATACAGTCCCATATAAATAACATCACCTCCTCCCCAGCCTCCTCCAACATGCAATCTCATGTAAACATCACCCCCTCAATATTCAGTCCCATGTAAATAACATCATTCTTCCCCAACAGCCACCTTCAACATACAGTCCCATGTAAATAACATTGCCGCCTCAACATTCAGTCCCATGTAAATAACATAACTCCCTCCCACAGCCACCATCAACATACAGTCCCATGTAAATAACATGACCCCCTCCCAAGCCACCTCCAACACACAGTCCCATGTAAATAACATCCCTCCCTTCAGTCCTAACATACAGTCCCAGTTAAATAACCACAACTCCCAGCATTGCTCTGCATCTCCCTTCACTTACCTCTCCTCATGAAGCAGATCTCACCACAGCTTCTTCCCCCAGGTCTTCTCCTCTTCACTGCTGTCCTCTCCTGCACTGGTCACACGATGGTGACATCATCGCAGGTACTTTTCAACCACTGCCTGTTTTGCTGGTCACATGACCTGTGAGGTCACCACAGGTCCTTCAGATCTTCCAGTGTATTAGATTCAGATCTTCCAGTGTTCTGAGGATGGCAATACAGTTGTATCTAGCAGGCAGGCAGGACATTCGGGGCCTTGGACAAAACATCAGGGGCCCAGGCCCCCGAATGTTTTAACCTAGCAACGCCCCTGCCCTTCACTAGACCAGTGTACAGTCAGGAGGGCATTCTTCACCATCCAGCGACAATGCTCCTGTGGCCCCCCACACAGTATAATGCCTCAGTGGCCCACACACACCAGGCCTGGAGGAGAGAAGGAGCGCAGGTGGCTGAGCATGGTCAGTGAGTGAAAGTATCGCCAACTCCATGGCACTCTACCAATGAGCGCTTTCATCTGTATTGATGGAGATGCCCATAGCGGCTGGCACTCCCCTGACAGCTATCACCCGGGGCAGACCCCCCCCCCCTACTTAGTACACCACTGGCCCCTTGTAATTTTTACGACAAAGGTTTACATTGTAGCTACTGTTTTTTACACCTCTTTTGACAGTCTGTTATCAAAAGATCTGTACTTTTGAAATACTGCACAGTGCTTTCACCTATATAGTTGTTTCTTTAGTAAATTTGATGCCCGTTTTCTTTTACACGTGGGATATAAAGTAGTCATAGATGTACTTCGTACTTTGATAATTAAAACCTATTAAATTGTTAGTTAGAAATGTGAAACTTTCCAATAGAACGTTTAGTGAGGGGATTTAATAAAAACTGTATAGGAAAACTGGCTTAGTTGCCCACAGCAACCAATCAGATTCCACCTTTCATTTTTCAGAGCTTCTTTGGAAAATTAAAGGATCAATCTAGTTGCAATGGGTAACTAAGCCAGTTTTTCTTTGCACCAGTTTTGATAAATCTCCCCAGTTTGTTCTAAGATTACATATTCTGCTTTTCTATTACCAGGTTAATAGGAGGGCAAATGATGGTTACATTTGCTGACAGCAGGGCGGCATTAAGAGTTCTTGATCTAGATGGCTTAAAGGTAAATTGCATTTAAGATAATGTGCCATACTTAAAGCAGTTAATAGCATTCAGGCTCATCACTGTAACTGCGGAAGGTGGGAGCTGCTGGAATACAATTATGTCTTTATGATTTGCAGTCTGCACTGAATACGTCAAAGCAAATTGGAATATATTATGTCTTTTCTGTGTGTGAAGACAGCTCTTTGTGCAGGACTACCCGGTAAATGTGATTAGGATTTAAAAGAACAATATTCTTGGAAATAAATGATGGGGCTCTTTCATACTGCACATCCTTTGCCTCAGAAAGTATAATGTAATATGCAGTACACTATTTCTAAGAAACCACTAGCAAAAGGCCAGTTTCACACAAGCATCAGGAAATATGGGGCACACGCTTTTAGAATCGGCAGGTTGGTTTGCCATATTATTTTCTACCGGGTCCTTATTGAAAGAACCTAACAAATACTGGTAGTGAATGGAAAAAGTGCTGCACTGTGCAAATACCGATGACGTCCATGTGCATTGCTGGCCCCTAATGGAACAGTACTATCCTTGTCCGTTATACGGAAAATAATAGGACCTGTTCAATTTTTTTTTGCGTAACAGACATGTGAATGCACACTGAGTAACTTCTGTTTTTGTTTTTGTTTTTTTTATGGACCTGTTAAAACGATTGGTTCCGCATAAAACGGAACAAACACAGAAAGAAAATACCTTTTGTGTGCATGAGCCTTAACTATAAGCCACTTTTCATGATGAGGCCTGATTATTATCCTGTACATGCCACACAAGGGAAGCTGGGTCCTGGTTTTCATGTCCCACCCTGTATTTCAGGGTGTAATCTATGGATATGAACTTATATTCGTTCTTAATCTGGTATTCCTATCACAGACAATGGCGAAATATCGCTAGGATATGCCCCCATTGTCTGATAGGTGCGGTTCCCACCTCTAGGACCCGCACCTACAATGAGAATGGAGCGGGGAAATGAACGTAGGGTGCACTGTGCATGTGCAGCCGCCCTCCATTCATTTCTATGGGGGCGGCAAAAATAGCTGAGCCAGCTGGCTCGGCTATTTCCGTCTGCCCCATAGAAATGAATGGAAGCAGGGACTGCGCATGTGCGTTGCGCTCCCATCCACTTCTATGGAAGCAGCGCTTGGTGGTGAATGGACCCTGGGAAATACGGGGTCCTCCAGCCACAGCTCTTCCCGCTCCATTCTTGTTGTAGGTGCGGATCCCAAAGGTGGGACCCGCACCTATCAGACAATGGGGGCATATCCTAGCGATATGCCCCCATTGTCTGTGATGGGAATGCCCCTTTAACTCTTTTTAGTGTCATTTTGTAAATGTTGTTAAAGCACTATTTTTTTTAAAAATAGGGCCAATATGTACAGTGCCTTGAAAAAGTATTCATACCCCTTGAACTTTTCCACAATCGTGCATGTTACACCCACAAACTTAAATGGGATTTTATGTGATAGACCAACACAAAGTAACAAGTATGTGTGAAGTGAAGACAAAATTAATACATGGTTTTCAAACTTTTTAATAAGTAAAAATCTGGAAAGTATGGAGTGCATTTGTATTCAGCCACTCTGAGTCAATACTTTGTAGGACCACCTTTCTCTGCAGTTACAGATGCAAGTCTTTCGGGGTATGTCTCTACCTGCTTTGCACATCTAGAGGCTTTTGCCCGTTCTTCTTTGCAAAATAGCTCAAGCTCTGTCAGATTGGATGAAGACCGTGCGTGACCAGCAATCTCCAAGTCTTGCCACAGATTCTCAATGGGATTTAGGTTTGGACGTTTGACAAAGCCATTCTAACACATGAGTATGCTTTGATATAAATGAAAATGTGGAAAAGTTCAAGGGGTATGAATAGATTTTCAAGGCACCACATTTCCGGTTTAGAGATCCCTACTGCATCATGTGCAGACCTGGTTAATGTCAAGTGTCACTTAATTTTTTGGACAGGTTCAAGGCAAAACAGTAAGAGTGAGACCAAAGACAAAAGATTGGCTGAAGGGGCTCCAGGAAGAAATTGTAAGAAATAGGAATAGTATGGTACTCCTGTCACCAAATGCCAACTCCTCTCTTTTAGAAGAACATTTTGATTTTTCTAGTCTTGACTATGAGTCAGAAGGTTAGTGAGTTTAATGAATACCAATTTATTACTTTACTATATGGATCTGAGCGTATATTTTACCTTACTAGCCCTTGTTCAGATGCACATTAGTGACGACTCATGCAGTCAGCAAAGCAGACATGTGCCAAGTCAAATAGGTTTATGTAAGTTATCTGTTAGACTTGGCAAATTTTGCAATCTTCACACCTCTGAAGAAAGTCGGGACCTTATTTTTATTTTACTAGGCACATGTTCTGCCCCAATACATGGCATGTGTTTTGTGGAATACCACCCAGCTACTGTACTATAACAAGCTATTGTACTTGTCTTCTCGGTGTCATGATAATGTTGAAATGCTCATTGCCTATGCCCTTCTGAACAGGGCAGCCTTATAGAAGACTCTACGCGGGGAATTTATCATGAGAGGAATATTTGAAGTCTGTTTTGCTTGAGTCTGCATTGACTTACCTTATGCCACATTTAGCAAATGTCACATGTTTGATAAATTTGTCTCATCCTTAAACCCAACACTTTTATCTAGAGAAGCTACTCTAGTTTTCCTACTCCACCCTCCTCCTGGAGTGAGATTGCGACTTTTTACTTTTTTAAATGATAAATTATCAATCTGGAGTGAAACTCATTAACGTAGGTAACCACAACCACTTTTCCACCCATATTACAAAACTGGAATGAGTTATGTAAAAATACAAAAAGTAAAAAAAAAATATAATTGCGCAAGCCAGAATTCTGGAGTGAAGGCATGATAAATCAGGGCCTAAGACTTTGATGCATGCATTATTATTTAGAAAACTTGGTACAGCACCAGGAGAGTGACATTGTATTGGAGGCATCATAGTTGTGATATACTGTATCATTTTATCTAAATGTTTAAACAGTAGCGGAATGGGAACTTAAAGGGGTTGTCTCACTTCAGCACATGGCTTTTATCATGTAGAGAGAGTTAACACAAGGTACTTTCTAATGTATTGTGATTATCCATATTGCCTCCTTTGCTGGCTTGATTCATTTTTCCATCACATTATACACTGCTTGTATCCATGATTACGACCACCCTGCAATTCAGCAGCAGTGGCCGTGCTTGAACACTGTAGGAAAAAGCGCCGTTCTGCGTTCACTCCCGCAGTACCTGCCGCTAGAGAGGCTAGCGTCTTTCCTATAGTGTGCAAACACAGAGACCACTGTTGCATTGCAGAGTGATTGTAATCATGGAAACGTGCAATGTATAATGCCATGGAAAAATGAATCAAGCCAGAAAGGGGGCACTATGGATAATAACAATACATTAGTAAGTGCCTTCTATTAACTTTGTCTACATGATAAATGCCATTTGCTGAAGTGAGACAACCCCTTTAAAGTGGCCCTGGAAAAAAAATCTAAAAGTGGCCCCATGTTGTAGGCGGATCCAGATTGACAGAAAGCAGGGACAACACAAGTAGGCAGGGCTTATCTTAGTGCAGCACAAAATACTGCTGCAGCAGCAGAACCAAATACCACAGTGCAGCATAAAATATTGCTGCCCACATCGCAGTATTCAACTGCATCACTGTCAGGAGGGCACCTGTAGATGCCAGCCAGGGGCATAAGTACATACATACAAATAAAACATAATTAAGGTTGCCACCCGGCCTGTATCTCACCGGCAAGGTCTGTATTTTAGTGGCCCTGCCAGTGTCTGTAATTTTTTTTCTATCGGCAATGTTAATTGCCGGTATTTTCCTACAAGGACTGTTACTAATGAGCGCTTCTACTGTGGAGCTCTCATTAGTGCAGCCTTTACCTCCCCCTACCTATCCCCCACCCCACCCGTGTTAACTAAGAAAAAGAAAAGAAAAAACAAAAGCTCTCACCTCCTCCATTTGCTCACGCAGCTCACTGGAAGCTCAGGAAAGGACCTGTGAGACATCATCACGCTGGAGCGCAGGTCCTGTCCTGAGCTTCTAGTCAGCAGGGAGTGTTCACAGCGGCATGAGCATATGGAGAAGGTGGGTGCTTTTTTTTATTTTATTATTATTTTGCATTATTCTAACTGGGGGCACTAATGGGTGGGCATTATTCTAACTGGGGGCACTAATGGGTGGGCATTATTCTAACTGGGGGCACTAATGGGTGGGCATTATTCTAACTGGGGGCACTAATGGGTGGGCATTATTCTAACTGGGGGCACTAATGGGTGGGCATTATTCTAACTGGGGGCACTAATGGGTGGGCATTATTCTAACTGGGGGCACTAATGGGTGGGCATTATTCTAACTGGGGGCACTAATGGGTGGGCATTATTCTAACTGGGGGCACTAATGGGTGGGCATTATTCTAACTGGGGGCACTAATGGGTGGGCATTATTCTAACTGGGGGCACTAATGGGTGGGCATTATTCTAACTGGGGGCACTAAAGGGTGGGCATTATTCTAACTGGGGGCACTAAAGGGTGGGCATTATTCTAACTGGGGGCACTAATGGGTGGGCATTATTCTAACTGGGGGCACTAATGGGTGGGCATTATTCTAACTGGGGGCACTAATGGGTGGGCATTATTCTAACTGGGGGCACTAATGGGTGGGCATTATTCTAACTGGGGGCACTAATGGGTGGGCATTATTCTAACTGGGGGCACTAATGGGTGGGCATTATTCTAACTGGGGGCACTAATGGGTGGGCATTATTCTAACTGGGGGCACTAATGGGTGGGCATTATTCTAACTGGGGGCACTAATGGGTGGGCATTATTCTAACTGGGGGCACTAATGGGTGGGCATTATTCTAACTGGGGGCACTAATGGGTGGGCATTATTCTAACTGGGGGCACTAATGGGTAGGCATTATTCTAACTGGGGGCACTAATGGGTGGGCATTATTCTAACTAACTGGAGGCACTAATGGGTGGGCATTATTCTAACTAACTGGGGGCACTAATGGGTGGGCATTATTCTAACTAACTAGGGGCACTAATGGGTGGGCATTATTCTAACTAACTGGGGGCACTAATGGGTGGGCATTATTCTAACTAACTGGGGGCACTAATGGGTGGGCATTATTCTAACTAACTGGGGGCACTAATGGGTGGGCATTATTCTAACTAACTGGGGGCACTAATGGGTGGGCATTATTCTAACTAACTGGGGGCTGCTAATGTGGACAGTATTAATTCTGGGGGGCGATATTGGGGGCATTACTATTACTGGGGGCATTATTTATTTATTAATTCTGGGCATTATTAATGGAGGCATTAATATGAGGATCCACAGTATGATGGCGACTTAACACCCAGTGTTAAGCCAAGCCCCCACAACCTCACCCCCTTTGGGGTGTGGCTTAACTTGGCCGGTATTTCCATTACGCCCCATGACAGCACCTGTGAGAGATCCTCCCCCTTCCGGACAGGAAACAGGAACTTCCCAGATCTTTAAATTGGTCCATTGCCTTCCACCACTCAGTTCTTTCCTGTTTCCTGTCCAGAGACAGGAGGATTTCTTTCCAGGTCTATCTTTGGGCTGCAGGACCTCTAGGGTTAAAACGATCGAAACCTAGTGGAGGTACCTGTCGGCGTAAGTCTCCACTAGGAGCCGCTGAGAAGTCCGGCATTTTTCCCTTCTTCAGAGCCATGGGGAGGGGATGCCTGTAGCTGCCTCGTGATCCCTGCCTAGCCGGCAAAGTTGCGGCGTGAGAGGGGGAGGTGGATCTTCTCCTCTCATTGAGGCAGGCCGAGTCTGGGCGTCCGCGTCGCATCGGAAGTGACGCGTGCGTTCCACCGGCCAGAAGGGGAGGAGCTTAACATGGCGGGCGTTGCACGGCCCATTTGAAAAAGGGAACGCCGGCCAGCCAGCGTGGAGGGAGCAGCAGCAAGCCGATACCGACCGGACAGCAGGCGGCACTTACGGCCCTCCATTTGCCCCCTTGAAGCAGCATTATCATGCAGGAAGAAGGGGGAAGTACAACCGCGCACTGACAGACAGGAGCAGCTTTCTGAATCCAGCATGGATGGTTCTGAATCCAGCATGGGAGTAAGAGGGGTTAACCCCCACCATCTCCCTTTGGGGAGTTGTTATTATGGTCAGTTTTAGACTGATTAGGCTGTTTTATTAAATGCAGGTTAAAGAAGCCCCAAGAAAAGCTACCCACAAAACAAGAGCTAAGGAGTGTGGAATTTGCAAGCAGAAGTTGGACCCGTCTTTCCCCAAAACATGTTGCCAACCATGTCTAGATAAGTTAGTGGCAGATGAGTCGCCATCTTTATTACAAAGTATCCAAGACTTAGTTAAAAATGAAGTCCGTTCTTCTGTGGAAGATCTTAAAAAATCCCTGCCTAGCTCATCCAGACATAGGAAGACTCAGACAGTAGTGGAGGATACTATGGATTCTGAGTCTGAGCAGGGCGCTATCGCAGACTCAGATTCCTCCTCTAAGGATTTGACAGGGAAGCCGTTATTTAGAGCAGAAGATACGGATCTACTATTAAAGACGGTTAGATCCACGATGGAGCTGGAGGAGGAAAAGGAGTCCAGGTCTAGGCCAGAACTTATGTTTGAGAGCCTAAAGCCTAAAAAGTCTAGGGTGTTCCCCATTCAGGACTGTATCAAAGACCTGATTAAACGTGAATGGGAGAAACCCGATAAAAAATTCTTTATCCCTAGAGCGGTCAAGAGAAAGTACCCCTTTGAGGATCAAGAAGTATCAGCCTGGCAGGAGGTACCGAGGGTAGACTCTCCTGTAGCTAAGATAAATAAAAAATCAGCTCTCCCGTTTGAGGATTTAGGATCCCTTAAAGATCCCATGGACAAAAGGGCTGATGCATACTTAAGGGAGAATTGGGAGGCATCCACTTCTGCCTTTTAAACCAAATATAGCGACTACTTCGGTGGCAAGGTCATTAAAGCTCTGGTTGGAGGAATTAGTCTCATATAGAGAACAAGACTCCTAGGGATCAGCTTCTGGAGGCTATACCAACCATGTCCAGTGCAGTGGACTTCATCTCTGATGCCTCCGCTGATGCATTGAGGCTTTCCGCTAGAGCGGCCGCACTGTCCAATTCAGCCAGAAGGTCCTTATGGTTGAAGGGGTGGAAGGGCGATGTGGCTTCAAAGTCTAAGCTTTGTGCCCTCCCTTGCCAAGGAAATTTTTTGTTTGGGTCGGCCTTAGACGATAGTTTAGATAAGGCATCTGATAGGAAAAAAGGATTTCCAGCACCGTCCTATCCTAGACAGGGGAAGCCATTTCGGGGTAACTAGAGAAGAAAAGGTTTCGGGGATCAGAAAAGAAGAAGGGAATGGAGATCCGATAAATCAAAAAGTGTCCTGTTTAAATCCAGACCTCAAACTTCAAGTTCCACTCAACAATGACGCCAGACCCCAGGTAGGCGGTCGTCTTTCTTTGTTTTCTCCAGCCTGGCAAAATATTACCGCAAGCACCTGGGTAAGGGGTATTATAGAGGAAGGCTACCGCCTAGACTTCAAAAGGCTACCACCCAGGACATTCAAAATTACTTCCTTAAACCAAAATTCTCCAAAACAGGTGGCACTTATGGAGGAAATAAACAACCTCCTGGAAAAGGCAGTCCTTGTTCCAGTCCCAAAGAACGAACAAGGAAAGGGTTTTTATTCAACCCTATTTCTGGTTCCCAAGCCCAAGTTCAGGCTGATAATAAATTTGAAGAGTCTCGACCAATATCTGTCATACCAGAAATTCAGGATGGAATCCATCTCTTCCACGGTCCTCAATCTGTTCCCCAACTGCATGATGGCCTCAATAGATATAAAAGATGCCTACTATCACGTGCCCATTCATCCATCGTCTCAGAGATACCTGAGGGTAGCAGTGAAGATGGGAGAATCAATCGTCCATTTTCAGTTCAGAGCACTTCCTTTTGGGATATCGCAGGCGCCGAGGCTCTTCACAAAGCTAAAGGCGGAGGTAATGGCAGAAATAAGAAGGTCAGACATCATTATAATCTCATACCTGGATGACCTTCTCTTGGTAGGGCAGTCCCCAGAGCTGTTGAGATCTCAAATACAGAAGGTCCTGGGGACCCTGATGAGCATGGGCTGGTTAATAAATTGGGACAAATCATCCCTGATTCCAACCTCCAAATGCATTTTCCTAGGCATCCTATTAGATTCTCAGACACCGAAATCTTATCTCCCGGCAGACAAGAAAAAAGGTATTCAGCAGAAAATCAGGTCTTTCAGCAAAACCAAGGAAGTTTCCCTAAGAAAAGCAATGTCTATTCTGGGTCTGATGACGGCTTGTATTCCTGCTGTGAGGTGGGCCCAATTCAGGTCCAGAATACTTCAATGGCACATTTTGTCCAAATGGGACGGGAGGTCGCTATCCCTGGATCGCAAGATTGTAGTCCAGGGGTCAGTAACCCGGTCCCTAGCTTGGTGGCTGAAAATTCCGAACCTCAGTAAGGGAGTAGAGTGGTTGAGACACGACCCCTTAATAATAACCACCGACGCAAGCCCTTGGGGATGGGGGCCCATTCAGTTTTGGGGTTTTTCCAAGGGCCTTGGTCAAAAACCCAGAGTGCTCAGTCCCAAAATGCCAGGGAGTTAAGAGCAGTCCTGTGCGCATTAAAGGAAAGTCTCCCATCTTTGCCTCAAAAACATGTCAGGATCCTAACCGACAACGCCTCTGTGGTAGCTTATATAAACAAGCAAGGGGGAACAAGATCTCCCCAACTAATGCAGCTGGCATCCAGGATCTTCTTGTTAATACAGGGGAAAGCTCTTTCTCTCTCAGCGGTTCATTTGAAAGGCTCAGAGAATCACCAGGCGGACATTCTCAGCAGACACAGATTCAGTCAGGCGAATTGGTGTCTGAATCAGGAAGTATTTCACCAAATAGAGGCCCTATGGGGATCCCCCACGATAGATCTTTTCGCCTCTGTGGAGAACAAAAAGTGCGAAAATTTCTTTTCTCTGAGCAGGGAGGAGAAGTCGATAGGCACAGATGCGCTCTCACAGACATGGGGGAAGGGCCTAGTCTATGCTTTCCCTCCCATCAGCCTATTACCCAGAGTGATCCAGAAGATCAGGGGGGAGCAGGCAACAGTGATACTAATAGCACCGTTTTGGCCAAGAAGAGTCTGGTTTGCTTGTTTGAGGAGACTCAATAGCCGATCCCTGGATACTTACAGAAAGACAGGACCTATTATATAAGGGCCCTCTACATCATCCGGAAGTCAAGAACCTCCACCTGACAGCCTGGATTTTGAGAGGACATTCTTCAGGTCTAGAGGCCTATCAGAACAAGTCATTGGAACTCTTCTAGCTAGTAGGAAAAAAGTCACCTCCAAAATCTATCTGAGGGTATGGAAGACCTTCCTTCGGTTTGCAGGGCCAGGCCTAGACTTGAGCTCACCCAACATCCCGTTAATTTTACATTTTTTACAGGAAGGCCTTAACAAACAGCTTAAACCCAGCACTCTCAAGGTCCAGGTCTCGGCACTGAGTGCCCTATTTGACTTTAGATTGGCTACTCATCCTTGGGTCAAAAGGTTCATTAAGGGATCCTCTAGACCAGGCATGCTCAACCTGCGGCCCTCCAGCTGTTACAAAACTACAACTCCCAGCATGCCCTGCTGTAGGCTGATAGCTGTAAGCTGTCCAGGCATGCTGGGAGTTGTAGTTTTGTAACAGCTGGAGGGCCGCACGTTGGGCATCCCTGCTCTAGACTATGTCCTATAGTTAAATCTAAATCAGCCCCATGTGACCTTAACCTGGTTCTATCCGCTCTAACCAAGGCTCGGTTCGAGTCTCTTGGAGACATCCCCTTAAAGATGCTGTCCTATATATAAGACTGTATTTTTAGTGGCCATTACATCCGCCAGACGAGTAGGAGAACTATCCGCTTTGTCCTCTTCCCCACCATATACTCAAATTCTGGAGGATAGAATTGTATTCAAACCGGATCCTGCATTCCTGCCTAAAGTAGTGTCGGTATTCCATAAATCTCAGGAAATAGTTCTCCCTTCTTTTTGTCAGGACCCAAAGAACGAAGGGGAAAAATCCTTTCATACTTTAGACGTCAGAAGGTGTGTCTGTGCATATTTAGAGTCTACGAAGGGCTTTAGAAAAACCCTGCAACTCTTTGTTCAATTTCAGGGTCAGAACAGGGGCTCTAAAGTTACAAGCCGTACCTTAGCCAGATGGATCAAGAGAGCGATAGGTCTGGCATATTCACAATCAGATTGTCAGGTCGCTTCAGATTTTTCAGCTCATTCCACCAGGGAAGTAGCCTCTTCCTGGGCAGAAAAAGGGTGCGCTACCATTGAACAAATCTGTAGGGCAGCAACGTGGAGTTCCCCCTCCACGTTTTACAAGCACTATAGGTTGGACCTTTCATGTGCAGGATATGTCTTTTGGGAGAAAGGTGCTGCAGGCTGTAGTCCCTCCCTAATAGTTATCTAGTCTAGTCTCTCACAGGTGCTGTCATGGGGCGTAATGGAAATACTTCAATTACTCTTACCGGTAATATGTTTTCCATGAGCCCATGACAGCACCTACATAATTCCCTCCCTAAAAAAAAAAGATATATATAAAAAATGATGAAAAAAGAGAAATCTATATTTCAGTATTGTGCCAAAGAAGAGATATGCCTGGCATATATTTGGCGCAGTGTTTTTTCTGTTTTGCTTTTTTGCTTGTGTTATTAGTTTCACTATATATAGGTGCATTGCTGGTCCCAGGAATCTTGTCAAATACTGAGTGGTGGAAGGCAATGGACCAATTTAAATTAAAGATCTGGGAAGTTCCTGTTTCCTATCCGGAAGGGGGAGGATCTCTCACAGGTGCTGTCATGGGCTCATGGAAAACATATTACCGGTAAGAGTAATTTAAGTATTTTTGTTGGGAAAGGTGGCAACCCTATACATAATTAATACATAACAGATCGTTATGTAGCCAACCAGCAGCTGTGAGGATGGCTCGCGAGGTCTCATGGGCTTCCGCCTACCAGGATATCTCCCTGTATGATCTATGTCCTGTCCACCCGCAATTTAAAGGGAACCTGCCACTTGAAGCAAGGTGTGTTATCTATAGGCAGCATGTTATAGAGCAGGAGGAGCTGAGCAGATTTTGAAGAAAAGCTATTAGGAAAAATAAAGGGGGGTTACAGGACAGGGAAAGCCACTCACCGGAAAGCGTTGTGCTAGATGCCCAACAACCCCACTTGCATATATTGAAACGAGTGCTTGCTGCTGCACGCCCTCCCACTGGCACTTAATTCTGCTACACTTGTTGAAGAACAAAGAATTTGAAAAGGGAGCAGTGGCAGTGCTGCAAGAAGGGGGGCAGACTGTTTTATTCTTGAAGACAACTTGGCTTTATCAATGAATACCCAACGTGTTTAAAACTTGATGTTTTTACCTGAAGAAGGGGTTGGTTTGACCCCGAAACACATTGTCTAATTATCAATAAAGTCAAGTTGTCTTCAAGAATAAGACAGTCTGCTCCCCTTCTTGCAGCGCCGCCACAGCTCCCTTTTTCTAATTCTTTGTTCTTAATTTATTTGTGAGAAAAGATTCTGAAGAACTTGTAGTTTCTTAATTTAAATTGCTTCTCATTCTGGATTCAAGGGGGAGGTCTCATTATGGACTGCTCATTGTTCTTTTGTTGTTTTATATCATGTATTTACTCCTCTTAGATGTACAGTGCCATGAAATTAGCCCCTTATGGACCCAGGACGAGAATGCTCGTCCTAATTAGCCGGGACTTTGTGCCCCAGGACGAACATTCTTGTCCTGTTGCCCTTTGTGTGGTGCCGCGATCAGCAGCAGGGATCTGGCTGTTATTGACAGCCGGACCCCTGCTGCATCCAGCAGCATCGATGATGACGTCGATGCCGGTGGATCAACCCCTCATATGCCGCAGCCAGCGCTGACCGCGGCATTTGTGAGGTTTGTGCTCAGTATCTTCATCCTTCGGGTCCCCGCGCTGCGGTGACGGGGACCCGATGATTGCCATGGCAGCCCCAAGCCTTTCAAAGGCCTTGGGGCCCGGCATCTACGGAGGTCTATGAGGCCCAGGCTGGGTCTCATAGGCAAACTATCAGTGTATTATACTGTGTAATACACTGATAGTCAATGCAGTACAATACAGATGTATTGTGCTGCATTGAAACAGGGATCAGACCCTGTAATGTTGAAGTCCCATAGTGGGACAAAAATAAAAAATAAGTGAGAGTATTTTTAATAAAAAGAGACATATAAAATTGTAAAAAATAGAAAAAAAAAGACATATTAGATATCGCTGCATCTGTAATGACCTGCTCTATAAAAATATCACATGATCCACCCCGTCTGGTCAACACCTTAAAAAAATTAAAACTGTGTTAAAAAAGCAATTTTTTGTCACCTTTCATCACAAAAAATGTAATGCCAAGCAATCAAAAAGTCATATGTACCCAAAATGAATACCAATCAAACCGTCATCTCATCCCGCAAAAAGTGAATCCCTACATAAGACAATCGGCCAAATAAAAAAGATATGGCTTTCAGAAAATGGAGACATAAAAACATAATTTTTTTTAGTTTCAAAATGCTTTTATTATTTTAAAAAACAGGCATATTTGGTATCACCGCATCCGTAACTCTATAAAAATATCACATAAGCTAACCCGTCTGGTGAACACCGTAAAAAAGAAAAAAAAATCTATTTGTGTAATCATACATAACAAAAAGTGTAATACCAAACGATCAAAAAGTAGTATGCACCCCAAAATGGTACCAATCAAACCGTAATCTTATCCCACAAAAAATGAGACCCTACATAAGACAATCGGACAAAAAATAAAAAAGATATGGCTTTCAGAAAATGGAGACATAAAAACATGACTTTTTTTTGTTTCAAAAATGCTTTTATTGTTTAAAACCAAAATATATTTAATAAAACAGACATATTAGGTATTGCCGCATCCGTAACAACCTGCTCTATAAAAATCACATGATTTACCCTGTCAGGTGAAAACCGAAAAGAAAAAAAAATTATAATTTCAACATACATTGTAAAAAGTGTAATACCATACGATCAAAAAGTAGCACGTACCTCAAAATAGTACCAATCAAACCGTCACTTCATGAAG
This sequence comes from Bufo bufo, assembly GCF_905171765.1. NCBI lineage: Eukaryota > Metazoa > Chordata > Amphibia > Anura > Bufonidae > Bufo > Bufo bufo. The sequence goes on along the minus strand of NC_053392.1, from coordinate 434,215,791 downwards.
CAAAAACTGAGCCCCTACATAAGATAATCGCCCAAAAAATAAAATAAAAAGTAGGCATATTTGATATCGTCGCCTCCATAACAACATGCTCTATAAAAATAGCACATGATCTAACCTGTCAGGTGAACACCGTAAAAAAACAAAAAAATAAAAACTGTGCCAGAATAGCCTTTTTTTTTTTTGTTACATTGACTCACAAAAAACGTAATATAGAGCAATCATAAGTCAGATATACCACAAAATAGTACCAATAAAAGGTATGTCACCCGTGGGTGATGTGAGTCATAAGCGCTGGTGTACACAATCAAAACAGCTAATCCTTTAAATTAGTACCATCAGTTAGTGCCAGCCTGAACAAGTGAGGGGTTAATTTCAAAGGTCAGCTGGACAAGGGTAAGTTTGTAATATTATTAGGATCTGGACATGTAGTCAGACGGTGAGGGTAACAAGAGAATAAAGGAATACAAGTATTAGCTCTGTGAATTAGATATTAAACGGTGAAAGCAAGGCTTAAAAAATGATGATGATAGTAGTAATACAGTCTATACCTTGTATTTCATCCAAAGTGATCCCCTGGTGGGTAATCCGATGCGTCGCTCACTATTTGTCTGTTCTGTATTGTTCTTATATTGGTGCTGTCCTTTTAAATCCTGGCGTCCTCCTTGCTCACCTACCAGCAGCAGCGCGGCCCCGGCCGGAAGCACGCACGGCGCGAGGGAGCTTGTAAGTCTGTTGTCCGGGTAACCGCTTTCGGTGACGTCACCGTTGGGAGTACAGGGGCCTCCGTAGGACAAAAAACTACCTACGCGTTTTGGGGCCTATCGGGCTTCTTCATCAGGGTTAGTCTGCTAGTTGTACCTCGGAGGTTTAAGTAGCTCATCCGGTTCCCATGGCAACATACGAACACAAGTCTTAAGGTAACGGAGGTGCCAGTATATTGGAATATGGTGAGCGCTCGGGATGCAACTTTTTACAAATAGTTTTTCAATTGTTAAATTATTTATTTGTTCATTTAGTAATGGGGTGCCTGGGAGTGGATTATACTGAAGGGTGGGGGGTTCAGTTTGATTACATGAGTATCCATAGAGCACCATAAGTACAGGTTTTTTTTTGGTGTTCATTATTGAAATGCAAACACTTTTTATTAATAACAAAACCCCCAGAATACCCATATTTTACTATTTACCCAAAATTCACAAAAATAAAACCCATCCCCCTGGCAGACCCATAATTTCAGGGATAGAGGGTCTCACCTCCAACTTATCCAAATATGTCGACGTTCTACTACAGGACAAAGTAGTAAAATTACCTGCCTATTTGAGGGATACCAAACATATCCTACAAATACTAGAGGGGATCCAATGGCAGGCAGATTTTATCTTGGGTACTCTGGATGTCACCGCCCTGTAAACGGTGATTGAAAAGAAAAAGGGGCGTGAAGCTGTGGAATACTTCCTAAAAAAAGACAGCACTATGTCAGGTGATCAAAAAGATTTTATAGGTGATTGTATCACGTTTATTTTAGACCACAACTATTTTAGATATGGACCTGACTTTTATCTCCAGACGTGGGGGACCACGATGGGGACAGGATTCGCACCGAGTTTCGCAAATCTATACATACATGGGCAGATGGGAGGAGCTTAACATCTTCCCCCATGGTGAGCTCGATGCGGGTCTGGTCCTCTGGAAGAGGTTCATAGATGACATTGTTTTTATCTGGCAAGGGGATGCTTCATCCCTTGACAGTTTTTTAACCAATTTAAATAAAAATGAATTTTACTTGAACTTTACTCCATCTTACGACAAAGAACAGATTAATTTCCTTGACCTGAATAGATTTATTGAGAACGGAAATATACATACCAAAACATACCACAAACCCACAGACACCAATGGATTTATTCCCCTGGACAGTTGCCATTTACCTATATGGCTCAATAACATTCCCTATAGCCAATACATACGAGCACGTAGAAATTGTACCACTAACACAAATTACCAAGAGGAGGCTGAGATGCTAAACACAAAATTTATAGAAAAAGACTACAAATTAGAATCACTCATCCCAATTACTAGAGTAGTAAAGGACTTGGATCAAAATACCTTACTAAAAGAAAAAATACCAGTGACA